>NC_082341.1:126558463-126864244 GCF_027477595.1 Haemorhous mexicanus
ACACAACCCAGGAAGACCTTACTCCCGTGCAGCTCGATGCCACTGGTAAGCACAAGTGAGATACACCAATGTATGCCCCCTGACAGAAGCACAGCTTAACTATGCTGAGCTATGGCAGAGCAAACAGCCTTCCTTGTGCCTTGCAACACTGCAGTTACTCATACACATCCCTCAGTACTGTTCAAGGCCGTACTGCATGCAAGGAGAGGGGCTACAACAGCAGCACTTTATCTACTCTTTTGTACAGCATAAACTTTTTTTTAGTACCATGGTAGTTGCACAGGGAGCATTCCAAACATGGCTTGAGAAGCTTACGTCTTGGTATTCACAGAAACAGCTTGCTGGCCGTAAGGCAACACCAGCCAGATACACTGCAGGGAAATTTTTTGCTTGAGTATCACTGACTTGTCAGGTGGGACCCTGAGCACTACAAGGCAAACAGCTTTGCTGCAGGATTCCCCCTCACAGATAAGCCCAAGCAGCCCACACTTCTCCAGGAGGGCATGGCTGTGACTTCCAGGCCTGGCTGTAATCAAGATGAACTTTTTCCCACGAGACACCTGAACACCGGGAAAATGCCACCCACCCCATGAGAAGCCTGGACTAGGCAACTTGACAGCAGTGTGTCTCTGGGTCCCACCTCAACGACGGCCCCCAAACCCTCGTGCTGGTCGAGGGCCGGTAAACGGCTCTGCCCATCGCTGGAAGAGATGCCGACATCCATTTTGGGAGTGGGAGAGCCCAGCACTGATGGCAAAGTTTGGGGCCATGTCCGAAGTTTGGGGGCAGCGCAAGACTTGCACAGAGAGGGCTGACTAAGACACACGTACGAACACACGGCGGTGAGCTGCGAGGTCCGCGCCGCTGACCGGGCGAGCAGTGCCGGGCGCCCCTCGCCCCGCCGGCGGCGGTGCGGCCACCGTGCGCCCCCGAGGCCGCGCACCGCGACAGGCCCGGGCGGAACACAGGACGAGGAGCAAGTTCGGGTCGCACAGAACTCCTTCCCGGGGATTGGGGCAGGGCAGGCCCAGCGTGGTCCCAGCCGAGCTCGGCCCCGCCGCACGGCCCGGCCGCGGCCCGGCCTTGGCGCAGCAACCGCCGCCGGCAGCCAGATCCGTGTGCGGGGAGCGGCGGAGGGCTACGGAGGGGATCCAGAGGGGGCTTCCCCGTTCCCCGGGGGTGTCAGCGCTGCCCACCTCTGCCCCCGCCCGCCTCCCGCGCCCCTCGTCGGGCGGGCGGCTGGCGGCACACGGGGGCCCGGAGGTGGATGGCGGGGTCGGCGCCGCCGCCCCCCGCCGGAGCGGAGCGGGCCGGCGGCGCCGTGGCGCAGGAGCGCCCGCACGGCCCCGAGTAGGCGGGGGGCGCCGGGGGGCCGGCGGAGCCCTCGCCCGAGAGCCGCCGCGGCGGCGGGAGGAGCGGGAAGCCAGGACGGAGACTAGGACATCGCGGCTGAAGCCGCCCCCTTCCCTCCCTCCCGGTTACCTGCTTCCCGGGGACACTTTGGAGACGCCTCCAACATCGGCAAACACTAAAGAGAACTGACCCCGCCGCCGCGGCGGCCGCCGCCGGCCCCAACCACTGCGCCCCCCCCCCCGCCCTCCCTCCCGCCGGCGCCGGCGCCCCGCCCCGCCGCCCCCGCGCCGGGCGTCGCCCCCCGCAGCTCTCCTCGGCCCCCCCTCGCCGCCGCCCCCGCCGCGCCCGCCGCCCCCGGGGCGCTCCCCGAGAGCTCCCGGCGCCGCGCTCCCCCCGCGCCCGCCGCGCGAATGGCCCCGTCCGCGGCCCGGCCCCGGCCCCGGCCCGGCGGCGCGCAGCGCCCTCAGCGGCGGCGCGGGGCCCTGCGCCCTCCGCCCGCCCCCAGCCCCGGCGGGCCCCGGCACCCCGCGCTCACCTGCCCCCGCCGGGCCGGGGCCGGGGCCGGGCTTCCACACGGCGAGGCCTCGGCACCGCGGAGGAAGATGCCGCAGCCCGGGGAGCACGGAGAGCAGCTGCGAGAGGGTTGTGTCGGTCCGTGAGTGGGGTTGAGATCGGCCTGGCGAGTGTGCTCTGCCCACTCTCCAGCTGCCTCCGAGAGCCGCTGTCTGCACCGCTCCTTGCACGCCTGGAGAGAGCGGGCTGCGAGCTACGAGACTTCAGGCAAGGAAAAAGGCTGGCAAAAATACAAGGAGTGGGGTAGCCACCGCAGCACACCAGAGAAGAGGCTTGATTTTATTTACCCCATTTGCTGTTTCTCATCTCACTCTAGCTTGGAGCACTAACTCTCCAACGTATTTCCCCTCTCACCTTTCCCCTCCGAGAGAGCTGTTTTCAGAGAAAGGTAAAAACTCATAAAGAAGATTTATGTTAATATTTTCTTCTGTCTAGAATTAGGGTAGATAACTCATGCAGTTGGTGGGAGCTGCCTGGAGGGAGACCGCAGGAACGAGGGCTGGGTTGTGCAGCTGTGGAGGTTCAGCCATGGAGGTTCCACGGTGCATCACTGAAACCTCCTCCTTCCCCAGGTGGGCACAAACCCTCCCCTCCTCACACAGTGCCAGGGCTCAGCCACATAAAACCCTGGGATAAGTTGCTGTTTCTGTGCCTTTCCAACCAAAACCAAGTGTCTTTGTTTTTGCCACCATAAAAATATTTATCTTGTTGCCATGTTGTTTCAGGTTTGCACATCCCTTACAGAAGGCAGAGCTAGACAGAAAAATGAAAAAAAAAAAGGCAGAAACAAAAAAAAAAGCTTATGAAATTGATATTAAAGTCTTAAGTGTTTCTTCCTTTTAATTAGAAATTAATAGACTAATAAAATGGGAGAAATCAAAGAAATCCATTTCTGACCATCTATAGCATTAAAAAGATAACATTCAAATCTTTATCACTAAGTAATCAGAAGTTTATTGTTCATTAGTAAAAGATTTCTGAATTTAATCCACAATCTATCTAACTTATTTTGTAAAAATCTGTTTTCTTGATTGGCTCACGTAAAACAAACCAATAATTTTTAAATCTCTGCAAAGGCCAGGTAGGAGCATCAAACTTGAAGCAATCATGTTCCTACTTGATTTGCAAGAGTGCAGTAAAAAATTCATCAGGCTCAGAAACAAAACTAGATTTTTGAGGGGGCAAAGATCTATACCTTTTTGCTACACAACTAATATTTAATGAATCTTTTTATATGAGAGTTATAAAATTAGTCATAGCAAATGTAATTTTAAAAAACAACAGATAAATCAGGATCAGAATGAGTCTAGAGTTCATATTGCCTGCAGTATCTGCTATTATATGAGAATTATTTTTTTCATTGTTACTTGATACCAAGGGTTGGATCAGTTCTGAGCAAAAAAAAAAAAAAGATGTAGCCTGACACAATTCCCAAGCATAGTGGAGGAACACTCTAAAAGCACACAGCCCAGGTGAATTTAGGTAGTAAGCTTGCATATTGTAGGTAATTTACACACCAAATGCACATCATGACACCTAGTGGCAGAGCTGCATTGTCAGTATCTAAGTGATAGCAAGATTTTATTCATACTAACAGAACACTAATATGACATTTACAACTTGTTGAAACACATGTTGGGAACTCAGCATTTGCTATGAGAGTTTTATACATACCCTGTATTCAGCAGTGGTAGTTCGTTAATCCTCCCCTTCTCATTCCTCCATTGTTTTGTTTGCTGATTCCTTACCCCTTAATTTAAGAACTGAGGACAGAAATACACTGTATAATACAATTTCTTTTGTAGTCTTCTGATATAATGTAGCAATGGAGAATAATGCAAGTACTTCTCATTAGGCTACTACGAATTTTTACGTGAGTAAAGTTCATCCAGATGCTGAATTGTGATGGTGCTGTCCATAGAAGTTTGTGAGGGTTTTTTCATTTGTTTGCTCTTGATTTTTTCCTTCATAATTTTATGTCATGTCATTTTTACTTTACTTACTTTGAGTAGTTTGCAGAACAACCCTACAGTATAGCACATACTTAGCATCAACGCACCCAGAGAAAAATGCATCTAATGAACGTCAGCACCAGGTTATGAGAGGGGTTTTGTGAACTTTCTGCAGTAGGCAGGTGTAATTCCAACAAGCCTCTAAAATCTCCAATCTCTGCTATTATTTCAATAAATAACATTTTTATAAAATTGCTATTACTAAACAGCTAAAACTTTAGTTTAAAAACTTATATTGAGATACATGTATTAACTCAGAAGTATCTTGATATACCATCTTCCTTTGCAAATGGAATGTAGCTTGAAGAAAACTGAATACAGAAGAGCAGATTTTATCCCAAAACTTACCATTTATATATACATATTTTATATAAAAAAGGTTAATATATTCTACAATAATTTTAAGCCCATGGGTGTATTTTGCATTTTTAATGTTTCGTGTATGATTGGAGCTTTACTTATATGAACAGCTAAATTGCATTACTAGTCACTTCTTTAAGATTTACTGCACCCTTACATTTGAGGGTCTTTTTCCTGCTACTGTTGAGGTACAGGATAAACACTAGTCAGTATCTCCAGTAAAAGCGGCTTAATACAACCTAAAAATGTCTCAAGTTTTGAAAACAAGATGCATAGTTTGTATGTACTCTTTCACACTACTCCATTATTAAGTAACAAGAGTGTCATAACTTGCATAAAAATCTAGTTTCAGTATGCAGGTTGTTAATAGAAGTGATTAATTCAGTATGCAGTTAGAAAATAACAAAAAGCCACGTTAATGGCTAAATGCCTGCATTAATACCTAAGTGGAGAAAAGTATAGAGTTATTCTGTTTGGTTTGTATACATGAGTACAGGACACTCGAAGATACTTGGCCTTGTCATTTTGAACCTCAGATTCAGAAAAAAATAAATCATCAGCACTTTCACACTGACTTGCAAAAAATCATAATATTCTCATTTTTACTAATATATTTTATTATTAGTATTGTAGTTTCAACAGAAACCATCAAGAAATGAGTTTCCACCCTTCAATACACTTTGGTGTAACAAACCAAACCAAAAATAAATCCCAAAAGAAAATACGCAATTGTGTATTTAAGAAGTAGGAGATTTGCAGAACTGATTGGAAAGGAGTTCTGAAGGTCTGCTCCACCACCCTCCCTGCCTCCTCGAAGAAGGACCAACTTGAAAGCTGGATCTGACCTTCGAGTTAGCAGGTTGCTTGGTTTCCTTTAGAAAACTTGCAAGACTGGATATTTTACAGGCTCTTCCAGAATTCTGTTGTAGAGTATTAGAAAGTTTCTTTGTAGCTGTACTATTTATTTATTTAAGAACTTGGATGATATTTGATACTAAAGTTAAAACCATAATGAAGCTAATAGAGTGCTCATAAAATACCAATAAGAAGTGAATAATGCATTATTTACATTAGTAGTCATTCAACTGAATAAAAGCCTCTAATAGCTTAGTACCAGAAGAATGAGTCACTTAATCTTTTTAATAATATTTTTTCAATCATTAAAGGCAAAATGCAGGAGTTTGGGATTATATTTGATTAAAACCCAGTATTATTAATGAACCTATGTCTAGTCAGACCACTGCTCTTCCCAACTACAGGTGCAGAACCGTAACTATAAAAGTAGATCTTTAACTACAACACATGACAAATTACTAAACCAATTTATCACTAGGTAGTACATGAAATGAGAGGCAAGAACAAACCAAGACAAAACAAACTACAAGTAAATACTGTGAAGAGTTTTCTTGGGTAATGGAAACCATTTACTCTTCATGCTCCAATGAGGACTCACAAGCAATGAATTTTAACTACTCACACTAACACACTGTCTTTGATGATTCATGTCTAAAATGTGAGTTCCCTAAAACAGATGAATCACACAATCACTTCAAGAATCTAAATTAAGTGAACTAGAACTTGCACTTATCAGCATATATTGAATTCCATCACTGTTGCTATAAGGTCATTGAGAAACCTCTAGGTCTTCATCCCTTTAACAAGTATCATTTTTTTAGAACACAAAGTGAACCCAACCAAAAAGATGTGCTGATTTTGCAATTACCAGCCCTCATCTAGGTATCCTATCATTAAGGTATAAATGCTTTTTCATTATTAATTGACCCACTGCCCCAAATTTAGATTGCTTTGCAGGTAGCACTGTATTTCCCAGCAATCACTTGCTGCCATTGCTTTCATATGTCCGTGCTGGGAATAGTAAAGCCATGTATAAATAAATGCTTACCCTTCTAATAACACTAGTGAAACTTTGAAATTATACTGGTAAATTACTTTAAGTATTAGAAGTTTTACTGTACGTTCAGAAAATTTCATTAATTATCATCATTCCTGTATCTAAAACTGCATAAAAGATAGCCCCAAGTCCCTAGTTTTAATTTTACATTTCATTTGTGACAGATTTTTCCACAATTTTCCATTTATTTTTGACACAAAGTACTGTAAAAGCTTTCTTTTGTAAGGTACAGCCATCTCACTGTACAACTACAGAAAATATGATGTTGCATATTTACACCTATTTAGTTAATATGGATAGTTACTGCATAAACTTTATGTATATACACAGATACTTCATACAAGTTCATCACCCATTATGAACACTGGAAGCTTCTCAAATATCCTATGTGATTTCCAGATTTTAAAAAAACCCCAAACAAACAAACAAAAAAAACCACCCCAAACCAACAAGATCTGGATTACTTCTTTAAAGCACAGAGCATAGAATGGTAGAAGAAAACCAGGAAAATTCAGGTCAGCCAGGGATTCACATCTTATGACTACAGCAATGAAGATAAAGGTAACTACAGTTTGATAAATCAGCAAGAATAACAACAGAACTAGCAATTTGAAGATCAATTACAAAGCATACAGAACATTTAGAAATGGCCCATTTCTGCATTAGTAGGCATTGCTACCTGAAGAAACTACAATGGCTTTGCCCAGGAGAGAAGTATGGGAAAGCCAAAGTGTAATTACAGGTCAAGGAAGCAATAGATTCTATAAGATTAAATTCCTGTTTACAAGCCTGGGGTTTTTGGGGGTTTTGCTTTGCTGATAGCACTCCGACTAGATAAAAGGCCTTCAGACAAGTCCAAACACAATGCTATTTCCTGATAGTGTAGTATGAGAGGATCACACACCTCTTGAAATGCTTTGGATTCTCATTAGTGCCTCTCAGTGCAGGCAAAGATTACAGCAACACTTCAAACATAACCAAAGTGACACCAGTAATGTGAACAGTTTGTACATCTGTGTCCACACTAGTCACATTTATCTGCAGTAATGCTCGTGAGAGAATGTACCTAATCGTACCTACTGCCACCCTTACAAGCAGCAGATTAGATCCTAGAGAGAAGAGGGATTAGGCCTTTTACATCGGGAAGCTAAGGCCAGTGTTGGACGTGAAAATTAAGTATTTTGTTTTTCTATTATCAAATGTGTATATAAATCAGTAATACACTGGGTTCCATAGCGAACTTAAAGTGTAGCAAAGAATCAGATAAAACTATTGCAAAATTTTCAGATCAGTCTGTAAAGATGCAGCGCCCGTAATCTGTTTATGCTTCGTCTTAATATGGCTTTGAAGAATCAAAACACTGTCAGACATGGGGATGTTTCCCTAACTTCTATGAAGGCATGTGGGCACTGTCAGTGTTCAAACTTTCAGAAAAATTCAGAGATGTACAGATCTGCCATAGACCTTGCCTTTTTAAACATTTTTATTTATTGTTCCAGGTAATAGATTGGTCCTATTGTCTCATTAAATGAACACTGAACTTCTCAAATTATGTGGGGGTTTATTCTTATTTAAATTGTCAAATTCAGCAACATTCAACTATCACAAAACTAGTGCTTTTGGTAAATTATTGAATGGCTGGGAAATATCTGGTTCAATGATGTGTTATACAGCAACATTTTAGCAAAAATATCCAGTTAGTGCATTTGTGTCGATTATCAAAATACCCTAGACTTCCTATAACTCCCAAACTCCCGTTGTCCTGGCATAGTTAGGACATAATGGTAACTGATGATTTGGTGACAGTGCAGAATAAAGTGGGAGAGTTTTGTTTTATCATAAATGGGAGAATGTTGCACTGGCTGCTCATTAAAAAAAAAATTACAAAGCTAGAACTGCTGCAAATTATACTGTCTACTGTATTGCACCTTCATATAGCAATAAAATTTAGTCCAGCTATTTTTGTCAGTTTATGTACATGACAATATTTGTGTTTTATTACAGACAGTAATTTATAATTTTGTCATCAGACTCAGAAAAATTTACTAAGACTGTAAAACAATGTGAAGCCAAACAACTTTAACCAACTTCATCTAATACTGATATGATTTGTCTCACTCAAAGACATTGATACACTATTTTTTCATTGCTGTCCTCTGAGAAAGTCAACAGTGCTTGTTGCTGTAACATGCATAATATACAGCAAACTTCTTGCACAATAAACCTCTTGGAAATGGGTGAAACTGAGGACTTCAATTACATTTGATGTAGGTGTGACATGCTTGGATTCTGTATTTTCAGCTAATGTCATAGCTGCTGCTTACTCGATTACACTCCACCTGTTTTGAAGCTGTCTTTTGTTACTGTCCCTAGAAGTAGCAGGAATCTTGCTGCTCTAAGAGCTGTCACTTAAAAAATTGAGCAAACTGAGAATGAAGCTTGCTTGTGCTGGTAAGAGATAGCGGACTGGAAGCACTGGTAATCCTCTAAAAATAAACATCATTTGAGTGACAATGCTGCCAGCTGCCCTTGCTTTTAGTGTTTCCATTCATGAGATTCTATACTTAGAAGCATATGTAGGCAATGCTTTATTACTATTCCTATAACCACAATAAGCCCTTTATGTCGTGTACTGAGTCATGTTTGCAGTACTGGTAACTTCTGAACCTTTCCTTTTCTGGGGCTGGGAGACGGGGAACCCTTTTTTCTCTATGAATGCTGGCTACAGACAATTTCTTTTTTCTGCTCTTGCAGTTTGGCTTCATGTAAGTCTAAGGCAGTTCTTGTTCCAAGAGAACAATAAATTAAGAGATTACTGGTCTAATACAGGTTTAATTTACTGTATAAATCCTTAAGTAATTTTTTCACTTCTCCAAAATGGTAGAAATACAGGTCCTTTTCAGCTTGTTGCAGAATTGTTCCACTGTCCTGCAATAAAAGGTAGTTAGCAGTGTAACTTAACAGAGATGGATGGGAAGCAAATGAACTATGCAGAATGGGAAACATCTTTCTACTTGTTGAATTCTTTGGACTAGTTGTGTCCTTTGATCTCTGTATCTGTATCAGGTAAATTTAATGTCAGGACAAGAATGTGTTTAGAAAAAATAAAAACAAAGTCAACAAAAAAAACCTAGTTAGATTAAAAACTTGAAATTTGAAAAGAACATTTTGTAAGAATTTGTAAGTTTTAAGTTCCAGACAAAACCTAGCAAGTTCTCACTTCCTTTATCCACATTATTTTTATATATCTTTGCTTTAAAAAAAAAACCAAAGAATGAAAATGTAAATATTGATGGAATCTTGCTCTTTTAAATGAAAAGCTGCAATTAATAAGGTGTTTGATACTATATAAAGCAAGATAAAACATATAAAGATCGATATACACTAAAATAAACTCAAATAATGCAAGGCCTAAGCAAGATTAGTACTCACCTTTGTATGTACCTACACATGTAACTACTGTGGAGACTAAACACAAGAAATAAACCCTATGACAGAGAGCAACAGTATTCTGGTGCAGACCATGCAGCAAGATTCCTCTCCAGAGGCCAAATTCTGCCATAATACTTTGCAAATATAAGAAAGAAGTAAGTAAATGCTTTACCATGTGACAAACTCTCATGTGTCAGGATCCATTTCTCAAAATCAAGCACCGGTGCATTAATAGCTGCCTTGAAATACACAAAAAACCATCTCACAAAACAGCATGGAATCACCTTATGCAGAGATCACCACAAATTTTCCAATTAGGTCTTTGGTTTACTACGAAGAAAATCCTGAGACATTAAACTTGGTGTGCAGGGATGCTCCAGACTGAGCTAGCTGGCACAAGACAGTTCTTGTTAGCCTTATCCAGGTACATCCAATGCTGAATAAAAAGTTCACATGGATTTACATTTCAGAAAACATTCAAGAAGACCTAAGCCTTATTATCTTTCATGCTACAGTACTAATTGGATATTTATACCAATATCCAAACGGTAAGCCTTTATAATGTTGACTTCCAAAAAGTCAACATTACACAGAAATGAGTTTAAAAACCCTTAACATTACAAGGCAGCTGATGGGAAACATAAAGAAGTAGATGATGTATTTAATTGAATGTAACAACAACCCAGAGAAGCTTTCGGGGAAAAGAATTACAGGCTTTTCTGCACAGCATTCCCCAACAGTACCCAAGCTACCAGGAAGACATAAGTAGTGCCTAGGTATTATTTAGTCTATTCTTACAGACTAAGAAATAGAAGCTAACAGAAGAAATTTTCAGAATTGCGAAACACATAACAAACTGCTATCCAGTCTATTTTCCACCTGCAAGACTTCAAAATCTCTTGTCAGGCACAGTATGAAATCTACTTTGCTGTTTATTAAGGTTTCTGGTAAAACTATTACAATGGAAAAAAGAAACCTATTACCTCAGTTCATGGAGAGGGCTACCCATTCTCTTTTCTTTCATATAGCACATCTCAACAAACTGCTACTGATTGTCATACAGGACCTTGATCCTTCAGTTGCATCATGACCATAGTTGCATTGCATTTGTCCTTCGACAGCTTTGGAGAACTTCGTAACATAAGAATTATAGATTGGTGCAATTACTGATGTCCTCTTAAAAGCAAACAAACAAACAAACAACCCAACAACAAACAAAACAAACAAACAAAAAACACACAAAAATAAAAACCACAAAAAACACCACCAAAAAACAAACCCAAACCCAAAATCCCAAAATCACAGAAACCCAAAATACCGTGCCATTAGCCACTGATTTTCAGAGAATCTTCAGGATGCTAAGAAACTTAAAACTTCAAGGACTGATTGCTCTCCTTCCTGCCCTACTTAGTGAGCACAGCCTATCTCCATGTGATATCCTCATTGTTGGTCAACACAGTTTGAAGGAGAATTTGAAAACTCATTCCCAATACAGGACTGTCTGGATTATTATTATTTAAGGAACACAAAGTCACCTCTTACTCCAGCATAACGCTTAAGATAGTAGTTACTGCCTGGGGGAGATGACAACACACAGACACCTAAGAGATTAAAAGAATTATAGCCCAGAGATACAGAAGATACCAGTGCAAGATGATGTCCCCAAATTCTCCTCTTATCGCAAGCCCCACTAATGTAAAACCTTATGCAAATCAAGACTTTAGGCTTTGATATACTGTAAGTCATCCCGAGATTTGATGACTTGTCTTTGTCACTTGTTTACTTAGTTATGTATACATTCTATACTTCCAAAGTTCTGATCTTCAATAAATTGTCTACACCGTGTAACTAAAATGTACTTTATTCTGTGCATGTGCACCATAGCTAACAATGTTTTGTGCAGACATATGGATAGTTTAGAGAACTCAAGAGCTATTCACACTTCATCACCAGTCAGAGTAGCAGCTGTCACACACTCTTCACTGACCCAGCACAAATAAATACAGATAAAAACCATCATGTTTCATCCATTCCTTGAACAAGACCTTCAGAGAAAGGGATGAAGTGGCAACCAGCGTGGTTTTGTCTTGAAAACCTCCTACCAGAGTGCAAGAGTCCCATTCTTGAAGTATACAATAGACAAATGAGACCTCTGAGACTTGGGACACAAGTGTTTTCTGTGTTAGATGAGTGTAAATACACCTGGCTTTTCTAATCTCAAGAATATTTTATTTATAACGTTAGTGCCTTTTTTTCTGGAAAATAACTGGCATTTTTTAAACAGTTTCACCCACATCTGTAACTATACTTGTTATGGATACAACTATACTTAATACTATATAAAACTATATTTGATTAAGGTTTGACAATAGTGATCTGATAAAAAGTCTACTAAAAATATCCTCACAGAACAATCACTACAGACTTGCTACATTTAAAAAACCAAAACAAACAAAACAAACAAACAAAACAACAACAATAAACCACCCACCAAAACATAAAAAGCCACTCTGTTCCTGAGCACTAAAACTCAAGGCATCTAAATGGAGAGGTAACAGATGGTTTGAACATTTTGGAACAACTTCAGATTTTTTTATTGGAAAAGAGTTAAAAAAATATAGGAGAGTCCTCTCCTAAAGACTGCTATAGGCAGTTCAGACCTCCAGCTCTCAGGCTTCTCATACCACATCACTCAGCTTCTGCATAACACAAGGTTGCCAATATTTTACATAATATTTCATTATGCAGAAAATTCTAAAGATAAAAATCCTGTTCTATCCCCCACCGCCAAAACCCCAGCTACACAAATCTTTCAATTTTTTGCACTAGCTCTAAAACTACTGCTTATGCAGCCACCTGATCTAATTTGCTAATTGAGAAGACAGATTTTCACTTTTTCAAGTTGGTTTCCTACTGGTTTACCATGTTAAATCACCTCAGTGCAGACTCGAGAATAAAGTTAGATGCAAGGCAGGAATGTAAACCATTAGACTGGAAAGGAAGGAGTACAAATTCCTCTTTCTCAGGTAATAGCAGAAACCGTGCTTGATTTTATCGTTAGGGATTAAATGCCCTGGAGAACTGCATTAGCAGCATCCAGATGATATTGTACTCCTGGGAAGAGAAAGGGCCCAGAATGTTCATCTGAAGAGACTTAACCCTGACCTACTTGGCACAAAGCAGTTCAAAGGGCTTGAAGAAAACAGGTTCCCTGATTGCTGAAGTAAGGACAAAAGTTTTAAGGTCTTACCATGGAGATTTTAAATAACAAAAAACAGGCCAGCATGAGGGAAGAACTGTTGTAAGTGTTACAGGAATCCAGATTGTAACATCTTTCTTTGAAGCCAACATTATGGTTTCCAACTCTTCACTGGACTCGACTCCTATTCAGAAGAGTCTCTTGTAAGCCCCTCCTTCACCAGCAGAGGTCAAGAGTAAAATGTCACTTCAAAAGACAAAGTTACACTGCACATAGCATGTCTGCAAAGTAGAGGGAATTAAATACAATCTAACCTACTACCACTGACTCACATATTAAAGCTCCTACGAAGTATTATATTAGAGACTATGGGCACAGGCTTATAAATCCGATCTCTAGACTTATATACACTGCACAGTCAATTGATTTTGCATTTAATTTTTGGTTTTTAAATATAAAATAATTATCTGAATGAAAACTATATGGTTTTGCCATATAGGTTTCACTCATTACTTTGGAACTTCAATGTTACTGAAATACTCTTACTTTGTAACTTTAAAAAAAAAACACTTTAAGTAGCTGCAGAGGGAATTTGCTACATTGAATTAGCTGATCAAAATTTCTTTAATGCTATTTTTAAAAGCACATAAAATCTGCAAGAAAAACAAATGAAGAGTGAATAGATTTTCCTGTACTGCTATATCAGTAAAATGAAATAAAAACAGAGACTAAGTACGTTCAAATTTGTATTTCTAAATATCATGAGCCACCTTTTACTAGAAAATTACATTTTCTAGTAAAAGGCGGCTCATGATATTTCTACTCTTCCAAGTTTATAAATGTACTTTAAAGTCAGGAGGTCTGGAAATTTATTATTAGTCTTAGAAACAAAAGCCAACAAGTACCTGGCACACAAACCAAATCCCAAGTCTCTCTTCCCATGCTGCTGTGAGACTGCAGCTGAAGACGAAATATCACTAAGACGGCTTAATTCCCCTTATTCAAATCAACTCCCAACTATTCAGGTACCACTGTGTAAATCCAAACTGGACTGGGTGATATGGATTAAAAGTAACTGGTTTTAAAAGAAAATTAATTCAAACCTGTTCTTTAGAATGATCAGGATTTGTGAGCATACAAACACAACATAATGCTCAACTGCTCTACCAGAGGAGACAAAAACTGTACTGACTTCCTCCAAACCTTCAAACCCTATAGCTGCACTTTTGCAAATCTTTTAATTTAATTAGGGGTTTTTTTCCCCCCCTCTCTTTTTAAAACATCATTAATTACTGACCTGGAAATTGTATGGTCTCCTTAAAGCAGACATTTAAATACAGTTAACATCTTAGGTTTTTGTCAGACTTGCAAAAAAAAGTTGTAAATAAAAAAAATCAAACATTTAGAATAAACTTCACTAGAGAAAATATATGAATTTTAAAAACTTAATTTTTCATAAAAATACATGTTTTAGGTATGCAGTGCCTTGCCTTTTACAAAGCAGAAGACATCATCTTTTGAAAAAAAATGCACAAAACTGAAAGCAGTTATTGGTATGAGGCAGAGATTTGATTACACAGTTCTGAATGATGCTGACAAAATAATAGAAACTCTCTTCCCACCACTGCAGGCAAACAAGAATCCTGCATCTGAAACTTCTCATCAAGTATTTTAAGTGTTTGTCAAATAGTAAAAAAAAAAAAGAACAAAAAAAAACAAAAAAAAAAAGAACGATTTGCTCATCTGTGAGAAATGAAAGCATGAAAGCATTTCAAATGAAAGCATCTTAGTGATTTTTTTTTAATTAACTATTTCTTCCAGCTGTTACAACAGATACCCTCTGGAGGATGAGGAAACACCTTGCTGTTATACAAATTCCTCCTCTGAGATGCATCACAACATTTCAGAATCACTGGCAGCTTTGTCTTAAGAGTGGCTGAATGTTAGGAACTGTGCTTCTGCACTGCACCATGAAAAGGTCCACACGTATTTCCATTCCAAGGGTAGTAATCTATTTTACACATATTTCCAAGGGTAGTAACCTATTTTACACGTATTTCCATTCCAAGGGTAGTAATCTATTTTAAAACAAGAATTTATTGTGTTATAGTATAAAGACACTAAACACAAAACAAAGTGTTTAACAACATGAATATCGACACAAAATAAAAGCAAGATAGTTTCAAGCCAATTCTGTAACTATTCCATGTGAGAAATTCCAAGTGAAAAAAAGTTACATACACAGGGTCACCCTTGGGAAAGGATGGCACCACCTCCATCCAATTCAAGCCCTTTTTCAGGACATCATAACATTGTCAAAATAGTTGCATTATCTTGAGGGCTTGAGTGGTATATAAGCTTTGTCTTGGCCCTCTCTATATAGGTGAACTTACCCACAGATCTACAAGAGAACCAATGAGGCATTTCTACTGTAAACTATGAGACCTGAGGTACACTCTCCTCTAATCTACCTTGCACTTTCTTCATCTAAATATATTATCGGGGGGGGGGGTTTATTAAAGAGCAGCATAAATTTGGTTATTTAACTTCACTATAGTCCATGTGACAGCACAGGTCAATAAAATGCTACAACACTCATCTTCAACAAAATACATATGATACGTCATGAAGCTTCTCTGAAACCATGTATTGTTGTTTCCCAAGCCACTATATGAAAAGGTAACTGAATTTGAGATGTACTTCAGACATCACCTGGTCACATTAAGGTCTCTTTCCTGTGGACTATTTTGATAGGATCTGCTATATGAACCAGTCATACATGAATTTCTCAACTGTTTCAATTCTACAGAGCAGTGAACAAGACTATACAGATTAAGTATCAGATTACTGCTCGTTCATATGAACAATTTCCAAAACTAACCAGTTTGATGATCTCACAACAATAAAATTTTGCTAAACAAAAAGTTTAGAGCTTAAGTATTTCTTTTGTTTAAAACAGTTTTTTTGGCTCTTAAAAGAAAATTAATTCAATGTTTCCAAGGCTCATTGTGAAAATATATACACACATCAAATTTATATCCAAAGCTGGATTTTACCATTGAGTTTTAAAGGCCAAGAGATATTTTCAGTACAGTAGGAAAAAAAAAAAAGCAGTTCCTGAAGTATATTGTAGCTTCACTTCACTGCCAGTATCTACACTTCTGATGCTGTACAAAATACTTCTCTGAAGCAAATCCATCTAAACTCTATCCCCCCTGAGTTAAGCATCTATACTTTTTTTAAAGTGTTTTAAACAATAGGTAACAGAGAAGTATGTACAAGGCTATAAAACATCAGTTATCATACAGCAGATTAAAAAAAAAAAATCAGTCTTTTCAGCCAATTTTCTGGTTTTTATTGTAGCTAGTCATTGTGGATTTGGTTTAGGGATTTTTTTTTTGCTTTTGTTTGTTTTTACATCAAGCTATTACTTGATTTAGACATTCATGCATTAATTGCTTGGTTTTTTTTGAGTGCAACAATAAGGCAACAGTAAAAAAAAATTATAGAAATTTTGCATATGTGTAAAGGTATTCAGTTTATAAAAGTGCTTCCTAAAAAGACAACCTAATTGCAGTATCAAAATATTACAGAGTGCTGAGAACAACTGTCATTTCAGTAAATGTTGCTCCACAAACAAATGTCTGATTTTAGGCTTTTCCCCCTTTTTTGGTGAAGAAAAGCCTGGAAAAATTGGCATGGCTACGTGGGACAAAGAAGTTAAGAAAATATACTTTAGTCTAAACTTAAATAAGAAGGTCCACACTTTTTTGTGAAAACTTTAAGCCTCTGTCAAAAATGTATTTTTTTTTCTTTTTATAATACAGGATTAAAAGACAAGATGATGCTTACAAGATAAAGAAATAATTTACATGAAAATATCTTCTGACAAAGCTTTTCAATCAAAATATTGTTTTGTAACATTCAAACATGACATACAACACAGAAGAAACGGTGAATGCAAACAAAAAATGTTATATGGATTGCTTTCGAACACATAAATAAATGAAATATTGGTGTAGGCAGTAGGGCTCATGCTGATGGCTAGCAGGAAATAACAGTGTGCAATCTATTTGGAAAAAGCTCTAAAGTACAAATTACAAGCCCAATTACGGACTGCAGCAAGTTCAGTTACATCACTGCCATCCTCTATCTCCAAAATAAATTCTTGTTTAAATCACTCATACCCTAAATTACTCATACCTTTGCTTCAGAGATATGAATAACTATATACAAAAAGTAGTTTTATTTCACCATAGGGATAACATTGTACCTCTCTGCCAATGTCACTTGAAAAACCGCCCATGTCAAAACAATTTGACAGCAGATAAACAATTTCATAAATACGTAATGATCTTATTACAGTCCTTCAGGTAGGCATGTTAACTCATGCTGCTAGTTTTGTGGTCACAGTGCATAGAATCCAAATATAAAAGAATGGGCTGGATTTCAGGTAATTGTCAATCCCTTGCTTATATTCCAAATATATTCAAAACTTTCATAAGCTCAGTCATGTGTCAATCTTTTTTGTGGCAGGAGCAAAACCTTTCCCTGGTACAATGTCCATTGCCGGCAATGGATGCACCAAAACCGCCAAGGAGCTCAGTGTTATTGCACAATATATGAAGACCTGGAATTCTTCCAAAAGCTTAAAATAAAAATAATGGAATTATTCTGACATTTCTGGACACCTGCATTAATACTGTATGACTAATAAAAGCATGTCAGTTGCATGGACTGAACCAGCGATCAACATGCGCCCAGAATGCACACTAGTAAAAATGCAGTCAAAGGAAGTAGTCTTCATTGCCTATAGGTCACTTCCAGTCAAAGGTTAAAGTTCAAAGACTGAATGATCAAAGTGCTCATTTTCTCAGTAGGACTATCTTCTGCTACGAGGATCACAAAATGGTGGCATCAACATGTGTCATCTTTAAAATAAAAGAAGAGCATTTATGGAAAACATATAAACATTCTAATTCCAAATAAGCAAGGTGCTATAGGCAGAAAGAATTCCTAGCACAGACAGTAACATGCAGAGGAAATATCCTGATTGAATAGTTCTGTGACTTTGTTCAATAACGACTTGGGGAGAAAAGAAAGTATCAAAAATTAAACTTCCAAAATACACATACACCCCCAAAGACATTAGTATTAGCAGATACTCCATAAAAATGACAGTAATTTCCATGCTTGATATTTAGAAAACCACTTGCCAGGAAAATGAAAAATCAAATATGCTTAACATTTTGCACCCTTGAAATACAGCAGATCCACAACAATTATCTAATTAAGACATCCTTTTAGAAGGAATATATAGGGATAAGACTCAGCAGAGTGGGCTGCTTCTGATGCATTCTCAATCCTTTATATGTGTATATGTATGTGTGTGTGTATATATATGTATATTAGTTTATTTTTCGTATATTAGTTTATTTATCAAGACTCAACACAAAACAATAGCTGACAGATTTATGCAAAAAGAATAGGTTACTACTATCATCCTAAAATCTTAAACCTGGAAGTAAATTACATACACTAAATTTTAAACACTGTGATTAGACAGAACATACTATAAAAATGCACATTCTATGCCTATCTTTTCTGCATTACGCTCCATACTAATGCTCTCCCTTTTAAACATTCTCCTTCACACATCAACCTGCAGTATATTTGCACCTGCTAGCAGTAAATATTGAGTTGTTAACAGAAAGCAAGGTTACTGTCTGCTCATTTTTAAAGGACTTACTTGTAACATCCCACACCTTAAAAATGTAGCCTCATAAACATTCTACAATTCTCATGGGAAAATATTATATCAAAGCTATTACTGGTAAAAAAAACTCTTTTTCAGTAGGCTACCACATATGTAAAAAAAGATGGACAAGGATGCAAAAGAGAGAGAGAGAAGGGACATTTAAATGGTACACTAAAATTTTAGACCAAATATCAGAGAAAACACTTTCTACTTAAGAAAAAAACAAAACCAAACCAACCTCAAAACCCAAAAGCAGCAAGGAAGTGCTGGTTGAAAACAAACACCATTGCCTTTCCCTTCCTCCACACCCCACCCTCCCCCCACAAAAAAAAAAAAAAAATCTACCTCCTGAGAACAACAAAGGAACTCAATAGCTTAATGAAACAGATTTCAGCCTGGATGCCCAAGTAAACCGTATCTGGAAGATCCTCCTCTGTCTTTAAGACAGCATGAGCAACTCTCAGATGGAAATTCAGCAAGAAAGTCAACGTACAGTTGGAACAGACATTGGGTAGGGTAGACAATCTAGAAATATTTTCAGTTATCAAAGATCGGGAGCTTCAAAACAGGGCTTGTGAGAACATTATTTTGTAGCAAACAAAGCTCCATAACTCTGCTTGAGGAATAAGATGCTGTGTTGGGTGGGGGCAGAGGGATGATATGACAGATTAAAAACTCTGTATTAAGATGAATGCAGACACATATTTACATGTCAGAATATGTCTCTAAGTGCCACTTTATCACTCTGTGCTCATCTGGGTTTTCTTTACATCAGCTCCCAACCAGGGATTATTTTGCTCCCAGGTAAATAAATTCCAGGCACATACTGGAAAAAAAAAATTCCTTCAAATGCATGTATTAATACCTATGACAGACTTCTTCTTAACTCTTCAAAACACAGAGCTCCTATGTCACATTAAAGCTAAACCAGTCAAACGGGCAGCAGACAGCAGAAGTGGCAGAACCACTCTGTATCTCCCTCCGCAGGTTGTTGTATTAGCACTGGCATTTAATTTCTCACAACAGGTAACCTTGGACAGCTGGTTTTCTTTCCTGGGTGGGATTGTTTTTTCTTCCCTCACTTACCCAGCCAAACGTGGATCAACCACAAGATTAGATATATGACAGTTCAGCATGAGCAGAAAATAAACGTAACAGAATCCTCTTTTCACACTTCCCATTTTACTATTACATACCATTTCTTTAAACCTGTTTAGAAAACACTAACAATTCAAGGATCACGCACTGGCAGTCTTGTTCTATGTCCACATAGGAGAAACAAAATTAAATGAGAAAAGAAGCAAATGACAAACACCAAAATGGAAGAGAAAACACTCTAATCATTTATGAAATTTTTCTCTTGTGGACATCAGGAATATTTTATTTTTCATGTAAGAATTCAAGGTGGTGGGGAGCTCAATGAATTTTTAATCAAGACAGTATGAGCTATTTAAATGAACTGACTTTCCTTCTCTTGCTCAGTTTGGTTTTTAGGTTGCTCTGAATTTGAGGAGGGGTAACATTTTCTGACTTCCAGAAAAAAAACACTGCATAGTTACTTCATAGTAACTAAAATACCCATTCAATGAACTGTAAGCTGTGGTTTTGAGCCATAATAATACAGCAACTTTCAGAATCAGTAACTCAGATTTCTTCTCATATTAAGTTTGTTTTCCTTGTTTAACACAAATCAAATATCATTACTCAGAAACAAAAGTAATATCTGCAGACTGTTCTGCTTTTACAGATTTCTATTCTAAACCAAAATGAGACTGGTACAAATTAAAAGCAAACAGAACATTTTAATCACAAGATAAAGCCAATAAATGGAACGTTACCTGTTTCTCTTTAAAAATAATTAGCAAGTGAAAATAGCAAGTTAACAAAAACTCTCCCAAAACTGCCACTCAAGAGAAACAAAAACTAGAAATGGAGAAGCACCAAACACATTATAAGAGCATGAAAACAGAGAGAGAAAAGAAAGTGACTGCTGAATAATCTGGTGAGGATGAAAAATCTATCCTTGTGTGCAATATGATTATTATTCTTGGAGTTAACTTTAAAAACAACGACATGATGGTCCCAAGTTCCTTAGATATACCTTAATCTCATGGCATACAGCAATTCTCTTAATGTACCTGAAACCACCTTGTTTTGGGGTTACAATTACTGTATTATGAGAAACAAAGTTTCATTCTGTTACATTACTGTATGTCAAAATCCATGGGTCTCAGCACGTATTATGAAACTATCAAGTTTTTCTTGTTAGGCCATCCATGGGCCTTTAAGAATCTTAAGAATTTTAAGGGTGAAGACTTTGGAATTTGCCTCTCCAGTTATGAACTCTCACTGCTCAAAATACTTGCTCTAGTTTTCACATCAGGGACAGAACCTATGCTGGAGTGAAGAGGCCATGAAAAACAGAGGATGTCTTACAGTGGAACCTTCACCTGCTCGCAGTGATGGAATCAACTGTTCTGCACTACACTAGCATGGAGTATTACCTTCTCTGACATATCCCTTCCCAAAGTACTTGTGCTTCTAATGACTACCATTTGTACAGAATTCTCCTAAGGAAAGCAAGGAAAGCATTGCTAACAAGAGGAGAGAAACAAAGAATGGCCCATCTCTATCCCCTTCTTCTCTCTTTCCTCACCAACGGAGTGGATAAGACAAGCACATACAGCCAACTGCAGCTCTGGGT
Source organism: Haemorhous mexicanus (assembly GCF_027477595.1). Classification (NCBI taxonomy): domain Eukaryota; kingdom Metazoa; phylum Chordata; class Aves; order Passeriformes; family Fringillidae; genus Haemorhous; species Haemorhous mexicanus. The sequence continues at coordinate 126,579,767 of NC_082341.1, forward strand.
GGAGGATGACAAATGCTGAGGCAGAAGAAAGAAACCACAAAGTATAAAGCAAGACACAGAACACATGGAAACAAAAGAAAAAAGCACAAAAGCAAAAGCAAAGCAAACCCCAAACCAAAACCAAAAAAAAGAAAAAAAAACCCAGTACAACACTAGCACTGCAGACACTAGAAGTTTTAATACACTTTTTTCTTCTTTATCGTGTCCATGGCAAATCTTATTACTATATTATTGAGTTTTAGTTTTTAGGAGTCTTTAAAGTCAGTCAACTGTCCCAGACTGGAAATTCTGATTGAGAGTGGAAATCTATTAAAACACATAGCTGTTTACAAATACATAGGTATCTTTTCAACAACATAAAAGTTTTTAAAGTGTTAATAACAATAACAAAAAATATTTAGAGCAAAACCTAGTTTCATCATGGACTTTCCCCAATCCCAAACTTTGTACTTGTCATGGATTGATACACTTTACAAGAACTTTCATTGAATGTCAATCCTACAATTTAAAACATGTTTAAATTTCCACCAGGAATTATTCAAATGTGATATAGCAAAAAAAAAAAATCACAGCAGAGTATCTCAGAAACAGGATTTAAATAACGTTTTCAGTTGAAAAAAAAATAGTTTAATGCTTTGAACACATTTATTCTACTTTCCTGCAATTTAATTGTCTTCAGCCTAAAAAGAAGTTAAAAATTTCTGGTCCTAGTTAGATACTTACCATGATACCACCATTTTGTTTTCTTTGGATTCTTGTTACATGTTCTTACATAAAATGAGTTATCTGGAGGTCGCCTCTGCAACAGAAGAAAAGACCTACAAATAATCAAACAATCCTCATATTGTAATACATGCGCTATTTAATAAGATTATGAAAGATTACCATGTGAATGCATTGAAAATGAGGTAACAGGCAGGACTAGACCTTTTTGGTGAAGAAAAATCTCTCAAAGATCCAAGTAACAAATTCTTACTTGAGATACTCCAAGAAAATAAAATAATAAAAAATATCATACAGTTTGGTGATAAATAGGGGAGAAAAAAATTAAAAAAAAAAAATCCAACTCACAAACAAAAGAAACTAACTCACAAGAAACAGCTGTTGTACCCCCCAAAATTAAATTCCTTTGCAGCTTGGAATCTAATTCTGATGCATTACATCCAACTCCCATTCTAAAGCTCAGCTTAGAGTGGGTGAAAAAATGAATTTAAGTATCTGTAGCTGATCATTATTATATTTTCTTCGGTTTTCTTCATAAGTGTCATCATTTACAAAACACATAGGATAGAATACAATACAAAGCCATTTTGGGGTGGTTTTTTGACTACATATATGACTAGGACTGATCAGGATGCAAAATAAATAGGCATGCTTGGACAGCACATATGGACAAGCTCTGACCACATCTAACTTCCACAGACAGCCCTCTGCGAAAGAAACGGTCAAAAGTGAAAGGGCAATCTCTTTACAAAAAGGTCTCTAAGGTATTAGCGCCAAAAAAGCGGCTTAGCACCATTTACTTCCCTGAAATGCAAATCACCAAGTTCACTGAAATAGTACAGATGCAAAATTAGAAACATCTGCACTAAAGACGTTTCACTAGTCATTCCACAGTGCCTTTAGAGGAAGGATAATTTTACAAAGAATTGTCCTAAAGCACGATTGAACTTTGCAGTTAGTACAACTGGAAGGGTTCCATCCACTGCTCTTTTCCAGTAATGATATATAAGCAGGTTACCATGAAAACAGTGGCAAAGTACTTACTGCACTGGTTATTTTGTAGGTCTAGTTTAGTATTTTCTCAGTAGCAGAAATGTAGATACAGTAGTTTTGCCTATTTTGGAATTTGAGAAATGCAAATTTTACTTTGTAAAGTAGAAAATTACTAACTTTTACTTATTCTACTTCAACAGTGCTAAAAAAGCCCATACCTTTTCTTTGCAGCTGGAAAGCATGCTAATAATGCTAAGACAAACAGATTGCACTGAGAGGGCTGGAGACCAGTCTTCCGTTAGAATGGATAAACAGATATGACCATTGCTATAAACATGAGGATGAACAGGGATATTGTCTCCAGTAAACATGACCTAAAAAAAAAGAACAAAAATAACTAATTTATAGTCCCTGTTTATATAAAACTGTATTGGTTTGGGGAAACAATATAATCGTATTTAAGAACCAGGTCTGCCATTTTCACTTCTAGTAAGTAAGGCACTGCACCACGTCAGGTTAATTTAATTTTGGAAACTATTAAGTGAAATGTGAAATAATCAATGGAAGCCTAAATAGCGAGTGAAGATGGAGTTAAATAAATGGTTAAATATAGGGGATTTTCTATTAATATTTATATAGCATAAAAAAGTGCAAAGGTAACAATGTAAACACTGCAAAATATTGCAGCCTCAGTCTTCCACATCCTAAGGAAAACAGATGTCTAGCCAAACCACTGGATTTTAATGACTTTACAAGCCACAGTGTAATACTCCAAGAAGCACAACAAGATTCACGACTGAGTATTCCTATAAACTTGGATATAACAGAAATAAAATTCTGGACAACTCATTCAGGTTCCAGTATAAAGAATACAATTAAAATTCATCAATCTTATTAGCTATAGACAAAGGACTTAGAAACCACAGTATACCAAAGTTTATCAAATAGGAAATATTTTAAAAACGTAAAAAAATTTTTATTTGACATGGAGAATATGGAAGAAAAGCATTTAGAACCTGAACTCCTCTCTATTAAAAGATATTATCACAGTCAAAAAAAAGGCTAGAAAAGCAATTTTGGCAATTCCTGCTCTTACATCAAGTTTTTGTCAAAACATATCATTGGTTCAGGATGAACAGAATGAGAGTAAAAGTGAAATCTTCATATCAGTATTATACTCCTGAACTCCTTTTCCAACTTCTTTTATGCAATAAAACCATAAATCTCTACCACTCATAACTATAATACCCAGCAGTTTCTTAAGAGTTTCTTAAAGGATGTAGGTATGCATAAAAATATGTAAACATGTACACACACACCCACCTCTTCACCGATGACAAGCAACACCTCCATCATATAGGAAACTGAAATTAGAGCTTAATTTATCTGCAAAATGGCAGACAGGTTTCTACGGCATAAGAGAAACTGGATGCAGAACGATCTTTCACAGGTCTTTAAACAGGTATTTCTTAAGCATTGAAGGGCTTACTTTCATAATCCTGCAATGTATTTCACTTTTAATTAATATCCTGTTTTTACATGACAACCTGAACTATGCAGACTAGGTAAGTAAAAGAATGCACTCTATGACAGACAACATACATTTAAAGGCAGAAAACATCCAAGTGATTAAAGCAGCACAAGTGAAAATTGTCAATTCACAGGAACTAGATTTGCAGGAGAGGTAATTATGACCAAGAAATTGTAGTGCACAATGACCCTGCTGCACAGCAATGTTTGAAAAATTGAAATTCTAGCCATTTAAAACAATCCAGTATCCAGTACTTAAATTTTTAATTGTTTTCTGTGATAAAACTCAGTGTACATGTATGGATGTAATTTGCTGCTTAACAATAAAATGCACAGAGCCACACACACAGGTTGGGTAATGAAGACAAACAACCTGGAACCAAATTAAACTGGCTACTCTCTTGTGGGTCACCTATAATTAGTATCTTGCAAACCTGATGAGGTGCAGAAGTACAAGTAGCCAGTTTATTCTGTAAAAGACTGAAAGTCAGCACTCTAGTGTTTATCATGGTATCTAAAAATATGCTAATTTTTATGGCTTAAGTGTCTCTCACAGCTCCATGCTTCAGTTTTAACACCAACAAGAGAAGTTGCAGAGATAATTTCTAGAACTCTGAGCTGAAACAGACAGGACAAGAACTGAGACACTCTTGCTTTTCTATTTCCTTTTTCAGAAAAGCAGGGGTGATAACTGGCCACTACTCTTATCAGCCATATTTTGAAGTGTTTCCCTCAGGTAATGGAGGAACGGAGGTACACAGCACATTCTGCAGTCTCGTTATAACACTATCTGCAGGTCTCTCAAGCACGTTATGTATCTACGAGAATCCCTATCAGAAGCACAGTATTTTCTCCAGCTGTATTAACAATGGCAGCACAGAAGATGCAAGAGTCTTAAAAATCAACCAGAAAAAAATATGTTGAAAGTAAGCAGGGATGAAGCAGCAGTTTATTCTCAACTTGACTCCTGCATCATAGTAAAGGGGATCTTCCTACTTTACCCTGTATTTTATGACATGAATATCAACATCAAAGAAGCCTCCAGGTTACACTAATTTCATCTGTTCAAGCAGACATCAAAGTCCTACACTTCACTGCAGAATCATCTGTAAAGAAAAGGCATCTGTACAATGTGTTTAATACAAATTAAAGTAAGCGAAGTTGACATTAGGCTATGTGGATAATACAATACTCAGCACAAGTCATACAGCTGTAACCTGAAGGTAGCAGGAAGAGAGAAAGAAGGAAGCAGTTACCTGAGGAGAATCAAAAGGATATCGACTACTAAACTTAAATAAAAGCTGAAATTTTTCCCCTTCATAGAGTGTTCCTGGAGCACCTTCCATGTCTACAATCCACCTAAGGAATAGGGGGAAAAGCAGTTAGCATTGTGGACTGACAAATTAATACTTGTACTCCTGAGCACTTTGACTAATCAAATCAAATATCAATCACAGCCAGACCATCTAACTTCTCTTCTAACACTGCAACAATCACAAAGGTGGACAATACATCAAGCCTGTATTTAAAAGAAACAAGCCGGGTGTTTTGCATACAGGCACTGACACAGCGATGCAAATTGTAAATGTAATTATGACTTGAACTATACACAAACTTGCCAGTTCCCAAGAAATGGCTGCAAATGTGAGACAACAAAGCTGAAAAAAAAAACCCTGCTTGAAAACTTGAAAGGTTTGGAAGGAAACAAACTAGTACACATTCTCTTTTGGGTTGTTTCACTTCTCTGTCAAGAAAAATTCGATACAGGTTATTAAAATAAAATCTGTAACCAAGGGGAAAAGGCAAAGCTCATCTTGTACTTATATTTGTGAAAACCTCAGAAATTAAATGGTCTCTTGCAGGTAATGGAACCAAAAATGGAAAAGTTAATAGTATAAAAATTAAAAGGTCCCGGCAAATTAAAACAAAATCCAAAACCAGGGTAATTTGAATCTGTAATGAAGATAACAACTCAACATACTAATATTCTTTTCCCTCTGCTTCTTCTCCTTCCACCATAATACCATTAAAGTAACTGACCGGAGTTAGTTGGAGTTGCTGGGGAAGAGGGTGGTGATGTTGCATGTGGGGGTTTTATTGTTGTTGGGTTTCCATTGTGGTTTTTTCTACACAGCTAAAACCAGATGCTTTGCATATTGTTTGATACATACAGCAACATTCTGCTACTTAACTTCCGTGATTTTCCTGGTTTTTTACCTTTGATGGGGTTTTACAGAGCTAAGCAACTCAATAAAGTAAAGAGACTACAAAAAAACTGAGATATGGTTTACATCAACTCAAGGAAGGCAGCTGAGATTTCGCAGAACAGCAGTGTACTCAGAAAAGCTAACATCTCCAGCTGGCAGCTCTGATGATCCTCCTGTAAGACATACTCTCCCTCTGTATTTAAGCCATGCACATTTTTTATTTTCCCCTCTGTCACTCTTTGGCCGTTTTTTTGCTGGTTTTATTATTGTTGTTCTGCTTTGGGTTTTGGCATTGAGAAAAACTACTAGCCCTCACACCCTTCAAGAGGAATGCATCTTTAACAGTAGCACAGTGGCAATACAGTGAAGGCTGATGAAGTATGTTTCAAATTTTAACTTTGTGAAGATGCCTTTGATTTAATCTATCTGCACTTCAGATCACTTACCTCTTCTTATGCTTTCTGCTTTTACATTTATACACACAGTGCAGCAATACTCTTTATTGGTTTATTGGTTCTTGTGATCCAGAACTTCCACTTTCAAGTTTTTTAAATAGTTTACTAAGCAGAAGATATTGCTCCTTTTATGGTCAAGGAATCAGTAGAACCCATATTTCCTGTATGCTTTGCAGTTTAGCCTTCTCAAATTTATAATCCTTGTATATTTAAAATAAAAGATTGCTCAATGTTTTAAATGACCCAGTTACATCATGGGATCCAATTATTTTATGCAACATCTTTAAAACCCAAGCAAGTATTGCTACACAAATTTTTAACACAAAACCAATTTGAACCATAACTTGATTAATGAACTCAAAACATGCTACCTGATACCAAAAACCCTCAAACAAAAAATAAAAATCATTTTACTTTTGACAAGAAGCTTCTAAAACAGCGACAGTTTCAAAATCTAGCATGACAGTAAATAGGAAGATTTTATGTGCAAGGTATTGAAAGGTATAAAAGTTGTACAGGGCAGAAATTATAATGAGGTAGTACTCTGGAAACAGAGATATCCTTTGCAATCTGCTCTAAAATTTGATTTAATACTTTTTTGTTGAAATAAGTGGATACCACTTACAATATTAGACTGACTCATTTTTGCAGAAAACTAAAAGCTACTATTTCAGTTTTAGTCATATTCATCTGAATTATCACAAAAGCCAGCATAATTTAAAAAGCAGTGAGTGTTTAACTCATGCTATATGTATATAGCAGTATATATGACTCTCAGAAAAGCCTCATGTAACACGGGCTGAATGCCACCACCCAAAATGCAGACATGAAAACATCAAAATTCAGCTCTATGTTTAAGCTGCTCCATCAATCAATAACATAGTCCAGAACTTAGAGTTTGAGATCATACTCTCATCGATGTTTACATGCTCAATTTTTAACATTTCTCTAAAATGAAACTAAGAAAGTTATGTGAAAAAAAATGCCAACACAGCCTGAATCTTTTGAATTTCCGTCAATTAAAAAAACAGATTAATACCAAGAACCACCCCTGTTCATGTCAACGGACACAGAATATTTTATCATGTTTCTCTTCCCATTTCAACAATCACCGAGAAACCAAGGCAGGGAAAAACGTGCAAACAAGTGCACCCAGACAACTTTGGATTTTAAGAAGTTTTCTCAGCTTGCCTTAGAGAAAGAAGGTAATGAAAATTAACAGCTATGATATATATTCTATTCAAATGTCATAGAACTCTAAAACAGCTACTCCATTATTTCAATAAATCTAGAAGAGTTTTGGAGGTTAGTAGCTATGAAAGACAAATTATTTTATTCTAAAATATGCAGAATCTTTTACTAATTGACAGTTTGTTAGACAGTAAAATGCCTAATAAAAATTTAGTAAATTCATTACCCTGCTCCTGAAAGTGTCCCAACACATTATGGCAATATCCTTACTAAGGAGAATAATGTTTCATAGCCTAGACTAAAAGCAAAATTCACGATGTTACTTGGAGTAAGTGGTGGAAGTGTGAAGAGAACTGCTCATTACTTAGTCTTGTCAGCATGATAGCGGTAATAAAACAGTATATATACTTACTGTGTAATTGAATTTTGTACACTCTTTTCATCTAGAGTCATTCCTGGAGGTGGATCATTTTGAAATGCCAATAGTTCTTTTTGTAATCGTTTCTATAAAGAAATTGTATGGAATATTTGAAATACTAAATAAAGTTCAACAATAAACATGCACACTTAAGTACATTTCATCAATGTTTGAAAGGTAAAAGGAGTTTTACTTGACAATTTAAAAACAGTGTAATTGAAAGGTGAGAAAGAAGGATGACTTTGCTTCTAGAAATTCAACTGAAAAGACATAGGCAAAATAAGTCACAAGCTTTAAACTTACTTTTTGGGTAAAATACAGTGGCACTTACATTTGCAACACTGCAAAGGGAAGACCTGTTGTGTTACTAACTACACAGAGGTATAAATGAATTTGTTGTATAACAAAGACATCTGTAAGAGCTCCACCCTTAGCAGCAAACATTTCATATTTACACATCATCATTAGATTTATAGTTAAATCTACAAGACTTGAACAGCACAACTTCCTCCTCTAAGTAACCTAAGACGTTTCCATTTGGCATCTGTGCAAGCTTTTGCCTTGTTCTAAGTCATCCCAGAGGACAGAACAGAAAACTAAACCAAGACTATTTGGATTGCACAACACAAACTATAAACTTTACACTAACTGCATCTTAGAACCTACAGAGTCATAGCACTTACTAAAGTCTTATGGCAGTAGCTCAGGTAATTCTTGCCTATTTTGACAGAGATAAATCAGTCACTGCAAGAAGGTGGTTCTGTAACAACCACCAGAACAGTTTCTTACAATCTACTGAGCAAGGGAAATGCAGCCTCTGTGCTGTCATTGGCACTGTTCTCAGAGACAATTTTCTCCATATAAAGTTACACAATATGTTTTGTCATTTGCAAGCCATCTAGATGATAAAAAGTTCAAGGCTCTCTCATTTCTACTGTCCTTTTTTCCTGCCAACAATTTTAAGGTTACCATCTACAAGTTCACTTTAACCTCACTACCAGTCAAAATTATTTTATACTCCAAAGGAATAAAAATATATGGTTTGGGGATTTAGTACCTCATTTCCATTCAATATCCAATTGTTTTAAAACACAAGTTTATCCCACACTTGTAGCCATTTTCCAGTGCCTAGTAGAACTTAAAAAAATTCCCAGGGGAAAATAAAGTGTCGATTTGTCAACACAGAAATGATTCAGTATCCCACCAAATATATTTGAAATCAGACTACAATAAATTCAACCACACAATTCACAAAGAAAAGGCCCTTATACATTCACAACTTACATTCTGAAAGTACTGAAATAACTTTCTATCTCTATCAAGCAGCCCTAAAAACTTCCTTGGGATTCTATATTCAAAGTTCCCACCTGGCAATGAGATATAACATAAACAAACTGAAAATCCAATGCTAACATTTTCATAAGCTGTATACATTGCTCACACATTAAAAAAACAGGTTAGAATCCTAGTGTTTACCTTCTTCTTTCTCCTCAGATTAAGAAAACACTAACAGTGTTTCCAACACCACTATATGAATTAAAATGCAAAGGAGCAAAGCTGCAAAACCATTTTATAAATCCTTAATTTGAATGGCAGAGATGTTTTGAAGTCAATTGTCTTTCTGGCACTTCCCCAGACCACCATCAAACAATCCTCAAAGGCAATCAACCTGTGTACACTTTATCACATAGAGAAGTATTTTAAAAGTTCAGAGATGAGAACGTTTGACAATGGAAATTCAAACTCACCTAAAGAGGAGATTTGGAAACATTTGTTACAAAATAGCAAAGAACATATATAAGAACAGCATATAAGAACAGTACAGCAAATTATTCAGTAGATTCATTTACTTATACATGTAGACAACTATACAACTTGGTCTTTATAAAAAGAAGCCTAAGACACATTTTAGAATTTAATTAAAATCAGAAACATTAAGCTATCGGTGTCTGAAAGCAATCTGAAGAGACAAAATTTTGTCTGTTCTGCATCCTAAAAAAAATTTCAAATTACCAACACTTAAAACATCACCTAATTTCAAGCTTGCACCTTTGGCCCTTTCTCCAGCAACCACCTTTTCTGTCTAACACAGACTCAGTCATGCTTTTGTCCATATCACTAGTGCAAAAATATCCTCTGTTTCATAGGTTTTTGGTTCTCACATACTATGTTTATGGTCATTTCTAAACAAAGAAGCCAGTAGCAAAAAAAAATATTAAAATATATACTTGAACAACAGAGTACTACTGAAATGCTCTCTTCCTCTGATCCTAAAGCATTTGCTGACACTGGCATGTTGGCCTGTCCATTCAGCATAAATAATACATACAGACAACATGCTACTTCTCATTGCTTGCAACTCAAAACTAAATTCACAAAACATATCAGAGAGAAATAGCAAGAAATACTATTTACACTTTGGGTCAAATGTGTCATATCAAACAAATCATATTTTTAAAGAAATTATTATTTCCCAGTTAGCCAATTCAAATGAGTATCAACATAAGCCAGAAAAGGAAAGTCAAAGAAGGTATAACTCCTCCCATCCATAAAAAATCCTGGACAACTGGAAAAAACTGATGAGCAGAAGGCCACAGTACTCAACAACAGAACTGGGGGTTTTTTGCCTCAGTCCCCAATGGCAACCTCTCTTCCCATACCACTCAAGTGGATGGACAGGAGGAGGGAATGAAGTCCCTCCCACTTTAAGAAAAGGTCAGGTTCATGACTACTTGAGGAACCTGAATATAAACAAATCTCTGGGACCCAACAAGCTGCTTTCCAAACTCCTGAAAGGAACTGGTAGATTTAGTTGCCAAGCCACTTTCCCTATTTGAAAAGTCACAGCAGTCAGGTGAAGTCCCAGCTAACTGGAAAAAGGGTAAAAAGGAGGACACTGAGACCTGTCAGCCTCACCTATGCCTGTGAAGTTCATGGGACACATCCTCCAAGGAGCTGTACTATGACACATGCAGGACAGAGAAGGATTCAGAACAGCCACCATGGCTTCACTGAGGCCAAGTCCTGCCTGACCAACCCAGTGACCCTCTACAATGGAGTGACTCATCAGTGGACAAGGGAAGGGCTACAGATGCCATTTATCTGGACTTCTGGTAAGACTTTGGCATGGTCCCCTACAAGATCCTTGTCTCTACGTTGGGGAGAGATGGATTTGATGAGTGGACTGTTCAGTGGATAAGTAACTTGCTGGAGAGTCACATCCAGGGGGGTTGGAATGAAATGATCTTTACAGTCCCTTCAAATCCACACTATTCTATAATCAGTTCCATCTGACCTCTATTTGCAGCTCTCAGTGGAAATATCAATACAAGAAAAAAAAAAAAACAAAACTATGCCATTCCCATATAAAGCTGAAAAGAGCATGTTCAATAGAAAATGAATGTGTTATCTATTAAGTTACAGAAACTCAATAACCCAGAAAAGCAAGACTAACGCTCTTGGTGTTCCAATAAAAACAGTTTATAGCAAATAAATTTATCACACTGAAATAAGGGACTCCACAAAAAACCCTGACCATGATTATTTACTAAACATAGGAAACTCCAGTGCAATTCTGATTAATGGTAAATTCCTAGACACAGCTCCTCACTGGATAGGGAAAGAAGGGATTTAGAGGTGAAGAAACATACAATTCTTCTGGATTTGTTGATTCAGAGCAATATCCCAAACAAAACCAAGTTTCAGCAAAAGGCATTATTTCCTTCTGCCTTACAGGAACCTCTCTAACCCTATGTCTGCCTAAAGAACCTGTATCCCATTATATTACACCTTGATGGATTTTATGTATCTCAGCACTGCTCCCTCCCAAATAAAGAGGGTCTCACCCTAGAATTATTCAAAACAGAAGAGCAACAACTGCTATTAGAAATGGCAGAGAACTTCTTCATTTCTCTTATCTCCAGCTATACTGACTATCTGGATAATTTGCTCTGATATTAAAGACCAAAAGAAGTATCTTGTAATAAATTATTGGATTTCTCCAGTCCTCAATGACAGGAAGTCTGAAAGTGATAAACAGTTCAAATGGAAAAAATGCTTTTCTAGATTGCCTAAGTATTTATCTTGCCACTAGAGACAGAAGTAAGTTAGTTTATATATGAAGATACTTCTGTTGGACCAACAGACGCACATTTAAGATGTGATTTAAGCCCATTATTTGTTGGGGTTTTCTCCCCCAGTTGGAATAATAAAATATACTATATATTTCAAATCACTCTACTATTCCACGCCATAGAAGTTAATCATTCCTAATCTGATGAACATATCTGGGTATCTTTAACAGGCCTTCATCACACATCTTCAAAATTTGGGGTTTTTTTAATCAAATATCAAGTCAATTATTTCTGTACAGAGTAACAAAGAGCTGCCTATAGACCCTTCCAGAACATGAGAGCACTCCATAGAAACTGGAACAAAACTGCAGAGGGCACAAAGTGCCTACTAACCAGAATTCCTTCAAACAGTAAGAAAAAAAAAAAAAGTTTTAAGAGAGAGAATAAGTAATATTTAGAAAATAATCTTAAAATCAACTTCTCTGGTCAATGCATTCCAGTGTTTCACTACCCATGGTATAAAATGTTTCTTTTGTATCTTATCAAAATACCTCATGTTCCAATTTGTATCTCCTGCCCTTTGTCTTCCCATAGTGGCTCTGTTTTCCCTCAATATCTTCCTATTATATTGTTGCAGGCATCAGCAAGATCTCTCATTTGCCTTCTCACAGCTGAAGAAACCCAGTCTCCTTAGAGGTCACACAGTTCTGCCCCAGCCATCCTGCCCATCCTCTGCTGGATTCACCACAGAACCCCAATGTCTGTCCTGTACTGCAGCTCCGTGAACACAGCACTTCAGAGGTGCTCTCAAGTACCACAGAGAGGAGAAGAATCACCTTCCTTGAGCTGTTGGCTCGATGCTTGCACAGACAGCCTAACATGCAGCTAGGGATATTCAGAAAACTTGAAGATATTTTCCACAGATATTATGAAGGACTATTTTTTTTTCTCTCTTTCTTAAAATAATTTGTCTTTTGCTGTGTCTCATTAATACAGAAACTGGATTATCAGGAGACTAATGTAGTTATAAAAAAAAAAAAGCTCTTAAATGAAGCCCTTAAAGACCAGATTCGTACAGTTTAATTAGGAAACTGAGTTCCTCATTACCAGAGTAATTCAGAAAACATCTGAAGTTTGAACTTAAAAACTTGAAATTAATTTCTCTTCAGTGTTGAATAGTATTTGCTGACCAAAAAGGTTACAAAGGACAATAATTTTCTTACAGCAACACCCACTCTTAGCTTCAAGACTCAAATGTACTTTAAAAAAACATGACTCTGGTATATCAAGCCCATACACAATAGCTACAAAAGAAACATTGCCACTGCAAGATTCCCAAATCAAGCACTTGAAAAGAAATGTTTCAGCAGTGGGAAAGCCTTTCATATATTTGACAGCCAGGAGTGCAGAATTATTGTTTTTGTTTTCACAAACATTCTAGAAAATTAGCAGCAATACACATAGAAGGACAAAATACAACAGATTAACACTTGTCAGACAATTTTAACTCTCATTCGTAGAATCTTATAAAGTTAGGATTTAAAGATACCTCTCCATCTTCCTAACATAAAAGGAGGTTGTGCTAAAAGCCTTTAACATTTTTTCACATCACTTAATCTCTTGCCTTTACAACTGGAAGAATTTTCTTTACAGTAAGAGATCTAGGTAGATTGAATGAATTATGGCCAAAGTACTTCTCTTCATTAGGCTTCATGGACGCGAAAGCGTTCTTTTATTTACTTCAAGTCACATCTCACCTTTCCCAATCTCTACTCAAGTAAACACTTTCAAGCCAATGCAGACTGCCCTCAAAATACCCTTTGGCAGGTTCACTCTGTTTGACAGAACCAAACACCCCCTCTCAATCAGACACCCAGTCTAAACAACCAACTAAAACTTTGATAACTTGTGGTCTTTATGGTTTCAGAAAAAACAGAGTCCACATGATTGATACCACATTTTTCTTGTGCACTTATTCAAATGTCACATCAACATCTGTGGAAAATTTTTGCACAGTAAAAATAAAGCTACTGCTCCTCCTTTACAACAGCTGCAGCCCAACACTAGGAGAAAATCATGTTAATTCAATGTGATTTTTTTTCTTAAATACATTTGGCTAATTGTCTTTGATACCTATAGCAAACAATCAACAGTTAGCAAAGACTATTTGGTCCAGTGATTTCCATAAGTCAAATTTTCACATAATAGCAGAAAAACAAAAGTAATATTTATCATCTGGAAACTCACTCAAAAGAAATGTCAAAAAATCAAAGATTCAGTTGCTGAAACACTTTTAAAAAGCAAACCAACCCACACAGCTAAATTTTAATTACTGACATAATATCCAGTGTCTAAAAGACATTGAATCTGCCCTTTCTGTTTGTCATGCTTTGTCATTAATTCAAGTGTTTGTCACCTACTCTTTGTTTCCTTTCCTATTTACAGGCTCATCCCTTTCCTCATCTTTCTAATGATTTATAAGAACATCTTTTAATGCTTTTCAAACACACTAATTCAAAACAATGAATCGTGAGTAGATTTCACTCTTACATGCTTATCCTTTTAACAGGAATGACTTAGTTTCACTTTTCTATACAAAGCCTCCTCAATCTTCATGTCACTGAACAGGCCCTGATGGTGCCACATTGACTTTTACTATTCTTATTTTTTTCCATATTGAGACAGCTTGATACCAGACATAAGTACTTTTGTCTAAAAACCTGTAGCCCTTCAACACTCCAGCTATATTAAGTTAGTGCCTAACTAAAGTCAATACTGCAACTGCTTTCAGCTTTTTCCTTACCATGAATGAGGAACACTTTTTTTAATCACACTCAAGTTGCTTTCAGCCTCTCAACCAACTCCTTCAAGTCAAAATAGAAGCCAATGCAGCTATTCATGCCTAAAACAACTCCCAAACAGATGTTTAACATACATTGATATTGTCCTGGGAGCTGTGCTTGCTTTACTGTCCTTTCCACATCACAAGACACTTTCTTCAATGATTCTACTAACCCTCAAAGGATTTCATATAGAAGCACCTTCCTGCTTGTCCACTTTCTATTAGGAGGGACTGGAAGAAAGCAGGCTGCAGACTTACAGGGGAATACATGAAGGATGCACAGGCAATCTAACTTTGACATTTTCCTTATTTCTGAGAGAGAATCTTATGCTTAAACATTCTTGTAATACAACTTTAAAGTAAACCAGAACTAAAATGTATTAAATTGGTAAAAACTTTCACAATCTAGAAGGGAACAGAACAGATGAGTAAGAATATCAGAAACCCAAGACTGGTTAACACACAGTTAGCACAGTTCTTCCATTAAAGGAATAATCACATGCAAAATGCAAAGGAGTGATGTAACCAGTAGTTTATAGAAGTATTTTCAAGTGGAAGTCTTTGAAACCTAAATTACTTATTCCTTACTTATACCTATCTCTACAGGAAAGGATGAATCAGGGGTGAAATCAAAGAACACAGCTTAACACTGATCCAAGCATCACTTCCAAAAGAAGTTTATTCAAGTACTTGAGACATGACTGACATAGCAATGGTTTGTATCCTGTTGCTAATTCTGTCAAACAGGATTTGTGCAACTCCTTCAATGATCCTCCACAGATTTGCTGAGGTATCAAACTTGTAAGACTTCTTACAGCATATGAAAAAAAGAACACAAAATCAGCTGGTGCCAGTGGAGTAAAATTCCTGACAGCTCCCCAGACAGCTCACAACTACCTCTATCATTTCTGTCCTGATAGACAGCACTCACTGTCTGCCATGGTTCAAGTTAAATGTATGTCTGAAGCCAACAGCTTCTAGTAAAAATACACACTCCTCTTTCTCCAAACTGGCACATATCTTACTTGGTCACCTCTGGAACTGCAGAGGTAACATCTCAAATGCCACAGCTGAATTCCCACTAGAGTTGATTCTTGGTGACTCACATAAAGAAGCAGGCAGGGCCTGCACGTAAAAAAGATGCAACACATGAATAGGGAGAGGGGGCAGCAATATAGGACTGGAAGAAATTCAGAGGTTTTCAATACTAGTATTTCAAAACCAGCCCTAGAAACAGGTAGTTTGTTCACGTGCATGACTGAGCTAGATATTATAGCACATAAATGCTTATTAACAGATACAAAATAATTTCACTGGTGTCTGTGTCCTGTTAGCTATCTCAAGTGTCAATAACCTATATTCCTAAAGCATACATGAAATCATCACCATCACATTGCCCAAAAACAGGGGGTTTTTTTTCTGATTGTACCATAAACAAGGGAAGCCCATGGACAGACAGAACAACAGAGTTTAATCACAACCTCTCACAATGAAATAATTCAAAAGTATCTTCTTTACCCACCATGAAAACCTCCCTAGCTCTTGTAGGCATGTGAAAATTACCTTTCTCAACATCCTTAAAAAGGAGCATCACAATGTCAGTTCCAAGCCCATTGCCAGAACTTTAACAACAGCTTTGCCCCTCCCCTGAAAAAGTGGAGCACGGAGAGTTAAACTTTAACAGAGCTAAGGGCAAACAAAAACATGTGTACAGTGAAGTTAGAGGGGTCACTACCAAGTACAACTTATGTACATACAGCTGACAGCACCTAGGCCAACCAGTAAGTGTTGCTTCAGCTAACATTTTATTCTTCATAACTGGAGTGGGAAAAGTGTACATACAGTGGTATACTGGCTGTTGATTAGCAGTAAATATTAACACATTAATCCAATCAAGTTTGAATGTATGCCCATACTCCTGCACTATTATTTCCTATGAGCTGAAATTACAAACTTTGAAAACATAAATACAAAGAAAATAAAACTGCAGTTCTTCAATACTTCACTTTTCAGTGTTTCAAGAAATGCAGCACAAAATGTGCAGTGCCTTAAATCAGCAATATCTTAAATGAGTAAACTAAATTATGAGCTATCTTAGTCAAATACCTTACCTACAAACAATCTATTTCAGTGATCTTCCTTTTCATAAAAAAATAAAGCAAGAAGGAGCCTGAAGCAGATTCACAAAAGACATTATATATTAAGGGAAGTGGTAAGAATTTGGTAGAAAACAGCTAGGAGAAAAGCAAAACTATCAGTAGAGCAGAAACATAACAAGCAGAGCAAAAAGTAGCAAGTGGACAAGCAGATTCCTTTCACTTCTGCTGGAGGAAATGTTTCATTGCCACACCTTATTTCACCATTAAAACAAGAAGATGTGGTGAGCAATTTAACTGAAATGTGGTGGCCATTTCACCTGGACTGGCAGGAACTCAACTAGCCATGTCCAATAACGTAGTATCATGATGATATGAAGAAACAAAGATGGAATAGCAACTTCACAGACTAGGAAGCATGCAGGACCAAACACCTGCACTTGAATTGTGTTACAAACCTTCTATTTCTATGCACTCAAATTCCCTTCTCTTTGTTGTAAGAAACTGTGAATGAAGGAAAGGAGTAGTCTTCCATGGCCAAGCCATCCTGGACACTGTAAACTCAAATATTAATCTGGCTCAAAGATCAAAGAAGAAGAAAACTAACTCATAAATAGTTAGAAGGTAAACATTAATCCCACAGGGACTCCATTCTTCTATTTTAGCGTATATATATATATATACTGGTAAAGCTACTGTACCTTGGGGAGACCTAACAGTATTTCTTCCGTAACTACCAAAACACTCTTCCACATCCAAAAATTTAAGTGGGCCCAAACTCTGTTAGCACCAAAACACCATCAGTAATAAGATAATGTCCTGGCAAAGAATTTACATTTTGCTTATGAGCTACAGCCTGTCACCTCCTCCCACATTCAAGTTATAAAATGTTTCACAAAAAACATCCTTTCTGTTTTGGAGAAGTTTCTGCATGCAGGAGACAGTCACTGTACAGAGACAAACAGCAAGCTTGTCTCAGAACAGGAGCTGAAAACAGGCTGCAATGACAGTGTTGTACAACACCGCCATGTTGATTCGTAAGCAAAGCTTGACTGTTAGTACCAGCTACTAGCCTGAGAGCGTATGACCACTAGAACTCTATTTTCAGTATTTCAGTTTCTTCCATTTACACGGTTCTTACTGAAAAGTGCCTCAAATCCAGAATATGAAGTTCTAAACACCAGGTAGATAGTTATGCTTTTCAAACTAAACTTGTCTACAGAAAAAAAAAAATCCAACATATTTTAAACAGTTGAAGTATTCCAGGAACTCACTGCACCTTATTCTCTAATTAAAACACCAAAAAGCTGTCAAACAGAAGAGAAACAACATAAAGACTAATAATGGTGACATTTAAGAAAAAGTTACCTGCTACACTCCATCTTGCTGTTTAAGAAACCTATTGAATGACAGCTCCTACAAATAAAAACCCCTTTATTTCCCAGTCAACCACGTTATTCAAGAAAGTCCTTGCAGATTATATCCCATAATTCAGGTGAGATCATTTGCTCCAGACTCTCAAACACACAAACCATCCAGATACTTGATTATCACAATCCTGCCTGAATTCTTCCTATCAAAGTTGTTCTAGTAAGCTTTAGTCAAGGCACAGAGGAGGAAAGATGGATAATTGTCTGGATGTGGTCAATTAAAGCTTCAGCAAGATGCTTATCAAAACAGCTCCACAAAATACTCTGGCATTATTACAAAGTAATACTGGGATTTTAGCTCAAACAATTGTTTTCAGTTTTATCTATTTTTGGCTGAATAGCAGGTTTTCAATCTATACTGAGAATGCAGAAGCAGATTAGTCTCCTCCTCATTTCTAATAAAACATGTTAACATCTGGCAACTGAGTTCTAATGTTATTTCCTCATACCAATCCTGACTTCAAGATCTGAACGCCAAGCATTTAGCACATTTTTCTCATTTTAAAGAAACCAAATGGCAATGCATGAATATTTTTTATCTAAGTTCCTATCACTCATCTTTTGTTCTTCTGAGCATATAAAAATTTCAAAAATCCAGTTATGGATTGAGGGTAGTGGGAGGAAGGATTGTTGATTTCTCAGTTTAATAACAGAATATTATCTTCATATGCTCCAAGATACTCTAAAATATTTGACTGAAAGGTCAAAGCAACAGTCCTCTTTAAAAGAGAACAATACACTTGACTTAAACTCACTAAGAGACAAGATCAACCTGAAATCGTAACTACAGTATAATTAAAGATAAATCACAATAACTATACACACACAAAGGAAACATTCTGTACTTCACAGTCTGAAAAGCTTTTTGCCAAATAATCAAATTTTTTACAATGAACCTGTCATTTGAAAGCAAATTAAGTGGAATCCACTATTACAGGATAAGATGAAACTGACAGCAAGTCATCTGCTTTGTAAATGGAGTCTTTAAATGTACCAACGCCCAGCACAAGCCTCACACAGCAATAAAAAGTCAACCACAGATAATTTTATCTTTTAAAGAAAAGAGTCTGCCACTACTTGAATTGCTTCAGGTAAAAAAAATTAATTTAAGAAAATAGTGAAGGCTGGCACAATGAGGTCAACCATATGTTTACCAGGGAATTTCTCATCCTTATAAAAACATTCCAATAGTTGGTAACCAACATAAAGTGCTCTATTCTGACAAAAAGCATTTTAGAGAGAAAAAGAGGTAAAATGTTTCAAGTAGCAAACGGCAACAAGATTTAAATACTCATTCAATCCATGCCCCTAAATATGACAGGGGGAGAGTTTTTAACTTAAGAAGGGTCCAGGAAACCGAATGGATTTAGGTTTCTTATTACTGGCCACCAATTCCTAATGAAGAAGAAATAAATAAATCAATACGAACAAGTAGCATCAAATTCTATGAAACATTTCATTCCAGCAGACTTTCAGGGACAATATTTGCTATGCTCTACTAAACCATTATCATCATTTACTGACACATACAGATTTTCTTCTTGAAGCTGATTAAGCAGTGTTTTTAATTAAGTTGAATAAAAAAAGATTACAAACAACTTTGTATTTGTAATCACCCAAGGAGAAACCATTATTTTTTAGTACTGTGTATGAAAGGATGAATAGCTGGTGTCCTCAACGAGATCATTAATTAGCAAAAATGAGGCATCTCACAATTCCTGACTTACCACCACTAACTTCTGTCATTCCTTTACTAACACATTAATATTGCTTTTAGGAAGGTAAATTATAAGGTTCTCTCCCTTCTTTCCCTGCCATCCCTGACTGACACCTGTTTTTCATGCCAGTAATTAAGGTCACCTGAGGAAAAATAAGCAAACAAAAAACTAAACTGCAAAGGCTCGCACAGATTCCAGAACATATTTTTGAACAAAGCAAAGTAAAAACAAAAAAAATCCAAACAACCCAAACAACTGCGAAGGCTTGAACAAATTCCAGAATACCTTTTGAAAGCCTTCAACTATCAAAAGCAGGCAGAAGACATGTTACGTGACCTTCATTGATCACAAAACGTTGCCTACTGGCTCTTTTTATTTAAAGCCCTTAACGTATTTATTTTCATTTGCTTTCAGTAAATGAAGTTGTAATAGATTTCAGTGAATAGCTAATACTATCTCTTCCTCCCTTCAAAAGACAAAAACTATATATCCAGCTGACAGTTCTGTCACAGTCCTTCACTACTTCAAAGCCATGCAAGACGCACAAAATTTCTGGCTCCAAGTACTCAGCAAAAGACTTTCATCATCCTCTTCCCCTCTGCCCTAGTGGAAATTTTAGCCTGTAATCTGCTTGAACGCTCATCTCTCACTTGTAAACCAAGGCTGTGTGAGAGACACGATCTAATGATCTGAAGGCATTTACGCTGGTTGCACACAGCCGTAACGGTGGGTAAATTCACTGGGAGTTGTGCCTTCTCTCTTCCACATGAATAGGGGTAATTTAATCTCAGTCTCTGGGCGTAGTCGCCAGTATGGCCTAGACCTGTACAATATATAGTGAAGATCCTTTAGTCTAAAACTCCTCGCTTGGTAGAACTGGAGCAAACAATTAGAGAAAGTACCTGATCACCAAGTTTCGCACATTGTTTGAGCTAAGCTGCTTTAGCTTATTAATGACAAGCCCACAGAGCCTTCCAAGGGAGCAGCTTAACAAGACGACATTCCCTGGCTCTTGCAAATATATTGTGTTATATTTTTCTCTTCTCAGAACTTGAAGAGCTAGGCCTAAACACAAGTATAAGATACTATAAAACTCACAGCAAAAAATAATTTTAATCAACCAGAATTACTCTTCTTTACAACAAACACGTGTCCACTTTATTTTCCTGATTGAAATCATACACATATTCACGAGTGTTCAACATGACAGGTTGAAAGCATCCATGGTTTTTCCCATTTTAGCTGTATAGTTGGTCTATTTGTAAGGAAGAGCAGCTGATAGTACTCAGGGGACACTTGTTACAATAAGCTTTTCTATTACTGCTTTCTTTCTCTGAAGTGAATTCTTCCATCCTAGCTCAAAAATTCTGCAGCTGCTGCACAACAAAGTATTTCCCAAAATTCTATTTACATAGGCAGATACAAAAATAAGCAAATGAGACTCCTTAGGGCCTAAAGCCATAGCTTCTATTTTATTTATTTTTACTGAATGAAGACTATAAATTTTAAACTTCAATTGATATTCAAGACAAAACTTTATTAATAAACTCCCAAGATTAAATTAATTCATCTTGGTAAAATTACTAAAAATTTTGTATTTATCTTACTTCCTTCTAGCATGGTTATATACCAAAGCTAATATAGCACACATCAGTACAGACTGATTACCAAAGGTTATGTAAAGGACTAACAATCTCTTAGTGGACAGAGGAAATTATTTTTACTGTCTCCTCGTTCCAGTTTCTGTTATGGTACTCACATTTCTCAATTTAAATAATTACTGAAAATTTTATCTTCAACAGCATTTCACCAATGGAACTACTAAATACTTTATTAACTACCAATAATTTTATTCTGTTTATATCCCAGAATTGGTTATACAGCTACAGTAGGCACTCATTTTCTTCTTTGAAAAAACACAAGTAGCATCCCGTACTATGACATTTAACAGTACAGAACCAACGTGCATAACCATCCAAGTTCCAATTCACTGAAAGCTTTCCTCACTTAAGTTTGGGGCTTTGGCTTTTTTTAGAACACACCATAAAAATAGTTTAATACTATTTTCTGGAGAAAGCTTTTAAATAAGAACAAATTATTGCCAAATCATTAAATAAGAACACTGCCAGTGTTGAGCAAAGATTGTGCAATAAGTAATCATTATGAAAACAGCTGGAAACACAGAACTTCCACTAACACTAGAAGGTAAAGAATAGAATGAAGTGTAACCAAGAGTGTATGTGTTTTTTCTGGAGATTTCAGTGGCTTGTAAATATTTTCCTCAACCCCGACCCCACTGACTGAAAATACTGGGGTGAAACTCGCAGGAAGTTTTCGTATTGTTACTAGCCTGCATTCTGTGATACAAGTTCACTGGGATCTCAAACTGGCAATGAATTCTGCATTGTCATCTCACACAGTTATTTTACTAAACAGCTGCTTAGACGCGTCTTTAAAAAAAAATTCTATTGATGGAACAAGATTTTTCAAGCAGCACTTTATTTTGTTGTGTGCAGGTAATTTGATGGTAGCCCACCATAGCAGTTTTCAAGGCATAACACAGAAGCACAGTGAAAGCCAACATCTTACAGTCTTTACTGAAGTTGTTTGTGTCATTAATAACATTTGCTCTGCATTCAATCAGATGTAAATACTTACAAGTACAAATCTTATGTGCCTAACTTTACAGAATACATGAGAAGTTATTCCGGTGATAAAAAAAACTAAAATCACCCCTCTAAATAGTCTCACAATTTCACAAATAAATCCAGGGTTTGTAGCATTTAAACTAAAAAGAAGCGAAAGGTAAATCATAGTAATTAAGATGTATTATTAATTAAGTCAAATAAAATCAGTATTATTAATAAAGTCAATCTTTCAAGTTTATGATGTAAATAGTTCATATCTGAACATTGAGGGAAAGGCCATAATAATTTAACACTTGCTACAGCAATGATGTATTTTCTGTACATTTTTAACTGAACTTCCTTACTCTATTTTTACCTGTTCTTCCATTCATAAGACAAGTCCTGCATTTCCAGCTGTTCTGAGAACAACTGTTTACTATTTCTCCAGCACTTGCCTTTAAAGGATTCAGATTACTAAAGATGCTATATCAGAACTTTCTAAAGCAAATCCATTCTCTTCCCTTGTTCTACATTACTTGTACCTTTTCAGAATATTTCTGTGTTTTTATCCAGGAGAACTTTGCACAAGCTTGGGGTTTTTCTGGGAAAATTCTTGAAAATAAGTGCTCTTTCCTTTAAAGGCTTGTCTGGGGTAAGTAAGCTTTTTTTAAGAAAAAATATGATTTGCAAAAAGTTATGCAAACCAGGTTTAAACCAGTCCAGCAATGGCAAATTAGCAACAACACTGTGGTTAGAAAACAGAACACAAGACCTCATAAGCATTAGCTTCTATTATCACGAAAAAAAGGGTTACAGAAAACTCCCATTAAAGACTGTCTACACAGACAAAAATCACTGTAATTTAAATGATACATACAAAGGCTCAAAGTCACAAGTTACTATGCATCCACTGAACTGCAGTAACTGTTCAGGTCGATGCTCAGAGCCATTAGCAAAAAGAGGCAATTTGTTACAAGTTTCAAAACTTCACAGTAGACCGACTAAGAACAGGCTAATCAGATAACTCTTGTAACTTAATCTGAGACTTTTCAGTGGATCTATTAAAATAAAATGTAATTAACCTGGGGCATCACACACTGTTGTATAAAATTACAGCAGTTTAAGAAGTAACTGGAACTTACTCTGTGCAATGTATCATTTTTATCAATAAAATCCATAATATTGTCATAATAGTACAGTGTCAGACCACCGGATGAGTTACACAAACATTTCAGGTAAACACTGTGTATTAAAAAACACTATACTTAATCACAAAAAGGACATCTCTTTGTAGTGTCAGGCAACTTAGAAGATAGCAATAATTATAATAAATTATTCTGAACCAAAAAAACCCACTTAAAATTATAGATACCGGTTTCTTTTGTAAAACATTTTTTCACACTGAACACTTAAACGTAATTGATAGAATTCAGTCTTGAAATCTTACTCACCTGGGAGCATGTCCATGATAAACTTACTAGTTCACTTACTATATTTCCATTTATGCTTCCTGTTTACAAGTCCTTTCCAACATGCCAAACTACATTATTAAATTAGTAGTTTACTAAACATAGGAAAGAGTAATTAGAGCATTGTGCAATTAGCTACATATAGACAAAAAACCTCCATAAATGTCCTTGAGTCTCTTATCAAAAGACAACAGAATACCACGTAAGAAAATAAAAAGTGTCATCTTACAGCTGGTTTTCCTAAAATGAAAGCAATTACAACATCAGGCTTAACACGGCTGTAATTTCAGGAAGTGAGTACTACCCTACACACATCTGACATTTAGACAACATTTGTCATTCATTTATCCTCAACAACCTCATTTAATATGTAACCATTTTTCCCCTTTACAGAAGGAGCAACAGGAATTAGGGTGAGGCACGCTGTAGAAGGTCATTTACTAGGCCAGAGACAGCAACACAGCACAGCTTTTCCAAGTCCTTTTACAAAGTGCCTTTTTCCTGGTTCACAGCTGCCATTTCCTTAGTTTTCACAGTTTCATAAAATACACTTCTTAATAAACTATAGCCTCTATTTTGCAGCTGAGCTTGCAAAAGTCTGCCTATTAGAAGAACAGTATTGCAAAAACGCATTTGCCAGATAGAGCTAATAAAACCAAGACACATCAGACTACCTGCCTAAGCTACTGCTAAAAGAACATTCTGTACAGTATGTTCAATTTCTTGAGCTCGTTTCATTTCAGTAACTCTGAAAGACACACCATGGAATGGGGGGGGGGGGGGGGAGGGAGGGAGGGAGGAGGGGGAGTTATGCTTCTAAACTTCAGGAGAATAATTTTTATCCCAGACAATTCAATTTAACATTTTAACTATTTTTAGCTATACTAAATTCAGGTTATTAAGAAAATAAGAAAATATAACAAATTTCACTCATTTTGTACACTCTTTTTGCGCTGTTCTATTACTAGTGACAAAAAATGTAAGCTATACTGGACCAAAATGAGAGGAAAGGAGATCTAGATGATACAGATACACAAACAAAATGGAAAACTATAAATATCCAAGGAAAAGTAGAGAAGTTGCTGGTTAAACGAGAAGAGACAGGGGCCACGGCCGCAAAACCTAGAGATCTTTTCTCCTGCCCCAGTCGTAATAAAGCACCACCCACTCAGAGCAGCACACAGTGAAAGTGATCCATTCTACCAGAGCAATTTCTGCAGCCCCTATTTAAGAACCCCTTCAGAGCCGGTATGAATGAATAATTCAGCTGGAAATACCTGTCAGGCAGCAGGATGTTCCATCCTACTGTACCTACAGCAATACCATCCGGCCGAGAAAGCCAGACGTTCCCTGTCCACAGAGCTGACACCACACCGCAACCTCATTTTACGGAGAGAAAGAGAACCCCACGGGCAACAAGAGGCTTGGAGCAGGACATGACTGTCCCTGTCCCCCTTGTGCAGGGGAATTACAGCGCCGGAACCCCAGGAACTCGGAGCTGTTGGTCACGGTCCCCACGATGCCACGGGGAGGGAGGGTCCCGCTGACCGCCCACCCCGCACGGTGTGATACACACTGCCACGGCGCCCAGCGAAGTTGCGGCCCTCCCAAGTCCTGGGGAACAGGGATCCCTTCGCCCTTCCCTCTCCTGCCCTGGAAGCGGCGGCATCGCTGCCAGACGCCTCCCTTAGGCGATTCTTCCCCCGCGCCCCGGGCCCGGCGCCTCCCCCCGCGCCCGCCCCGCCCGCCACCGTCCGGGTCCCAGCCTCGCCCCTCACACCTCTGCGCGTCTCACCTCCATCCCGGCCCTTCCCCGCCGCCACCTGCACCCCTCGGCCCCGCCACCCAGGACCTCGATGCCCTCAACTTCTGCCCGGGCGGTTCCTCCCTCCGCGCCGCTCTTCCCGCCGCGACACGCACGCAGGCGCCCGGAGGAACGGCTGCTCCCGACTCCCCGCGCCGCCGCCCGGCCCCAGCGCTGCCCCCGGGCTCCGCCGCAGACGCCTCACCTGCATCGACGCCATGATGGATCCGCCTCCTCCCCCTCCCCTCTGCGCCGCCGCCGGGGCGACCCCGCCCCGCGCGCTCCCCGGTCACGTGCCCGTGCCCACCCGTTGAGCGGCTGCGCGTGCGCGGGGCTTGGGCGGGGCGGGGCGAGGGCAGTGCGGGCGGGCCCCAGGAACGCGGGCGGGCGGCAAACAGGGAGGCTGTTCCGGCGCTGCCCGTACTCTGCTCGCCCTGGGGCGGAGCGGGAGGGGCGCGGTGTCCATCACCGCTCCCCGGGAACGGGTTGATCCCCAGCCGGCTTCAGTTTGCGAAGGTTTTTAGAGCTGTACCTGCCAAGTTTTTAAGTGACTCCCTTAATGCGGACTGCGCCCCCTCCGTTTTGTGGGTTTCTCTGGGCTCCCCTCATGCGTGGTGTGCCCTCGTAGGAGGGCCATATAATCATAGAACCACGGAATGTTAAGGAGTGGGAAGGGACTTTGAAGATTATCTAGATCCGACGCCCCCGCCATGGGCAGGGTCACCTCGCACCAGACCAGGCTGCCCAGAGCCCCTTCCAGCCTGGCTTCGAACACTGCCGGGGATGGGGCATCCACAAACCTCCTCTTCCAGTGCCTCACCACCCTCACTGTAAAGAATTTCTTCCTGATATCCAACCCAAATCTCTCTGCTTTCAGCGTGTCCCATTACTCCATCACTAGATCCCGCTCGGCGGGCCCGAAGGGAGCGGCTCTCCTGCTGGGCGCGTCCCTGGCGGCTGCTCGGCCACGGGTCATCTGATTTTCCTGCACTGGTGTACGAGTCCAAATGAACGTGGGCCTATTTTAAGTCGGAGCATTTCTGGATTCTACGTTTTCCTTTCCTGGACTGGAATAATCCCTGTCCTTTGCACCAGATGATTTTGCCATATCTGTGTAGGTGAAAATAAACAAGCAGCACTCAGTAGTGACCGTGTGCAGTCAATAAATTAAACAGCTTGCGGAAACACGCTTCATAAAGCTGTTATTTCTGCTGTAGTATTTCAGACTTAACGGATCCTCAAGACAAATCTACAAAATGTTTATCCAAAGACAACCTATAAAATTTATAATCCCCGTGGTTATGTAAAACTAAGGATTTAACAGAGAAACTGATTTTATAGGTCATTATAATCCCCATCTTCCCACAGTTTATGCCGCACATTCCAAAAACACTGAAGCCCCTTCCTCTGTCCCTTCACCCCTCTCCTTTCTGCTGATTTTAAAAAATCCTTGTGTCACCTCTGCTCCAGTGGTAGCCCTGTTTTTTTTTCTTCAGAGATGGCCTTATAAGCAAAAACTAAATTATTGAACAATCATTTGCAGTTTGTATTACCTTTGAAATCTTCTTTAATTTTAGACCTCTAGAAGAGTTCTGCACCCAAAATCCTGTCTACCTTGTTCAACCATATTATTTAGTGTGATGCAAGTACTATATGTACAAGTTTGACCTTCTGGTATGTTTTTAATATCCTTAACTTTGAAAACAGTTGACTGGAGGAGAACAAAACCTCAGCACAACATAGCATCAGTTTCCAACTTTTATCCAGCGTCAACACTGTCATTGATGTTAAAGAAAGCACACAAACTTTGGGGTTTGCTTAAAAGGCAGAACCCTTTAAGCAGAAGACAGCAGGAGTATCCTTGCCCTGTGAGGTAGCTGCAGAAGTGAAGCCCCTTGGCTTTGCAGGAATTTGTTGAAGACAGAATCAATATTTGTTGATTTTTGAGTAGGAAGGGAAATTAGCCTGCCAAAAGTAAGGATGGGAAAAGTATCATCATGTAAGTTGCATCCTGTACATTTGTCTTCTAAATTCAATTCTCATTCACAGACTATGGGCTCCTGATGCCATGCAACCTGACATTGCTCAACCATGTTTTCCATGGAAGTCAGTATTTATTACTATATGATTTTTGCAAGACCATTTAGGTTGCAGAGGATTTGTTGCATTAAGCAGATGCATAGAGCTGGCAAAGGTTTCTCTTTCCTACAGTTCTTCAGAATGAACTTAGGCTGTTACAGCACTAAGTGGAACATTTCTTTTTTACTAGCTGTTGTTGCTTTGAGTGATCCAAACATATGTTTATCCTAAAATACATCTCTTAATGCCATATGCCACAAAGACAGGAAGAACATCAAGTTTAAGCAATGGATATGTGTTCATTTATAAACATGGACATATTGACTATCTGTGTTGATGTAATCACAGCAAGATACAACTGATTTCAAACCATTATACTCAGTTTCTTAAGCCTCTTCCAGAAAACCCTGTTGAAGGTCAGAAGATATAAAACAGCATAAGCTTCTGAATGCCAGAACACTTCACAGACTGCAATTTGGTTTTGCATGGAAGGATCAGCTTTGTGGTCTTAGGCAAATTGTATTCAGTACAAATATGACTTCTACTCTGTAATAAAGGAAAATTATCCCTGGATGAAAAGGCACTTTTGCAAAAAAAAAAAAAAAAAAAAAAGTTTTTAACTGCCCTTAGGCTCAGTAAGTCTTTTTTATCTATCACACAGAGCTTTACAATATTAAAAACAAGTTACCTACTATGTTTTTACTGAAGTATTGTTTACTGAGACAACTTCATCCATGCTGCAAATCCTATTCCTGAGGACAGTAGGCATGAAAAGCAAGGGACACTTTGGCCTGCATATAAATAGAGTATGAGTTAATTACTACCTACTCAATTTTAACTGGGCATGTAAGTAATTAAAGCATTTAGCTACAGCTGAAACTCATGGGCAAAATCCCCCATTCCTGAATACACTTTGAGTTTACTCTTACAGGACTACCAAAGGTGTCTTTTATCACTGTTGTCACATCTTGGTTTTTTAAAGTGTCATGCAATGCCTAATATATATGTGAAACATTTATTTTTTATCTCCTTGTCATCATGGGAATAGGGGAATCTGAAGAATTATCCCTGTGTTTTATTGGGTTTTTTCCCTTTCCTCATTTCTTGGTTGCAGACATGTTTTTGAACAGTGCATAATGCCATAGGGATTAGGGAATCAGTCCCATAAGCACAGGAAGAAAACAAACACTATTATCAGACTCCCAGAATGAATATATGAATATCAGTATCTTCTTCAGTTATCCAGTAATCCCACTAAGAAAAGGCCCTAATTCCCAGAGAGAGTAGATTTCGCTAGGAGTAAGTTATTGTAATTTGGTTTTCATTTCAGTTTTGACCTTCACCTATGCAAAACATAGAAGAAAGCACTTATGCAGTTAACCCTTCCTAAACTGTTGCAGGTATAGAGATGGATGATGCAATAACTGGTTCCTTAAAAAGACTGCTTTAGTATTTAGCTAATGTAGGCTGATCTTTCACCAGTCAACCTAAGTTTTGCCAGAGATTTCAAGGATCAGAGTCCTGGATCCCAAATATTCAAAGCTTATGGAGTAAGATTTAATTTAATCTGGTATCTTCATTATTTCAGAGGCTATCTTACACTGATCTGATCAAATACATGATTATGACTCACATATTGAAAACGTATGGAGCAAATAATGAAATTGTACCTGCTACTAGAAGTTCTTTGGTAAATATTCTTGAAGTTGACATAAAAATCCACTTTTCTTCAGAGTTTGCATAACCTTAACAGGAAAAATGCAACTAATGTTCAAACTACATTTAATGGATAATTTTCTGATATACCTAGACAGTTTCACAAAGGTAAAATATAATTCTTGATTAGGATCCCTATAATTTTATGTTTTATTCCCATGTTGTCCATAACATTTTCCAATGTCACCAAACATTTTTTCCTCTGTTCTCACCCTTTTTTTTTTTTTTCCCCTGTATCCTTTTTCTACACACTGAACTGTCACTACCTGCTCCTTTATGATTCCTGGTGCTAAAATGACAGGAGAGCTCAATTTCTTTCGCCTGTGTCTGCCATACTTTTTAGCTTTTCATCTTGTCTCCTTGCACAGAAGTCAACTGTACATTCATGTTAACTCCCCTCATTACTTGAGTGGCATCACACCTGTAATCTGCAGTGCCAGGAGACTGCATCTCCTGAGCATGGAGGACTCCCTGCCCCTCAGAGGAATTGTGCCAACTGCTTCTTCCGCTCCTGCCTGCCAATTTAGGAAGGGCACTGAGTTTAAAACTCTGTGGAATGAAGATCATCTTATAAACAAGCTTGGTACACTTGCAAAAACCATCAAGTAAAAATGCAGAATCAAACGAATACAATATTATATCAAGAATATAAAAGTAACAAATTGCACACATAGCTAAAAATTAAAATAGCCTATTAAAACTTAATTAAAATTGCAAGATAACTTGGAGTTGTTGAGATTTTATTGTTTATTTATTCCTTAGTGATTATGTAGGTTTTTCATCAACAGTGAATTTAATTTTCATCTTAGTTCTTAATAGTAACAGGCAAAATGTCATTTCCATCTCAGGACTTTCAAAGGGATGAAAAGATGCTAAGGAAAAGTCTCACCTTATTCCTAATCTGCTACAAGGGCAGTTCCTGCAAGAGAGGGTAATCTTCTCAGATGACATATGCCTCCATTTCTTCTCTTGTTTAGGATTTGACAATTTTGAAGCCACTGGGTGATCTGGGGCTTTCGTCTTATCCACAGGAAGACTAAACTACCAATGTAATTTCCATCAGATCAGAAAAGAATTTTCTGATATTTCTAATATTTCATATTATGTGGAGATACAGTTATAATTACAGCTGTAATTACTGCAGTGCAAGAAGGAGGACATGGGGCTAGGGAAAGGGGTGGAATTGCCTGCTTCAGTCAGAACCACAGAATGGGTCAGGTTGGAAGGGACCACAGTGGGTCACGTGGTCCAACCTCCCTGCTGAAGCAGGGGCATACCAGAGCACAATGCTCAGGGTTACATGCAGGAGGTTCTTGAATATCCTCCCCAGTGAGGGAGGCTCCACAATCTCTCCGGGCAGCCTGCAGTCAGCTGCACAGTAAAATGTTCTTCCTCATATTCAGGTGGAACTTTCTGCACATCAGTTTCTGCCCATTGCCTCTTGTCCTATTGTTTGGCACCACGTGCTGTAATTACCAATTTGTAGTGCTTGTCAAGCCATGTTTTTAGGCAGCAGGAGTCATCTAGCTCTTTTAAATGCTGTAAAGACAAAAACTTATAAAGACAAAAGCTGTACAAATTTAATGACAACTGGGTAGGACCTATACTCAATTAAGTAGATGAATGCATTTAAATGTGTAATGTTGTGTAATTATTAAAAGTTCTTCCACATCAAAAGCATCCACAGCCCATGTGAGCAGGTTGATTACTGTGTCTATGAAATCCAAGTATTCAGGAGCTGCTCATTGATAATATCCCCAAGATTTGAACCTAATTATAATTTAGTAATTTTATTTTATCTCTGAAACCTGTGATCTGGAGGCTTCTCAGGTGACTCCAGGAGTTACAGGAATACCTAGTTCATGGTGTTATTAGGAATGCACAGAAGTGAGTCTGACTTCATAACCAACAAAGAAGATAATGATAAAGAAATTTCAAAATGAAGTAGCTGTTTGGTTTTGCCAGCCTAGAAGCAAGATAAACCTACTGAAGAGGCATCTTGGGTAACATCTACAGATATAGATGTGTGATAAACCACCACAGTTCCCAAGGGCCGAGAAGCAATTCCTCCAACTGTGCACATCAGACTGCACACTGCCCTTACTGGACCCTGCACACTACTTACAGAGCTTGAAGAATTTAATTTCACAGGCCTGTACACCAAGATGACACTGGTCCAGCCTGTCAGTTTATTTAATCTTGTCAGTCCCTCGGGAAAGACAAGACTTCATATGGGATACAATTACCATGAACCAGAGCCATGATATAAAAACAGAATGGGTGAGCAGTTGACTATTTCAGCTGAGTATTTTCAGATGTTCTCTCCTTAAGTTACAGTTGTTTATTACAAGTCAAATATCTATGACAACTGTGAAAGCGGCTTAAATGTTAAATATTGATATATCATTTTCATGTTTCATTTGTAGCAAACTACAAATAATTCTGACTCAAATGGAGTGTCACTTCTGAAAAACATCATATGTCAGCTTAGTATGGTAATGCAGAAAGCTTTTCCCTGTATAGAAAGAGAAAATAAATCCTTTGTGCCAAATGCATTCAAATTCTAGATATTTTTTAAGCTTGGTGATACCAGCTAAAATTGACAACTTTTTAATCTGCATAACTGGCATCCCATTGTTTTGCTAGACAGAGTAAGAAGAATTCAAAGCAACATAAGATACGGATTATGTATTATTTATAGTTTTGTGTAGTGGTGATTTGGTATACATTTTTTATCAGTGTAAATAGGATACCAGTAGTATTTTTTTTTCATGGGAAGAAAAGCCTTAGCTATGAATTCCCACCTGAAAAGGCAGTTTTCAACGTGAATTAACAGAATTAACAGTATTTGGTTTTTTTTAACTTCAAAGTAACTTCTGGTTGAAGAAAGAAATTAACTACAAATAAATACAGAGTTGCATTAATCCATTCATGTATTCACAAAAAACTAATCCCACAAAGCTATCCTGAAAACTAGCAACTTTAGGACTGACCTGTAAATTTTAATTTATCTAGAAGTTCTCTTGTGGTTACTTTCACTGGTCTAAAAGGCAGCACATATTTCAGGAGCAATTTTAATTTAATTTTCTAATTCTACCCTCATCATGTGAGACAACAAAACATTACATGACTCACATCTTGAAAACTGTCTGATTACGAAAGTTCAAAAGGATAAAATGTTGAAGCACTCCGTTTGTCAAAGAACAATCATGATCTCACAACTCTGATCTCCTCCCATTTAGCCTGAGAAGAAAATCCTGTATTCTGTAAACATAAAACAGTAACATGGTAATGACAGAGAGACAGATTTTTTTGTTGTTTTGTTGGTTTTTTTTTTTTTAATCTCAGTGACCTTTCTCCCACAGAGGAGAAATTGCACAACCTACATTTCAGATGCAGCATATGCAAAGCTTTATTTCATGACACATACTTGTTAAAACTTGATAAAAACTCCCTCTTCTTTTCTCTGTGCTGCCTTGGTGATGACACTCAAGCTTCACAGGTGACTAATAATAAACACAGAATCTACTTTGTCCTGTTTTCTAGCTCATCCAAACACTGAGCCACACCTACAGTTCACAGCATTGGTTATCTTTCCATAAAATTGCCATCTAATAAGCTACATTTAAAAAGAAACTCAACTCCAATGCAGCTCATTATTGGTCAAAAGCCTTCAAAATTTGAACTTTTCCTAGGGGAAAAAATCCCTAAAGCCTTTTTTTCCTAAAGCTTTAGTTTGTCTTTAAAAACAAGCATCATAGTTTAATTTCCAAATCCACTCAATATTTAATGAGTTCTTGCTATTTTTCTCTTACTCCTGCTCTTTTTGTCTTACTCAGGTGTTGAAATTAAGCTTGTACCACAACTTCTACCCTTAGCTTTTAGGTAGGAAAAGTGCTGCTTCTCCTTGTGCTTTTGTTTACTCTGCAGTAACTGTTACTCCTTTAAATTACATTGCAATATTTGAGACCTGGCATAATTAAACTAGGAACACAAAACATGGACTGAGAAGTTAACTTTCCTGCCCCACAACATTCCTTGTCCACTTCATCACATAAACCAACAGATTTAGGCAAGTTTCGGGTACACCCTTTCAATGGGCAAAGTAAAAAGAAGAAAGGGGTAAAAAACCAGTCACTACTGCAGTTTAGGCCTGTGAAATAAAATAGACAGTAATAAAACAGACAGAAGCTACCGATTTTCCAAACTTCCTACCATTGAGAAATGCCTTTTGGATACCATGTTCAACATCTGTTGAATACAATGGCACACAGAATCCTGATGGTGAATCCTCCTTTCTTCAAGTTCAAAACCAAAATGGAATTTCGTATCTTGCAAAGGAGTACTGATCATTCTAGATGCACAGACTACTTCATGTTGGAGACCATAAGGGACTTCTTCAGCAGCTTATACACACTCAAATGATGACAAACCATAATGCAGCATGACTCTACTCATTGTTTACAGTTAATAAAGAATCTGGAAGTTTTTATGACTAAATCAGCAGTTCAGCTTAAAATCTGAACCTCAAATACAGGGCTACCTTTCTAAGCAAAAGAAGTACCATGATGTGGAAACCCAGGGTAGTTAAGTTTTCAAAATATCCCCAGCAGGATATCCTCGAAGTATCTTCTTCAAGCCTGTTCAGGAGTATCATGCCTTTTTAGTACTTGGTGCTGAGAATTGTGGATGCTTGTAATTCAGAGCAGCACAAAGATATCTTAACACTTCAACTCTGTGAAACTTTTTAGAACTATGAAAAAACCCATCACCTTTTATTTTATACATGCAGCTTCACAACCTATTATCCAAATACTAATTACATTAGCATTTTGCTCACCATATAGTAGAGCCAGGAAAATGATGATTCTGCATATGAACACTTCCTCTAGGATGTCATAAATCAACAGAAACACAGGGTTAAAAATTTTCAACTTTGAAATTTATTTAGAACTCAGGGGTTAAGCGTGGTAAGTTTCCAATTGTCTGATAATAGCACACCCATTTAACTACCATGGAAATTGCACTAATTCCCCCTGCCCCCCTCCCCCTTAGAAATCTGGTTCATTTTAACAGCCGGTGGTTTTGCAAATAGTGCACTCTAGGACACTACTGCAATTCCTGAGTGTTCAAAGCTACTGTATAATACATTAAGCTGAAAGAAAACCAACAAAATTATTATTCAGAGCTAAACCAGCTATTTTACCTTACTGCTAAAGTACAGAATCTTAAAATGCAAATGTATTTTAACAAAATCAAGGAAATTGTTCTAGAATGCTTAAAAAGGGGAAGACAGAGAAAAAAAAAAAAAAAAGAAAAGCCCACTGTTTTAAAAAATGGCATCCTTTTTGCCTTAGTTTAAAACTAAATAATTTTTAGCCTCAAGTCATTAGCCTCAAGACTGTTAAAAATGGCTAGTGAACTTAAGACTCACTCAGACTGATATGTAGTTGTGACTAAAATATCCATGTTGTATTCCTTGACCTTTTAGGGTATTCCTAGCGGCTCTAACCAAAGCAGCATAACAGGGTATCTCTGGTTTATCATTCTAGTGCTCTTTAAAATGAGTTACTATCAGCACTGACCAGAGTGCTTACACATGGAATTTCAGACAATCACCCTACAATGCACTTCAGCTTTACCGTGCAAAGCCAATCTAGTCACAAACATCCCCAGAATGAACACATTAAATTGTGCCAAAGTATGTGACGTGAATAAATGTCAGCTAATCTACTAACACACTGACAAACGTCAGCATTGTTTAAGCCCAGAATAAAATTTCATTTGTCAGAACTGACCTCCTCCATGGGCAGACTGCATAGTCTATCTAAGTTACTAGTTTTCATCCAGGAAAATCACTTCCATGTTGTATTCATGTTGACAAACAGGTTTAGAGGAGAGTTTCAGCCCTCTAAATCAGCTGTGAGTTAAAACATCAAGAAAGAGGTTCCACCATCAGCTGATGGGATTTTTCCATGATAGACCACAATCACTTCTTGATCAAAACAAAGCTGAAGCAGTGGCAGCTGATGGAAATGCTAATTACATTGTTCCTGCATCATTTCTCATGATGCATTAGTTTTATTCTCATTTACAGATGATTTTAGCAGAAGGGTTCTTCAGGCTGCAGCTGAACAAAACGCAAGTTCTTGTCTTAAGTTGTTTTCTTTATGGAAACTTGTTTTGAACAAAGAACTGATACTACAGGCAACTGCCAGCAGGATCTAACAAGAGATAACATATTCCACTCTAGTATTATGTCAGTGGCTTGCCAATCCTTTTCCCCTAAAACATTTTTAAAAACACTGGAAATACCTATGAAATTTATAAAACAGCTCCTAAAACATCTGCTTAATGTCCTTTCCTTCAAATATAAAAGACCTCCACATTTCAGGGTCTTTTGCTATGGGTACAAGGGAGAAGTTGAGGAAGAGGTAAAAGGTAGGACTACTTCTATCTTTTCAGTTGCTATGTTACAAAATTTAAATGACTACTATTCTAGAGATTAAATACAGACTTTACATAAACAATCAGAACAATGGAAATAAACCATAACTGAAGTCATATAAAATCCTTATCAGGTCTAGTGACAGTATATTAAGAAAAACCATATATGTTATATAGAAGATAATATACACAGATTTGAACAGTTATTTTGCCCCTTAAAAGTCACTGTCAGTAGGATCACAATCTTACTGTACAGACAAGTGACTGGAATATTTGGGGTAAATTGAGGTTATAGAAGCAAAATGTTATCAAGTACACCTTTGCACATGTCTAATCTATCACTTAAATTAAAAGCCTTAAGCATTCTCCTACATACTCCACTTTCAACCTAAATGGAATATCACTGACAGTATACAAAGAGGGCACTTCTAATCTAGTTAGTGTAACTATGCTACAGGACAGCTATTTTACAAAGGAGATTAAGTTCAGATGTTTAGAAACTTTAAAAATAAGAGAAAGCTAGAAACCCTTAACAGCTACTCAAATGTAACTATAATTATCTTTCAGAGAGTATTAGACTAAACTCCAGTATTTGCTACAGCCATTGTATTAAAAGAAAGTTCTACCACACCTAAAGGATAAGGCATAGCCATCTACTAATTGGCATATTTGTTTATTTGTCTCAGTTTGTGAAAAGGTCCTTATTTGTGTAAGCAGCAAAACAAACTCCAACTGAATGATTGCTATATGCAAAAGAACTGAAGGCAATTGCTCTGCAGTGAACTTTACAGTTCTCAACAGCACACACGCAACATGCTATCTGAAAAAAGTTACTAACTGAACTACATGTATTAAATACTGAAAAAAGTTTTACATTTTTTTATTATAATTTATTTTATTTAACAATCTAAGAAGTTTGCAGCCATCAGAAGTTCCAGTGCAATTTCAGGTGCAATTGGGAATTCAGGAATCTCCGTAGAGCTGTTAGTATAGCGGACCTTGTAGGTGAAATACATGCATACTTTGGATAGGACATGGGATGGGATCTCTCTAAAATTGACCTCATTTGTTTCATTTTCTGCAAATTGCCCTGTAGAAAGAAAAAACAACACAAAAGAACACCAAACCAGAAGTCAAAATCTCAACTCACTGCAAAATTTAACAACTTACCATATTAATACAATGCATTCTAAATAGACCTGCCTAAGTCTCATCTTCACGGGTATTAGATTCTCCATTGTGAAGCAGGATGTGCCACATTCAGAGCCCTCAAGAATATTAAGACACTCAGCACTATGAAATGTTTATTTAGGCTGCAGCCTATCAACATTATTCTGAACAACTACACTGGAAATTTAGGTTTACTCCAATACAGCTGATAGGTATTTAGCTGTGTGCTAAGCTCTAAGAGGCATTAAACTAAATTTCTGGCTGTCTTATCAAATGGAAAAAAAAATGGTTTCTAGATGTTTCATATCTGCATACATATATGTGTATATCAGTAGTCCCTTCTATGACCCAGTAGCTTTGAATTCCTCAGTTTCAGGTAGATTTGACAAGAGAGTTGAAACCTCAAAGACACATTAACTTGATAAATATAAAAACAGATAGCAGGGACAGGGAAATTCTACTTGTACTGGAGGGAAGTTTTCATGCAGTATAAGTTTACCCCTATTAGATATGAAAGAATTAATTCTTTCTTTCTTTATATCTCAAAACACAAGTACATTTGAAATTCGCTTTCTATAGTGCCTATAACCATGAAACCTGGATGATACAAAAGTTAGGATCCTATGGTTAATCCCACAGGATTTATAATATTTTTGTCTCTCTTCCCCTCACATCTTTGGACTTTCAAATCATTAAACTGAATGGCAATAAAAAAATACTAACGTTAACTCCGGGTTTATGGGAGACTAGCAATGTTTAGTTCCCACTATTTCTGTGGGCATCTCCTTCTAGCTAAAAGGAAGAGCTATTTACTAATGTCAACACAGACTTATGTAGAAACATCTGCATGCACTGAAGCCAATATGGCTTGAATTTAGACCAGGAACAGTTGGAAGCAAAAGAAGAAATGTTAGCATATTGGCCAAGCTACAGCACTGAAACAAAAGACGTACACATCAGTGAAATTATGATCTACTGAACTAGACAGCAACAGTATTTTTCCTTGTGACCCATTTATCTTGTTAGTACTTATATAAAATACTCTGGACTGCTGAGTCCTATACAGAGTCAGTTTCTAGCCCCCTAAGCAGGCTACTTTGTCTTTTATTCCTTCACACTGAATGAATTCAGAGCAAGTCTTGTAACTATTCTTCTTCTTAGATGTCTGGGAGGCTGACATGGACACAAAACACTTACTATGTATTTTCAAATGCAACCATTAAAATGACATTTTAATTGCTCAGTTTGCCCAAGTATTGCTAAGTAATTAAAAAATATATTAAATCAATAGATCTCTCCAGTCTCACCAGAATCTAAAATAGAACATAAGAAAGACCATATTCAGCTCCATGTAGCCTACTGCCCAAACACTGAAGTGGCCAAAGGTAAACACACAGGATGAAAGTATAGAAGAGAGAAAGCACTCATGTTAACTTCTCCCTGTTCTTTCCCCCACCCTTTCGGTCTTCAAAAATTAGTTCAGACACTTCTTAAACCAGTTATAGTCTCATATATTCAGTAACACGTGAGGGTCTTTCCCTCCTCTAAGTTTATCTACCCTCACCTCAAGCTAACTTTCATCATTAAGCTCAGGAACTCCTTGCTATAGGATGCTGTCAACACGTGGTGGCCTTAACCCCAGTAGGAGCAAAGCACCACACAGCCGCCTGCTCATTTGCCTCGGCTGTGGGTGGACAAGGGAAGAGGAAAGGAACAGTAAAAGCAAGAAAACTTGTAGGCTGAGAGAAGAGAAAGGAAACAAAACAAGTGATGCAATGGCAATCACCACCTCCCATGGGCAGACTGATGACCAGACAGTTCTCAAACAAGATGGCTCACTTCCCTTTTTTTACACCTCTCCCTTTTTTACTTTGAAGCAAGGCATATGGAATGTAATATCTCCTTCAGTAGTTTGTTCAGGTCACGTTGGTTGTGTTCCCTCCAAGCCTCTTGCACACCCTCCTGTCTGCTTATTGAGTGGGGAAAGAGTGAGAAACAGAGGAGGCCTGAACAGTGTGCATTTTTCAGGAACAGCTAAAACAGGTGTTACTGGCTCTGTTTTAGTCACAAATATAAAGCACAGAACCATGTGACCTGCTATGAGGAAAATTAACTCCATATGGAATACCAGAAGTTCTGCCATGGGAAACTAGTGGCAATGTAGGACAGAGTAATATCCCTAACTGCCCAAATAGCAGAGTCCAATTTAAAGTCTGGTACCACAATACCCCAACAGAAATGGATTGTTCTGCTGGAAACAGGAACTAGGCAGGATGTGGAAAAGTTAACATTTTTTCTAACTTTCACTTACTGCATGATAAAAATTCAAACTGTCCAAAAGTGAAAACAAAGAAGGTAAAGGTACTAAGTCTTCTGTACCTACCTGGTCCACTCAACATAGCTTTTATTGTTCCTGATGTTAATGCATGCTCTCTTTTTACAATGAACTCATGGCCATCAGAGGATATTAACTTCACATACATAGCATCTGGGCCCTCACACCCACCGTATGTCTTCTCTTCTCCATCTGTAATGGAAAAAAAGTCAACGGTTTCATAACACAATATACTAATTCACATTACTAAAAATGCAAGTTGCAGTTTTTTCTATGACTTTGTTTGCACACTGAAGAGCCCAATACAACCAGAAATTAGAAAGAAGCATTTTGCATATTTGAAGATTATTCTTCTGAAGTAACCAGCAATCTGTTTTAAAGTAATTTTGCAAAACTTGAAAGTTTTTTATTAACATCCCTCCATCATCAAATTCTGACATTGTTTTTAAAATCTACATAGGAATGAAATTTTCCTTTAGACATTCTCAAGTCAATTGAACATGCTACTGCTTTCTTCCATTAAATCTACAGTCATGTTTATCATGCTAATACTTGCTAAAAATTAACTAAACGCATATCTGATACTGCAAAATACAGATGGCAAGGAAAAAATGCCTTCTGAAGAACTGGTAAGAACAAAAGCAGTCAATATTCCTGCACTGAAGAAATGACATGAAGTAAGACTCATACTCCCTGACTGCCCAACCAGACCTAGAACCTTACAGCATCAGTGCATACCTGTGTTGTGGCGTTTGGCAGAAAGCATGGAAGGTGCCAAAGCACTAAACCAAGGGAGATTTGAAAATTCTCCCCACAGCAGTTGGACTGTGCTTCCTCTGTTTCCCTTCTCCCTTCTGTTTTGCTGAATACCTGCTCTCTACTTCGTTTCTTCAGAAGGCTTTATCCCCCTTCCCTTTTTTTTTTTGTGCCTTCTTTTATTGTATCCTGACAGTGCTACTTTTAAAAGTTGAATTATTGTCACCTGTGTAGCAAATAAAACATTCCCCCAGTCAAGTTGCTTTGTGAACTTGCAGTTAAAATTGTATTATGTAGCTACTACCCATTTTAATAAAGTTCTACCAGTGATAAACATGCTATAATACAGTCAGAGAAAGTATAGACAAAACCAGAATCCATCCAATCCTGTTTTACTAATCAGTCATTTGTTGAGGCAGAAACAACAGTTTCAGAAATGTAGTCATATCACACACAATGTAACTTATCTGGAATCAGTCTGTATTATGATCTTTGAGCCAGAATTCAACAGGCTGACTTTAGTTAACAAACAAAGAATTATTTCAAAAAGTACACAGTGAAATTTTCTTGGCCATTATGTAAAAGTTCAGTGCTATAAAAGCCTAGAGGCATTCCTATTTCAGCCTGTACATTTTCAGGACTATGCACGTTAAGCAAATGAAACTTTTTGGTAGAATAGATACACCCTGAACAAGTCTTCCAATAAATGAACAGTCACTTGAGAAAATTCTCCTACAAAACATCTATAGAAGTTTGAGGCTACAAGAAGTGACAAGATCAACATTTAAGCCTTAGAATCCACCTCCTCTACTGGCATGAGAGAGAAAATGCTTCAAATCATACAAAACCAAGAAACACTCTTAAGATTGTAAACTTACCCATTCTCTTCTTATAAAAAAAAATTGTTTCTTTTCAACTGCAGATTTTGCAATAGGAGCGTCTGAAAAAACACAAGTGGCAATATTTTGAGTCAGCAGCATAATTTTGAAATTCCCCTTTCCTTATTAGTCTTTATGTTACCATAAACACTCTTCCAAAGAGAAAATGATGACAGACAACATGCAGTGTTGATGAGCAGTATGCTTTGAAAACAGGAAACCTATGAAGTTCACCCATGGGAAAGGCAAACCCTCCACCTTAGCACCTCCAGTACTATGTGGAGGCCAACCTGCTGGAAAGCAGCTTTGCATAAATAGACCTGAGGGAGTTGGTGGACAAATTGAACATGAGCCAGCAGTGTGCCCTTGCAGCAAAGATGGCCAAGAGCACCCTGGACTTTATTTAAGAGCATTGCCAGAAGGCTGAGGCATATGTGATCTTGTTCCTCCACTTGGCACTGCTGGGACACATCTGGAGTGCTGGGTTCAGTATGACAGATGGAAATGAGTCCTGCAAAGGGTCACAAAGATGACTGAGGGATTGAAGCACTTGTCATACAAGGACAGGCTGAGAGAACTGGGGGTGTTTAGGCCAGAGTAGAGAAGACTCAGGGATCAGTCTAATCAGTGTGCACTAAATACCTGGCCTTCAACCTGCCCTTCACAGAAGATTGACAGTTCTCAATATCACCTAGATAATCTACTTCAGACATATAATGTAGGTATAGTTAACCAGGAGCTTCCATAACGGGTATACTGATATCCAGCTTGCTGCATGCATTTTTCTCTATGGAAAGGAAATTTAAGAGTTAGAGAAATGGAAGTACTTATTTGCAAAACAAATCTGGTATGTTCAGATACAACTTCTATTTCTTTACCCCAAGATGCATCTCTTCTGTCTAAAAGAAAACTTTGGAAGAGAAATTCTACCCACCCACCTGCTGTCCTAAAATTCCTTTCATAACAGAAGCCACTCTGCAAACATTAACCCAGTACAAATCAATGACACTGCTGTGTGTCCACAGATTCAGGAAAATAGTACAAGTGATTCTAGATGGTCTCCCAGCTGATATTCAGGGTTGAGGGCAGTAAAGAGATCAGAATAGAGACCACACCCCACATTTTCTCCCTCCTATGTTTCTGGTAAACATTTATCAAAAAAATGTAAGCAAGCTGAGGAAGCTGCATGATTTGGAAGAAGTACTACAGACACCTCTTTGCTATTGTTGATCACTTCACTTCTGCCCAGCACTTTGACCCTGGTTTATTCCATCTGTCTTTTACACAGCTACAAATAGGAAGTAATGCAAATGTCTCCTCAGGCTTTCATAAGAAGGCACTTTGTTATATTCACCTAATGAAACTACGCACACATAACCAATACTTTTTAGTTGTCTGAAGAGAAATGAGCAAAAATAATCCTCCACTTACATTGCTGCTTCCTTTGAAAGTTATGCTGACTTTACAGAACTATCTCTAAAAAATACACTGATATAAGCAACATTTTAACCTGTACTCATGCAGGTGAAAAGTTCCTGAATATAAGGCACACTTTAGAATGTTCTTTGAGAGTTAATTTGTGTATGCTATAATAGAAATTCCCTAACATGGTGTGTTAAATGCCTTCATCACTTTCCGTAATTTTAGGAACTCATATAAGGAAATTACATTTGGGTGCTGGGACAGTTAGGGCCCAAAACTGATCTTGCACCCTATTTCAACAGTTTTTGCAAATGGCAATCAGTCATCTTACTGGAGAGTATCTGTTGCTCAGGAACTGAAGAAATACCTCACATTACTACTTCTACTTTGCAAAAGACGATCACTTGTACTACCTCTTTTTCTAGCCACAAAACCATTTGCTGCATTCCAAAAGAGTAGTGAAACCACCTATGATTTATAAATATTAATACTTGAAAAAAAAAACCAAAACAAAAAAAATAACACAGAAGTGATACTACTCCTTGGAAGTGTTGGTGATGATAAAATATGCCTTGGTTAACAATACAAATAATGCCACTAAACATAGGAGTAAAGGCTATTTAATGGGAATGCAGATATATTAGCACCTTGCAAGGTAAAAGCATAAGTTGAAGAAGGTAATACATTGAAAGATTGAAAATAGAGAACTGAAAAAGTCTACAAAAAAAAAGCAGATGTCACAAAAATACACAAAGAGCATTTTAATAAATCACATGTGCTATCATATGATTAGAGAGGAAAAATACAGTAATTAACAAAGAAAAAATGATCAGGCTCAGTGGTCTGAATTCAATTGTACTAAACAGTAGATAAAAATGCAGTAAGCCTTCGTACTTTTAGGGCACGCTGAACTAATCTAGTTTTTAGAAAATTAATCGTTTTCTTTGGGAAAAAGGAAACTAACAAGATGCAATCTGGGCTTCATATATCATGTGGGGTTAAATAAATGTGATGAGAGGTAATCTTAAAATGAGAAAGAACCTTTCTACAAGACTACAAGAGTATGGTGTTGCAAACATAGAAAAGAACTATTAGTTCCTCCAAAGAAATATGTTGATTTTTTTTTTTTAAACAATGCTGCCAGAAAAGAATAGGCAGATTTGGATGAGACAGAAGTGGAAAGCATTGCAACAAAAAATGTGACAAAAGGTAACACGGACAAGTGACCAGTCCTAAAAAACAGTGTACTAGAAGCCACATGAAATTAAGTCATATGAAATCAAGAAGGGACCAGTACAGTCTCCTTTCATGTAGTCAGGGCATGTTATTGGGGACTATAGTCTTTCTGTGGTAAACTGTAAACTGACAAAGGTCTGTGGGAACAAAAGAAAAATAAAAGGGTGACAGCAGACAAAGAGGCAAATGCACATTGAGGATTCCTTTTCAATAAAGATAGGGAATATGAGCAATGTTGCACATGAGCAACAGTTTGTCTGGAATACCACACGCAATTCTGACTTCCTCTCTTCAAGAAAAAGAAGTTTGAATTAGAAGAACTACGAGGGAACCTACTGATATGATTAAAAAGCCTGTTTATAAAAGAAAAATTAATCTTCCTTATTCAGCTTAGCAAAACTGGGATGAAGATAAATATAAAAACTCATTAAACAGATAAACATTGGCAGGAAAATGATGACAACATAATATTTCAGTTTAAGTTCAACTAATGAAAATAAGCAAAAATATGAGTACAATTTACAGTGTTATTCCAGAATCCAAGTTTGGTTCTGGATATGGAAAACTCCAAACATTTGACTGCCAAAAGTAAAAGATGCAGAAAAGGCAGCCTGCTTTTA
This sequence comes from Haemorhous mexicanus, assembly GCF_027477595.1. Classification (NCBI taxonomy): domain Eukaryota; kingdom Metazoa; phylum Chordata; class Aves; order Passeriformes; family Fringillidae; genus Haemorhous; species Haemorhous mexicanus. Next base: position 126,624,002 of record NC_082341.1, read on the forward strand.
AGAAAAAGACATAATGTTTCCAATATATGATGCATCTGACACATTAGCAAGGGACACACCGAGTTTCACTCAATTTCCATTCTGATGCAATGATGTGTCATAAAAAAAAAAAAAAAAACATGAATACCATTAGCAGTATAGATTTATTCCTGACAAAATAGCCAAAAGCAGAGAGTCCAGAAAAATCAGAGAGCCAATGCAACAAATGACGAGAAAAGAAAAACAAGAAACTCAGGAACTCTGAAAAACCTAAAAAAACCAGCAATGGTTCCTCTTCTGGATCAAGAAGTCCTCAGTCTGTCATGACATTGTATGAAGATAAGAACACTTTCAAAGTTAGAAAAAAGTGCACACAGAAAATAAAACAAAAGAAAATAGAAATACCTCCCACAAATTCTCACTTGTGCATACAGGGAGTACAAAAGGAACATGGAGGGAAATTTTCTGTACCTTTTTTTAAATTGACAATGGCATGGCCTTAAGTTTTAAATAACAGGTCAAGCAGAGCCAAGCAACCTTGTATGTTGACTTCCAAGAAATTGTCTTCTCTCAGTGTATTTCCAGTGTACTGTTTATTACAAAACATATCACTATATTTTCTTTCTGTATAATGAAAGCAGCATGAACATCAATAGGAATAAAGAGACAGATTGCTGAACATGCCTGGTAAATACCTATATTTTAATTACTTATACATTTTATAGTTGCCCTGTTTGACTTCACCAAGACTACACCAATGCAGCAGTCAGGATAAGAACAATACAAGTTTTGTTGACATGTACTTTTTATATATTTTTGACTACTATTTCAGACTCCTGCAAAGAACCACTAATTTATGTTGAATTACATTCACAATTCCATTTGCCCTTCAAGAAGCTTATGTGGCATTATCACAACGTAGCTCAGCTCCCTGACTTAAATCTCAAAAAAGCACATATATTAGATATTACTGTTCTCCTGCTTTGCCCCCTTAAAAAAAATAAAAAGGCAAAAACCTGCATTTATTAAAAGAAAGTTACATAAAAGTGATATGCCACTTTTTAATCAGAAGGAGCATACAATACAACTAAACCCAGTGTATTTGGCATAGAAACTTTCCAACTAGTCTAAAAAGGACTTCCTGCTCCAGAAAACATAGAACTGTCTGGATATTAGAGAACTGAAAATTGCCACAAGCTGCCAGAATATTTACACCTACAAGGCAAAATAGTGTGAAATATCACAAATCTCTAAACCACTGCAATTAAGCCACACAAGGCAAGTGTTCTTGTTTCCCTACTTCAACATCTTCTTACACCTCTAAGAAGAAATAGGAAGTTTAGTCTGTTTAGTCTAATCTTCCTGCTTCTCTTGGCCATCAAATGCAAGAACAAAACTGAAACTGGGATGTTCACAACCATCCCAGCTCACTCCTAAAGATGCATGCTGATCTCCCAAGTTTGCCAGAATTTCCAGAATATCATTTCTTTGTATGCCTTGTATGCCAATGAGTGGAGTAGACTTGAAGGACATAGGCTAATGCAGCTGAACACACTGGACCACTGCACAGCTTCAAGAACCTCACTTCTCTGTTCCCATTCACACAAGAACACTGAATCTATGTAAACATTTCAAGCATTCAGATTCTTTGATCCCACAGGAAAATCCTTTAAAAACTCAGCTTCTGGTTTAAGGAAATTGAAGTAGCTTCCAATTCATTAGCTGCATGACATACATATGACTTTTGTATGCTTCAGCTGCTGACATTTCTATCCTACACTATTCATTTCTAGAAAACATGGCAAATTGGCCTTCACCAATTCCTATGTTTGTTTAAAAGCCAAATGTGACAATTTTTGTGTCTTTTATATATCAGTAAGAGTTTATCAATTACCAAAGACTGCTGCGTGTTACAACTGCAGCCTCCCACTGTTCAATCCTAAATTCTACCCTATCCTGTATAATAACTTGTTTAAAAACACCACTCTTCAGTTTAGCATTCACTGCTCAGCACACATTGAAAAATAATTAAGGTAATATTAAGGGATTGAAGCACTTTTAGAAAAAACATGAGGAAAAACTGGGAGAGCATGATTTCCAAATCAGCCGATTCCCTACTCCAATACTCTCAGGCTCTAAAATTCAAATTTCCTGGGACACACTGGAATGTGAGAGGAAGGCATACTGCACCTGAATGCCAGTTGAGATAAACAGGAGATTGGGTAAGACTGCATGTACAGAGTACAAAAAAATCTAAAGATTTCTTTTCCTGTCTAAAGAAACTTTCCTTTTCAGTAATTCTCCAGAAAGCTTCAAGCAAAAAAACCTCAAAAACATGGGAAGGGGAGTGTCACTATTTTCTTCCAAAGAAACTTCCAAGCTGTACTGTACAGCGCTTGCCATTGGGGGAAAAGAGGCAAAATTTTACAGGGCATAGATTTCTGCCCTCATGTTACAGGCATTCACCAAAAACTGCTGTTATGCAAACCACCCCACAATAAAGCTAACTAAATCCTAAGCCTTTCTAGGTGCTAAGAGACTTGTCAAAATTCATTGAAGTTTCTTAAAATAATCTGACAAACCCCATACTTTCATGACATAACTTGAGGATTTCTTGTAACATACATGAGAATTGTAAAAACACAGTAAAACACCTGAGGCTGAGTATCCTTGAGTGCGATACTCATTTGTCTCTCCACGACAATATTAAAAACAATTAACAATACTAAAGTTCTTCACATTAAGGCTATGTGAAACTATCTAAATCTGTTCATCCCCCACTCTGGTACAGAAAAAAAAAAAAAAAAAAAAAAAAAGAAAATCTCAAATGGCATTTCTCTGACACAACAAGGAAAAAACAAATGCTGCAGTGTTAAGTTTCTAAAAATTATCTCAAAGCTCACAGTGAAAACGTTACCAAAAATTTTACTGACGTAAACATTTTACTGATATAACTTAAGCTCATTAAAAGGCTGATCTCAAGGCATAAGGTGTGTGCCACCTGAGCAAAGATGTGGCCAATGTACTACAGGAAAACTAATAAACACTTATTCCCGTTCAAAGTAACTCTTCAGTTAATTGATCATGATCTCTCCCCCAACAATTATTTTGGCCCTTTTTATAGCAAAAGGAGAAAATTGGGAGCATGTAGGGGATTACTCAGAAATAAGCGCACAAAGTGGTTCTTACCCTAAAGATCTCTGACGTACCTGTTTATCTATGTTTTTCTGGTTTGCTTCCAAAAACCATCGAAGCCAAGTAAACAAACGGCCTGCGACTATCTAGGTCTCCTCAGAATGCAAAGCTTAACTTACCAAACGCACTTAGAAATATTTAATAAAAGTTATTAAATATTGGTGGAAGACCAAACTGACTATCAAAGTGAACTGCCAGCAGCACCATCACCTTTTCACATACCATGTGAAGCCTTCAATAACTTACCAATGCTCAGGTTACCTTGTATTAACGCAGAACCTCGCTCTGAGGAACACACAGCAGCCAAAAGCTCCTTTCTTTCTCTACAAGTAGGGGTAGCACCCTTTCCTTTGCTTATATTCGCCGACCATTACAGCCGAATCGCTTTAACCAGCACTTCTCACCTTCGCAAAACAACCCCTGGGGGCGCATCCTAAATTCTTTCGACCTGAACTTTTTCCCTTCTCTCTACAGCCTGGCGTTGGAAAAGGGCGAACGTCACTTACGGCAGGAGTTTGGGGGCGATGCTCAAACCCAGCACTGCTCCAGAGAGCCCCTTTTCCGGCGGCGCCGGGATTCCAAAGAGAGCGTTTTGGGCAAGGAACGCGCCTTTCGCCACCACCTCAGTGGGAGAACCCCGATCTGGCACCGCGCCCTGCCAACCCCGACGGCCTCCGGCGCCGCTCCGGCCCCTCCGCCCGGCCCCCGTTCTGCCCCCCCCCCACCCCGGGCGCGGGGCGAGGCCCGCTACCCGCCGCGGAGCCGCCTGCCGGGGCTACCCGCTCCCCGCCCGACGGGGTGCCCCGCCCCCGGGGTGTCCCTCGCGGCCCCGGCAGGGTCTCGCTCCCGCGGCCGTCCCTCACCCGTGGGCGCCGCTCCCTCCGCCCCGCTCGCAGGGCCGCGGTGTCGGCCCAGCTGCCTCCGAGCGCTTCCGCCCGGGTCACGGGCCGCTTCCGGCCCCCCCGCGCCCAGCCCGTACGGCGCCCGTGCTCCCGGCATGCTGTGCGCGCGGGGCGGTGCATGCTGGGGCGCGTAGTTCCCGGGGGCATCTGCAGGCCCGCCATGTCAGGGTTAGGTGGTGTTGGCCGACAGCAGCTGAACATGAGCGAACGCGTGCCCGGCTGGCCAGGAAGGCCAGTGGTATTTTGGCTTGTATGCAGAATGGTGTGGCCAGCAGGAACAGGGCAGTGATGTGCTCAGCGCTGATGAGGCCGCACCTCGAGTCCTGTGTTCAGTTCTGGGCCTCTCAATTAAGGCATAACATCGAGGTGCTGGACGCTGTTTAGAGGACGGTAACGAAGCTGGGTAAAGGTTCTGGAGCACGAGCCTTATGAGGAGCACCTGAGGGATCTGGCATAATTTAGCCTGGAGAAGAGAAGGCTCAGTGAAAACCTTATGGCTCTATACAACTATCTGAAAGGAGATTCATAGGTGGGGTCAGCCTCTCTCCCCGGCAGCTGGTGAGAGGACACGAAGCAATGGCCTCAAGCTGCGTCAGGAGAAGTTCAGGTTGGGCATCAGGAGGAAAGGATGTTAGACATTGGAATGGACTGCCCAGAGAGGTGGTGGAGTCACCATCTCTGGGGGGTGTTTTAAGGGATGATTTGATGGGGCAGTTAATGCCATGGTCTAATTGACGTGGTGATGTTGGCCACAGGTTGGACTCGATGTCCTCAGAGGTGTCTTCCAGCCCAGCTGATTCCGGCATTCTGCAGCCGAGCGGCGTGCGGGAGATGCTGACGGGGGCGCCGCGGAGCCGGCCGGAGCCTCCTACTGCCGGAACCAAAGCGCGGCGTGGCGGCGGCGCGCCGGGGGCTGTCGGTGTGGCACCGCCCGCCGTGTCCCCGGTGCGGCCGCGGCCCCGCCATGCTCCCGCTGCTGCTGCTCCGGGCCGCCTCCGCCCGGGCCGCCTCCGCCGCCTGCCGCCGCGCCTCCGCCTCCGCATGGCTGCGGGGCGCCGCGCAGCCCGCCTGCCGCCACCGGGCCGCTGTGGCCGCTGCCGCTGCGAGGCCCCAACAGGTTCTGTGTGGGGGCTCTGGAGACTGTGTGGGGACTGTGGGAACGGGGGGAGCGTTCCCGCCCCCCGGGGAAAGGGCGGCGGCCCTGGGATTGGCGGTTTTGCCTTTAGGGGATTTTGAGGAGGAAAGCGAGGTGCTCCTCGAGGCGTACCTCCTGTGATACGCTCAGGTGAGACCCCACCTGGAGTGCTTTGTCCAGCTCTGGGGCCACCACCGACCTACTGGAGCGAGTCCAGAGGAGGCCACCAAAATGACTGGAGGCATGTAGCACCTGTCCTTCGGTGAATGATTGGGGCAATTGAGTTTGTTCTGCCTGGAGGAGAGACGGCTTCGAGATGACCTAATTGTGGCCTTCCAGTACCTGAAGGGAGCCTACAAGAAAGTCCTGTAGGGAAAAGGGCCTTTTTACAAGTGCATGAAGTGCCAGGACAATGGGAAATGGATTAAAACTGAGAGTAAGTTTAGCTAATCTAAAGGAGGATATTTAGCTAATATAAGATATTAGGAAAAAAATCCTTTTCTTTGAGGCACTGGAGTAGGTTGCCTAGAGAAGCTGTGGATGCTGCAACCCTTAAGGTGCTTAAGGCCAGCCTGGATGGAGCTTGGGGCAACCTGGTGGAAGGTGTCCCTACCCACAACAGGGCTGTTGGAACTGGATGATCTTTAAGGCCCAGTTCAACCCAGGCCATTCTGTTATTTTATGATCAGACAGAGATGTGATGCACACAGATGCCATGAATGTCTCTCTGCAAAGCTGTGTGTAAAACGATTGCTGCCTCAATTGTCAGTAATGGAGTTGCAAATATTTCATGCTAATTTATGATATTTACATGGTAAGTTATTAAAACAGTCAGGTAGCATATCAATTGGAGTTTTTGGCAATGTAACCTAACTTTAATCCTTAGTTTGAAATGCTGGGAATAGGTTCAGGGCAAGGAGAAACTTTGTCTGAGTGTATACATGTACCTATATGTGTGTATGTGTGTGTTTGCATGGATAGGTAGATATAAGGTGTAATACTGATCTTCCTTAGCCCTGTACTGGTTTCATCTTTCAGGTTGCATCTTTTCAAGGAGTGGCTGTTCGCAGCCTCAGCACATCCTCCCCTCATGATCACCCAGAACATGGAAGATTAGTTTATAAAGGAAATTTGGCAAAGACAGTGTTGGGTATGTTGGGTTGTAGTTTTAACAGTATTTAGTAACTTTAAAATGAAACATTAGAAGTGAATGTTCTCCTTTCCAAGTCTGCCAAAATCTGGATCATACGTACAAAAAATAGTGATAGTGATGCTTTGTTTCTGCTTCTCTTCTTGGGTGTGCAGGGAGCTCTGTTCATCTCTGTAACCCCTTAGCCTTCTTTGGCTTCTCTTGAGGCTCTTGGGGTGGCTTATCCAACCCAGTAAGCAACAAAGATAAGCTGTAACTGCTGTTTACATTCTGCTTGCTTGGAAGTGTTCCTGAAATGCTTCCCAGGCAGGCAGGTATTATGATAAAGAGCTCCATCTCTAATGAGTCTTTGTAACATTCTCTGGCCAAAGAAAGATTTGCAAAGACCTAGTGAAAGGCAAAGCCATTGGATGTTTTCTGATACACATCTTTGAAATGTGTCCTAACATACTTATTTGTCACAGCAGCTTGGGCTCCTGGTTTTCAGGGTGATTTAAGGACTATGGGTAGTCCACAGCACTGGCTACTGTCTTTCAAGCCACATGAAAATGGGTGGAGAGTGCTTGTTACTATTTAGTAACCCAGGGTTTGTGCTTTGCAGCCCAGCTGGCTTTGTGATACACACTGAGTGTCAGCATTAGTTGTTGATGAGAGGAGTTCCCTGTCTGCCATCTCTTCAATGAGCACCATTACACGTGTCCATGAATGGAGTTAAGTCTCATTAGAAATCAGTTCTTCTGCCTGTGAAGGCAGAAAAAAACTTCATATGTGAGCATAACAGCTAATAGCTGGCTGCATCACAGAAATAATGCCAGCTTTGGTAAAGCCAGCATGAAGGTGCAAACAAATCAGAACGATGGCAATGAGGCAGATTGAACTTTCAATGGTTTCTCCATAAGCTTAAAAAAATAGGGAAAGGACTTTTCAGTAACTTCATCAGTTCAAGTAATGGCATTGTTATGTGGCAGAAAAATATGTAGAGTGTAGAGCAAATTTTGCTCATAAGTGTTAACCTTTATTTTCTTTGATTTCTTTTATGTAGGTGTGAAGTTTTTCTCCTACTCCACCAGCATATTCAACCTGTTCATGATGCCCTACATCATGCTCAAAAGTGGTATTGGAGTGGAAAGTTTGCTTGTCCAAGCTGCCTTTTATGGGTTGATCGGAATTTTTACATTTGTAACTCCAGTTACTTTGCATCTCCTTACAAAAGGTTACGTGATCCGGCTCTATTATAAAGATGAAGTGGACACCTACACAGCCATTACCTACAATGCCATCTTGGCAGAAAAAGCAACTGTTTTCCATCAGAAAGATGTAAAGATTCCAGACATCTCCAAGATGTTTACAACATTTTACGCTAAAACGAAGTCAATGCTTGTTAATCCTACGCTTTTCCCAAATCCTCAGGATTATAACCATCTCATGGGCTATGATAAATCCTCATTTTTTAAATTTGAGGATTTAGAGGCGGTAAAGGAAGCTGATGAAAGGAAATAATTTGAAGATAATGTCAGTATCATTGTCCATAGTGCAGTACTATATATGTGAAAGAATATAAAAATCTATTACACTTGCTTAAGTATCAGGTAGCTGGAGTTTTCCATATGCATTTTGGAATGTATAAAAAGAGACACTTTTTAAAAAATATTGCAAACAATGTGAGGATTTCTTTAGAGTTAATGACATAAAATACAGTAAAAAAAGGAGATGCTTAGCCCTGTCTTTTGCTTGTTTATTCTTGGTTTGATTATTGGTTTTAGCTCTCCAGAGAACTGTAAAATGCCTGAGCTGTGTGGCAGTCTCACCACCTCTGTGTCAGAATACACTCATTTCCTATCAAGTATGTAGTTAAGATGTTAAGCTTTAAATGTTAATTGTACTTAATCTGAAAGTACCAGGTTTTTTGTTGCTGCTGGTGGTGGTATAAAGGGAGTGATCGTGGCTTTCCCTTCCCTTTGTGAGACCATCGGTAGCTAGGAGGAGTCTCTGGAAAGCAGACAGGTATTCTTGTGAATTCCTGCTACAACTCCTTCCCAGAGGAGAGAAGAACATGGGGAGAATGCTTGTGTTAATATAGAGCAGTAAGTTCTAGCTACTCAAAGGTACTCTCAGGTAAACTAAAGTCCCACTCCGAGCAGCCCTGTCCCCAAAGGTGGAGAGCAAGAAGCTTCTCTTCTTGGACACAGGAAAGCACCGTGACATAAAATTTGCTCTGTGAGTATCCTACTGACAAGAGGTGCTGTATTTGAATCAATGAAAATCAAAGAAAATTCTAGCAGCTAGTGGTTAAAATGCATTCTGTCAGCATTTGTGTAAGGTGGGGAAGCAATTGTGCCTTTAAAGAACGCACCTCTTGATTTTCAGGTGAAGAAAACCACCTTTTACTCCACTTAAAAAGGGGAATCTGATCTTTTTCTGGTACTAGACTGGTTCTTCTCCCTTGAGTGTGTAGAAGTTGGAGTTAAATTTTTTAGCTGAAGGCACATAAACTGACAGATACTTGTTTTCAAAGAATGAGAGGCCTAAATATTTTGAGACACAAAAATTACTGAATTGAAAAAACCCCCAAAATTGAAATGAAAATTAATTTTGTGTTAACAGTGCCCTTTGTAATAAGAAAGTCCAATACTTGCTACTAGTAATTCTGATCCTGCAAATAAAAAATATAGCTAACTTTCAAGCTGTTTCCTAAATTTTAGCTGAAAAACTGTATTTAAGTCTAAATGTCTTCCAATGCTATTATTTCAATTTCCTTTTGTTGGATGACACCACACGTGATATTAAACAAGGGTTTTGAATGTTGTTTTTCAGATTGCCCTCAATGTACTTGCTTAGTAATTCAAAAGCAAATCGTCCCATCCCAATATTTTTGAGTCAGTTTTTTTGTGTTGGCACAACTATAATTTTAAAAGGGTGATAAAGTCTTGTTAAGCCAATATCATTCCATGGGTAGCAATAATATATAAATAAAATTTTCATAAAATTATATTGAACATGTGAGGTTCAAGTTATATTGAACAAACAATTCTGATCACCTGGTTGTACTACTTGTCCTCATTGAAATGATGTTTTACACTTAGTTAAAAGTAATCTTTGTCTGATGCATTCACCCACTTCTTTTGGTGCTTACATTGAAAGATGAGGTTGGCTTGATCTTCCAATGACAAATACGGGGAGAGCAGAAAATAGAGTTTGCTGGAGAAGGTAAAGGAAAGGCCCCAAAATTATATTTATGTACTCCATAAGCAATATCAAAATCCTCATCTTTTCCCTCTGACTGAAAAAAGTTTTCATTTTTAAATTTGAGATTTGGCCAGTTCAGAATTAAGCAGCAAGAGTAAAATACCTCCATGCTAGTGGCTAAATTTCCATCTATGGAAGATAAATATTATTCTGCTCGTGTTCTGATAGTGAAAAGGAAGTGAAGCTAGTAGGTGGCTTTCTGACACACAGGTGATTAAAAATAATATTAAAAAATCCAGAATTCTACCAGAAGATAGGTGATGATTCTGGCTGGGATGTAGTCTCAAAAAAAAAATACTTAATACTTCCAATGTGCAACTTGAAAATAATAGGATAGTACTTTTATATTAGGAAAAAGAAGACCAGACTTACTGAAGATACTCAATATTCTACTTGATTTTGCTTTGTTTGCTGCTACACTTAGATTGGAATTGTAGGACCATTTAGGTTGGAAAGGACCTCCAAGATCATTGACTCCAACCATTAAGCCAGCACTGCCAAGTCCACCACTAAACCATGTCCTTAAGTACCACATTTATATATCTTTTAGATACCTTCTGGCTTGGTGACTCAACCACTTCCCCAGGGAGCCATGCCAGTGCTTGACAGCCCTCTCAGTGAAGAAATCTTTCCTAATATCCAGGCTAAACATCCCCTGGTGCAACTTGAGGCTGCTTCCTCTTGTCCTAGTGCTTGTTGCCTGGGAGAAGAGACAGATCCTCGCCTTGGTACAACTTGCTTTCAGGTTGTAGAGACTGATAAGATCGCTCCTGAGCCTCCTTTTCTCCAGACTGAACAACCCCAGTTCCCCCAGCTGTTTGTTCCTCATAAGACTTGTGCTCCGGACCCTTCACCAGATTCACTGCCCTTCTCTGGACACACTCAACACCTCAGTGTCCTTTGTGTTGTGAGGGGCCCAAAAATGAACACAGAACTTGAGTATTCTTCTACATCTGTGACTGGTTTAGATCCCTGGAATTGTTGAGAGCAGTTATTCACACTGGAATCAAAATAAAGGAAGGGAATTGTAATCCAAAAAGACTTCCAAGATGTGTTTCTTCTCTGCTCTGTGTTCTGAGCAGTTAAGATATTTTTTAGTGCTTTGTCTGCATTTCCAGGTGGGGAGCTCTGAAATGCTTTTTGTCCTCCTACGGTAGAAAATGTGCATAAATCAGAACAGGCCCTCTTGCTACTAACAAATCATGCAAGGGAATCAACTGTAGTGTGAGTGTTTCAATAAACAAATTACTACCAGGTAATTCCCAAAGTCTGTTAGCCCCATGTTTGTTTAGCAACCCTATTAATTATGTGAATTTCTATTTTTTTTTAGTGTATTTTTTTTCAGTTTCATATGCTTGGTGAAAACCGGTACTAAGTGCAGAAGTATTACTGGTAACATTTTCATCCCTGGAAGTTGTTGATATTTCTTTGGGTGTTGGTAACTTGTACATGATATGGAAGAAACTATGAGATCTAAAGAATGTACTTGAACATGTGGAGTTCTGAAGGAAATACTGATGTGGGAGCCCTGTTTTCTGAAATAAGTGATTTACAAACTGTTTATTTGCAAGGCAATGCCTACCGTGAAGGCTGACAGGTCCAGCAGCCTTTTCAGGACCAACCAATCAGTTGTGCATAGCAGCTGGACACATCTTACCCTGGTCCTGGTTTCACTCAATCTGGTATGAAGAGCAGGAATGTGTCAATGTGTATCAGCAATAGTGTGGTCAGCAGGACCAGGGCAGTGATTGCCCCCCTTTACTTGGCACTGGTGAGGCCACACCTCATGTACTGTGTTTAGTTTTGGGGTTTTTAATTCAGGGAGGATATTAAGGTGTTGGAGTGTGTCCAGAGAAGAGCAATGAAGATGGTGAAGGTCTAGAGGGTAAGTCCTGAGAGAAGCAGCTGAAAGAGCTTCAGTTGTTTAGCCTGGAGAAAAGGAGGCTAGGGGGGGACCTTTTCTGAGAGGAGGCTGTAGCCAGATGGGGGTCACTGATCTCCCAGGCAACCAGCAACAGGATGAGAGGAAATGTCCTCAAGCAGATATGGCAGGGGAGGTTCAGGTTAGACATCAGGTGAAATTTCTTCATAGAAAGGGTGATTAGACTTTGGAACAGGCTGCCCAGGTTATAGGTCCAACCTATGACCAAACAGCACTATGCCAACTACACCAGGGCATTGAGTGCCACATCCAGTCTTGCTTTGAACACCTCCATCTGTGAGGTTAGTTTTGGCATGTTTTGGTCCTTTCCACACCATCTCACTTCCTCCTAGACAATTTTCTTGTAGTCACTAAATTTCCCAATTTTCATTTTTTTTTTCTTTCGGGAAGGAAATGAAATCTTGCAAAACAGAAAAGAAAGACTTACAAACACTCTGGAAAGGATATATGATCAAAGGAAATGCAATTGAAGAAAAAAAAATGGGACATTTTCTGACTACAAGCAAATGGGCCGAGATTAATGAGATGCAGTGTAAAGGACCAAAACATGCAAAACTAACCTCACAGATGTTGCAAAAGCAGGGGAAAAATCAAGGAGGAAGACACAACTTTTAGGGGAAGATATGAGAGACATTGCATAGATGCTTTATTTAAAAAAAAAATCTTCGCCAAAGTGAAAGCCATTAAAAGGCATGGCATGCCATCAAGTGCAGGGACATGGACCAAAGCTTGCCCAATTGATCCCCAATGAAATTGCAAGATTTCTTTTCCTTTTCCTAAAGAGGTTGTTCAAGAAAACACCTTCTATATGTTGGACACGTGATTTCACGTGTCTTTCCCAACCTAGCTAATTCTGTTATTCTGTATGAAATTACTGAAGCCTCCTTTCTAAACCCAATTCATCCTATCCCTTTCCAGCCCTAAAAGCTTCCAAAAAAGGTCACAGATGACTTTTTTTTTAATCTTTTCCCTTTGAATAACAGTCAGGATATATGCAAATTTTTCTTTTCAGACTTTTACTACATGCTATTTTCTTACTGGTGACCCTCTCCCTTTCTCAAGTTTTTGGCTTTGTCCACATTATTATTCATTAGTCCCTATCTGTTCTTAATTATGAAGTACAAAGTTCATAGTCATTTTTTAAAGTTATTTTTAAAATTAAATTATCCCACAACCTTAATTTTTTCATGCAAATATAAAAATTTTTGATGAGAAAATTATCCCTTTTTGGCACTTCAAAGAGAAATCTTTAAAGCTGTGAGGTACTTCACGCTGTTAACCACACTCTGTAGAATTAAAAGCTAGCTAATTTTACTGGGCCTTGCTTTATTACATACCATATTGGTAAAGATGAAGAAAATCTGTAAATTTTTGCGTGGAACCATGAGGGCTTGATTTAGGTGATGGAAACTTTGTGAAAGTCTCTTTGTGCTGTAAAAATTAAGAGCAGACATGAGTTATTACAACTGCTCAATATAATTGGGTGGAAGCTTGGTAAACTGCTGTAATTCGGTCGCTCTGGAGTTCTGTGGCCATACCACAGATTTCTTCATGTCTCATACCATGGATTTCTTCATTCCCCAGGGTACAGCACAGCCTGCTGCAGCCTGCATGAGAAATGGGACAAGTGTGCTTAGCTGTGAGTTGGATCCTCTATAATAAGATTATCCCAGAGCTACACAGACCTCAGCTAGCAGCTATTTTAAGCAGGGAGTAGCAGAGAACAAGAGCAAACAGCCGCAAAATATGTCCAGCTGTCTCCCTTTCTAGAATTCCAGGGTGGAAAGTGCTGCCATGGTGTGCATACTGTGAGCGTCAGGTAGGACATCTCCCTTTCTTATCCCTTCATCCTCTTCTTTCTCTTCTTTTTGGAATTTTTAATAGTTTAATGAATACTTCAGGGTACAACTGTAAGTTTTAGTCCTAAACTTGGCTTGCAGAGAATAAACCATAAGGCTACTGGCAAGAGGCAGGGAGTTATTTCCAACATAATAGTTTGCACAGGAAAACCATACCACCTGGTATGTGTTTGCTGCATTTTAGTAGTCTCCAGTGGTTTAATGGGATATACTCAAATCAAACCACTAAGCCAAAGTTCATACAGCATTTGACAAAACATATTCAGCGTAATGCACAGCACTTTTTTTATATTTCAAAAACTCTTTGGTTTCTTACTCAAACGCTACAATGCACCACTGGATATGTGCCAGTGCCCTGCTCTTGGTTTGGACTCCCATGGCACTCTCAAGCATTTAATCAGTTGCCTGTGGAAGAGGCAATGAGAGGAAATGAATCCTCTACCTCTTTATTGTATCTCTGGGCATGACTTTCTACTTCCACTCTAAACATTGTCAAAGAAAGGGTGAGGGGATTTGAGAAGAGTCCACAGTTTTCTATTCTTCATGCTGATAGTTGAGTGTATTTTTGTTTTGTGAATGCAGTCTTATGCCTTATATAGGGCCTTTTTACATTATGGTACCTTCAGCATCAACCCTAAACCCAGAATCAGAAGGAATAAACGTCTGCTTCCAGGTGCAAAACTATCTACTTCAAAAACTCACAAATGGTCCTGCAAGGAAAATTGTTATTGCCTCTTTCTTTATTCAATAAATGTGGTTAATGTCTTAAAAGAGTTTTCCAGTAAAGTGAAATTTTGTTACATGCCAAAATGTAGGATATAATCTTTAATTCTGTCTAACTAACATTTTGAAATTGAATACTTTCCCCTGTTATACTGGTGTACTGTTATTTATTTTTCTGTGATGGGATATGATCATGCATATTATAAATCTTTCCTGAGGGAGATTTTAATGACTTATAAGTGCTTATCTGGTCAATGTACTCATCTGCAGCCAACAAGCCAAATACAAAGTGATTATTTTGAAAAGCAATCAAAAGTAAGTTAAGCACTTCTTGGATGCATTGAGAAAGAAGATAAAAATATTATGAATTATTTTGAGGATTTTAACCACAAATCATTGAGGAACCTTGGAATAAACTTCTATTCTCAACATCTCAGATGTAGCAAAATTAGAAGTTGTAGGTATGAAGTTCTAAATTCTTAAGACCTGAATTTATGTACTGTTAATTGGATATGAGAGCTGGTTCCTACTGAATTTACTTGCAAAGGATTTCGAAAAAAATGAAGTATTTCACTGACAAAACCTCAGTGAAGTAACATTACTGTGTGGCTCTTTCCACTTCTCCTTCCTTTTTGCCTTCCTTCTGGACTGGAATAGATAAGAAAAAGATTATAGTAAAGAAAAAAGATTTTGTAAAATAAAGTGTGTAGAACTTTCTAATCTTTTGCAGTGATCCTCATACTTACTCGAAAGGAGCAGAACAGACTCTTCACACTATTAGTGCACTGGTTTGGGACTTTAGGGATCATCCCAAGACATCTATGAACAGCATTGATGTTGGCATGAAACGCCATAAGCATCAAAACCAGAATTTGCTGAAAGTATTTAAAAATAATTTAGGCTATTTTGATTAAATGACAGTTTGACAAAACACAGCGGTCAAGGTTGTAGGCTTTATAATCATGGTAATAAAGGACACTTTAGCTATGATACCAGTAGTACTTATTGTTCATATTTTCCCATTTAGCCAGCCAGATACTTTTAAACTGAGCTTTCTTACACTGACTTTTTAAAGCATTGGAGTGGTCTTGTGCAATAAAAGTGCCATAAGGAAGGAGCAGGAGGTTTCTACATGTGTCTGTCTGTCTTAGCCACCAGGGGGGACTCATTCCTCATCTATAACTTTTCTGCAACAAGTATCTGAAAAAAAACCCCATGCTTGAACCAGGTCTAGAAAGTCAATTCAGCAGAGAGTTTGTCTTCTTTCATATTAAGAGAGCTTTATGTAAAATCTTGTCAATCTGCAGTGCTCTTTCCACTCTGCCCATGAGTGCATCAGCCACCCAACGCATTGAGCAGCAATGCTGGACCAGATCTAACCACAGAGGGATCCATGTTCAGCTGGGAAATCTTGAATATCAGTGGGGTACAGTCATTGTCACCTCCTGCCCGCTTCATTCTGACCTGGGACTTGTGCTAAACCTGTTGGACTGATGAAAGACTCAGCAGAGAGCCTGGCTTGGCTTTTCACAGATTAAACTCCTTCACGCCTCTGGTCATGGCTTTGTGGCTGAAAGGAATATTTTTTTGGCTGTACGTGCAAAAGGTAGCTCTTCTTTCATAGCTGTTTCATAGCTCCTTTGTGTCTGTCTCACTACTGCATTTCTTTTTTCCAACTATTACAGCCTTCCTGATTGATTTCAATTTCACTGCATGTCTTACTATTTTTAAGCAAAATTCGTCCATCATGAAACAGAGCTGTGTTATTGCTATGATCACAAGGAGCTTATATGTTTTATAGCATCCTGTTAAACAACAGCAAAAATCTGTGTGTGATGCATGTACCCTGGAGATCGGTCAGGAAAGTTATATGATTTTGAAATCCCACTTAAAAGCCAAATACTGAAAATTTCTTAAAATTTTGAACTCTGTCAGACCAGTGGGACTCTTCTTGTGGTCTTTCAAAAGATTTGGAAATACTGAAGAGAATTCTCTAGCTGCATTAAATTTTGAAATGTTTGTCTTATTTTGTAAATTATTTAATGTTGTAGTTAATTATTTGGTACTTTCAGGCACCTTTAATTCAGTTTTCCCTTTCTTTAATTAATCTAGGAATTACCCCCATCTTTGGGCACAATCAATCATGGTTTTTGTGCACATCATAACATCAGATGGTTGCATTCAGCTCCATTTGAAATACATCATCTAATTACATTCCTTCAGATGTCTGGTGTATTCTTAAAGCATGGTGAGCTTTGTAAGAAGCTCACATGAAAACCAGTGAGAGGTACTGGCTACCATAAAAATAAAAGAATGGACTCAGTTTTCATCATGTGTGGATTTTTCTCTTCTTTAATATATGCAGGAAACTCTGTGTTTGAAATTATGCCTTTAAAAATCTTACCCCTGATGAGTCAACTAAATTTGCTCATTACATGCTTCTGGTAGTCATAATGTCATTTCACTTCCCCATTTCACACGGTTTTCTCTTTAATTTTTCACTCTCGTTTTCAGCTGCATTGTCTGGGGAAAACGTAACAACAAAAGCAGGAATTATTTTTCTGAACAAAATTTAGTGTGATGATAACTGACAGTGCTGCAGTAGAATTAACAAATATTGCAAAGAATTTGATAAATAGCAGAACTTTCCCCAAAGACATGTGACTGATGATGACTGTGCTGAATTTTCTTCCTCTTTCTCCCAAATGAAGTTTTATGCCATCGGATACTGAGCAAAAAAAGTAACTATGTTTGGACTCCTTTTTTTCATTTTATTCACCCCTGGAGTCAGTGAATTCATTTGTTCATCATCAGATCTTGAAATGTCATACACTTTTTGTGGTAAGTAAAAAAATAGATAATCATTTTGTTAAATTTCTGGGATAATTACTGTTGTCTGAGGGATTGAGAATTTTCATTCTAATTTGTTTCTTTGAAGAATACAGAAGAGAAAAATAAGTATATTTCTGTTATTAATCACTCTCTTATAAGAATTTTACTTCATAGGCATAAATCTTACCACAATGCTGGCTCCAGCAGCTAGGAGAGAGAGAATTTTATTCTCAAGTAAAGTAGGCATGTTTTTGTTCAGAAAATATTATAAGATAATGGATTTAAACTAGTTTTGCAAGTACTCTGTTGTATAAACTATACCTATTGAGTTAACCAGTATGTTACAATGAAAAGCCTGAAGTATGTGGAAAAAAGAGGGAATGTTGTATTCTGTCAGGCTTCAGTACCAATCAGGTTCTGAGACAGCATGGTGTGTCCCTTCTTGCCCTGTCTGTGTCATGGGCTGATATTTTCTGTATTTTAAAAATGCAAGCTGGGTCAGTCACAGAGCAAATCTACTCAAAGGTTCATTTACCTTACCTTGAGAATATGCTGGTGCATTAAAAATATTTTTAGCTCTTGTCAGCATGATTAGCATAAGTAGGGATATTTTCAGTAGATCATGCTGGTTTAGTGCTAATAAAAAGTTTGTATATCTTCAAAAGATAAATAAAGGTACTTTTTTCTCTGGTTTTTGTGTGCAAAATATCATCAACCAAAAATTTACTTCTCTTTACTTAAAGAAATATGATTCTGATTTTACCCTCTAAATGTAAAAATAATTAATAATAAAATTTTAAAAACATATTTAATATTTACCACATATATTATATTGAGCAATTTTATAGTATATAACTTAAATACATTTAAAAATATGTATGTGGTTTTTGAGTGTATAACTGTATATTCTTGTTATTTTTATGGAGAAGCCTATTCACACTATCAATGTGAAATAATTTTTTTTCCTGTAGATTCTACAGCTCATGCTTTCAAGTTTAATCTGACACCTTGCAGCACGACAAACAAACCTGTCTGGAAGGCTGCTCTTACCTGGATTCCAAGTGAGTGTCTCTTAACTAGACAATTATATTCTGGAAATTCTGAAAATGAAATACAACTGAAAAACTGACACTTCATCCTAAATGCCATGTGATTTAGGAAATTGGTTTCTGGGGTTAAAAATGGAATGGATAAACTATAGCTATGGACAGAAATGATGATTTGTGAAATGTGCTTGAGTTTTACTTGGAGCAGTTACCAGAGCCCTGCACTCAGGACTGTCACTGTAAATGCAAATCTGTGACAGTTTAGGTGTATGTGCATTTTGGTCTTCTGGCCTGGACAAGATCCAAGTCTTTTAAAGGAGAGAGAGTATCATCAGGCCATCCAACTATGGCAGGACTTCTATGAAGAATATGCATGTTCCAGAAGCTGGAAATGGTTCTGCATTTTGTGTGCAAACCTAACGGTGACCTTTAAACCCAGCTTTAAGCCAGCAAGCCCAGCTAATGAAATGTTTAGGACCTGGCTGTATCACAAACTTCCCCTTCTACACTAGGTTTTCTTCCCCAGAAAGACATCTTTATCATGCATTCTGATAGTTTCTTTGCAACACCTGCTTAAAACTAAGGTCTTCATTTGAGCACATGTTTAGGTTAGCTGTGGATCTTGATGAGCTCTGTTTCCTTTACTGAAGAAATTAAAACATACTGAAATTTTTCTCCCAAATATTTCTTAAGACTAATCTGTTGTTGTTGTTGAAAACAACAATAGCCTTTTTTATTTTTTTTCTGGAAGTAGCAGTTTTCAAGATATATACCTTTTTAATTTTGGGGGAGTCTTACAAAAATATAGTATTTTGGCAAAATCTAGTTTTTATCTGAACAGCATGTCTCCATAAATGCTTTTCCTCCCCACCAGTTACCATTTCCTTACTTGCAATGTTTTAATTAGGAAGTGACATCCACTTTTTGAAGATTGTCTTCAATGTCTGGTATGATGGTGCCAAAGCATTCCTCTGGAAAGAACTCCTCTGCAGCGGAGCTGACGATGAATACTCAGTGTGCGGAACGCTGAAAGGAGGTTGGTGTGAAAATACATGGTGCAATCAACCCATGCAAACAGATTTTTATCTCCACAATCTAGACCTTGCTTTGCAGGCAGCAGACCTCAGAGCAGGCAATTCTCCAGTGCCAGAACCCTATTGAAATAGAAAATATCCAAATTCTTTATTTTAACATCGTTGTCCTGCAGTTTCCATCTCCATAAATGAGGATTACTAATATCCTTCATCTGATGATGACGCGTATTGTGAACATCTCTAAAATGACATGGAAAGATTGAATTTGACTGGACTGAACAGGAAACTTGAGAGGCACTGTGGGCACTACTAATATCCAGAACAAAGTTTATTGGTATGTGTCTGGATGGATTTTTAAAGAGATTTTATACACCTATGTAGGATGTGGTTTTTTTGTTGTTGTTTTCCAATAGAGAAGAGTCAATCCTTTGGTAGGGGCTAGCAAGTATTAGCACAATACATGCTCAGATTCAGAGAATTCAGGCAGGATGTCAGACTAAAGGCCAAAAAGACCTGTGAGGAGTTTAAAATACAGTGTGTTTTCCTTTCTTTAAAAATCAATATCAGGTCTCTTCAGTTACCATTAAAGTGAACTACTATTACAAGTTAAATTACTGGAGTTATCACAGTAGGATTTGTCTGGAGGAGATGTTGCAGGAGCACTGTGGTTAATTTCTATTTTCTAATGTGGTTTCAACAAAAAGTCAGAGCTCTGAGAGAAGAACCAGATGAGGGCTTTATCAGTGAAAGAGTAAGTGACATTGGCAACTGCTGCTGAGAGATATGCCATATTGCTTTGAAATTATTTAGGCAGTCTGATTGATGGCTTTATGGTTAAGTAACTCTTTGTATTATAATTATCTCTGTTTTTCAGAAACACTTGACTCAGCATTTGACATTAAAGGCTCAAAAATATCATTTCCAAAGGTACTTTTTAATGTTTTATGTAATAGTAAAATCACATACTTACAGGTATATTTTTTTCTGAAGAGAGATGTTCACCCAAACTGTAGAAAACAGAAGAGGAAATGTCAGAAAACTTTCTTATAATAGAATTGATGACAATAAAATGGTAGCATCTCTGAAATGCTAGGTGTTCTAAGGTTATTATTCCTCTATCATTCTTCCTTTATTTTATAAAAGAAAAGACCAAAGTAATCAGTTAGTGTCACCTTCATTATTCCATTTTCTTTGGTAAATTATTCTCTTTCCTTTTACCAGTTTGAGAAAATCCATTCATATTCATTCTGCCCATTTCATTCTTTATTTTATATTCTCTTCACATGCTGCTCTTTTACTCCATGAAACCATTTTCAAAGATTTGAAAAGGGATAACAGTATCCAAAAAGTAAAAGCAGTGCTCTACTGTTAAACCAGGGGCAGCACCAGTCCTCAGGTTAAGCCATTCTCATCCAACAGCTGCCTCATCAGTTGTCTGAGCTTTTCCAAGACCCTTATCAACAATATTAATCCCTAAAAATGTCACTAAGGAGCTCCTACTGGTCCAAAATCTCCACCATCCTCCTTAGCTCATGGGCCTCCCTCAGTCTAACAGCTCTTGTAGCCCCAGAACTAGTAACAGACAGGAACATCCTCTGCCATAAGCTGTCCTCCTATTGATGAGGAACTTATGGTAGACCTGACACTTCCTGGTGGGATTCTGCTAGACCAGGAAATGTTGTTCCTGAGTGGGCTGGCTGTGAGAAGGAAGTTGAGCACTATTTTACTTTTATGCATTCGTATGCCTGACTATACCTTTGAGAACAGTCCCTGATGGGAATCTGTCTTTTTCAGTTCTAACAGAAATCACCAGAAACATTCCAAGAAGCCACTTATAGACAAGAGCAGGCAGTATTGTGGACTAATTTTCTTCTTTTTTTTTCTTCCTTGTTTTAGGGCAATTATAGTATTGTTTTGCAAGGATTCTCTGATGATTCTGAGAATAATATGCTCATATGCTTGAATTTCACCATGATAGTAAAATAAGATGCTTTTTGAGTGCAACAAACTTCTCAAATAATTCCAGAATATGGAGGTCACTTCTGTGAGCAACTGGAATCCAAGCTGTGAAGTAATATGCAGACTGAATTTCCTGAGGCAGAATACATCATGTACTGTCTGGGAAGCTATAAGATATAGTCTTTCTCATTTGTAGCACAGCCATAATCAGTTGCTCAGCCAATGTGCCCAAAATTTCTGGGAATCAGGCATCCTGATTAATCCATGGAATTACCCTGACTGGATGTCAGGCTGGTCCTGCATTTTGGTGCTGTGCCTTGAGTTACAATAAAGTTGAGTACTTCAGGCTGAGCTAAAGTAATCAAGTTTTGAAGTTTTGAAGTGCCAGAATCAGAAGTTCATCAGTATTCAATTTAAAATAACACAGCAATTGAATTTGGGAACCCTGCTGTGAAGTGGTGGGGGGTGGTTTTTTGTTTGTTTGGGTTTTTTTCTTTTCTTGTAACAATAAAACTTGTTAGTACAATCAATTTAAGAGATTGTTTTTATTCTCTTGTTATTTTCTGATGTTTCTTTAGAAGTTTCATATTGTTCTGCTCTGTTTACACCAAGCTGAAACAGAGGAGTAATAATTTGTTATGTGGTACTAGCTGATGTGGATAAAATCCAAAGTGGAACATTTTTTTTTTTTCCAGTTACACTGATACAGTACAGCTGAATTTGGCCATCCAGAGCTGCAACAGCAATCCCTTAGAATGTTTTTAGCTCTTGCTCAGAGTCCGAGGGGCAGAGGCTACACAAACTGTCCTTCAGAAGCGGGAGGGTGGTGTCACACAACAGGATGATCTATTCCTCAGTTTTTCCTCCAAGGAATTTCTAAAGTTTTCCTGTAGCTTTTGCCTCTTGGGGGCTGACACTGAGTACCCACCCAGCCTTCTCTGCTGCTCCTCTGCACTCAAGGAAAAACTCCACACCCAAGTTTGTAGATATTCCATTTAAAACTTGGCTTTAATCATAGGTAGTTTGGCTAAATAAAGCAAAATGATTAAGAGTCAATAAAAACAGATGAAGAACTGCATAATGACTGAAGATAAGAAGCCATGATTACATATAAGTGACGGTGGCAAAGCATCTGTGCTTTCACTCAGTCCACAGACCATTCCAGGAGCAGTCCAAGATGGAGTATCGCAGCATGTTCTGCTTACGTTTGAGCTGATTTACTACAGTTGTGATCAATTTATTCCTAACCTGAAATTCTAATCAAGAAGCAGCCTGAGACCATGGCAAGCAATACTTATCTTTCTTCTTCTGTTTTGCTTATTTCAAATAGTGTCTGTTTCAAATTATTGACCTAAGGAACAGTCTTACCTTATTATACCTGTCTATATATTTCGTGGCATCCAGCAAACACAAGTCTCAAAATCATCTTCAGTGACAAGGTGGTCTGAGGCTTTTTTTGGCCTGAATTATTTGGGGTGTTAAAAGAAGTATTTTGTTTATTAAGCAGCAAGTAACACAAGTAAGAGAGATTAACGCTTCTGGAGATCAAGGACATTCATATGCTCTATTTTACATAAGCATGTTCTAATGGTTTATGGATGTTATAGAAAATTTACAGTACATGTAAAGGTATAAATAGAATTTCTATCTCTGAATAGAGACATTTACAGATAAACATATGCACTCAGTATCTTGCCTTGCAGACTTTTTTAATATAGATATTCAGCTGAAGGGTTATAATTGTACATGCCAGCAGATAGGACAGCAAGGCAGAGTTCAGGAGCCACACTTTATAAAGCAAAGACTTTTCAAAAGCCTCAAGTTTTTTTCCTTCTATGACTGGCAAGTTCCACTTATTCCAGTGCTGGTTACTGCCACACCACATTCTCCCCTGGACAAGAGAATACAGATCTTGTAAAGTGTCAGATCGTGCAAACAGCTTGATCTGAAATTGCTGTGATACTGTAGGATGAAGGGCTGAGCTGAAGGCAAAGCTTTGCTCTTCATGTCTGGTTCCTGGGACAGAGTTTTTAAAAAGTTTTCCTTCCTTCCTTCTACTGCTGTCCAGAGCTGACCACAGTTATCACTTATTTCCTTTCCAAACTTCCCTGAGCCCATATTCAGGGCTCCACAGCAAAGAGGATTTTCCTTAGGATGAAGTGAGCTACTTGGGCTCTATGAAGACTAATCTGAATGTTTCCCTTTTCTTCACTTATTGGTCCAGTAAATTTCGATCCATTTTTTGCTTCTTCATTTTCTGCCTCTGTCTAGAGTTGGAATGGTGTGAATACTGTGAAATAAAACACCAACTAAGATTTTCTTTTTTAAAATATTCTGTGAGAGCTACTTGACCTGAGATCCTTGTGTTTTGCCAGGAGTTCCAGTGAAATGTGCAAAGCCACCTCCCATGCAAACAAAAGTAAATGAAGGAAGGTTTTGTGTTTGGCATATTTGTGTGAAATTAATATCTAAAGCCTTCACAAATACCTCTTTTTCTCTCTCTCATTACTGTTGTTTTTAAGAGGCTGTCAGGATTTTCTGCAGATGGGAAAAGAGCTTTTCTTCACCCCCTCACCCTCTGTTGCCAAATATGTAATTATGAGAAGAAGCTGTTCCTGTACAATGTGGTTTCCAATAAGACTGCACACTTTGAGCTGTGTTATTACAGTTTTATTTGACAAAAGCCATAAAATATTCATAATTTCAAGTGAGTGAAAGCCTGCTGACCACAATAACGTACATTTGCTGGCTGAAATTGTAACATCATTTGAGATAGATGCACAAAGATAATTCCAAGTAGTTCAGGTATTACAGCAGCATCTCTTGTGCCCAGGGAAGCAATTCCCTTGGTCACCACTTAGCTTGGATGACACAAAGCACAGACACTTGGAACAAATAAACTACATGGTCCGGTCCCTGCAGCAAGGAGTTGGATTTAATGATGCAGGAGGTGTGTCTTGATCTGTCTTACAGGCATCAAAGGAGAACCATAGCAGCATAAATCCCTTCTGCACAGCAGGTTTTCCTTGGTGGAAAGTGCTAGCAATTGTCTTGGAAGGATCTGTGTAGCACATTTTGCTGAATGACTTCAGCTCCTTCGTTCTGCCCACAAGTCCCTGCCAGCACGAGAGAGTTCAGGGGCAGCAGATGGGGGTAGTGACATTTCTAATGGGAATAGATTGGAAGGAGGGAGGGAAGGGAGGGGGTTCCTGCCAGCAGAGCTTAGGGGAGAGAGGACAGGAGAAAGGAAATTTGGAAAGTCTTCTTTCTGTCAATAGAAATTACTGGACTTTGGAAATCTTGGATAATAGGCACTGTGCACATGTACTTGTGTTGTGGATCCCAGGCACCCTTGCAGATCCCTTGGCTGCAGTAGATGGGTATGTCCATAACCTCTTTTCTTCAAGATACATTTTACTACTGTCAAAAAGAGAAATATATGTATATAAAATGCATGTATTTAATATATATGCATATATATATGCATGCATATATTTGGCCAGGTATAACAGCTTCCCAAAGATTCTGTATGGGAGCAAAACAAACAAAACAAAAACCCACAATATTTTTTTTCCTTGAGCTTTAGCTGAAATGGCTGTCTTAGCTATGAGTATTGTGTTTTCAAATTCAAAGTTCTTGCTAAAATAATTTCTTGCTCACAGTACTAAAAGCAAAACTTTTAACAGTGAGCCTGGATGTTTGCTCACAGGAGGGAACAGTCACTGCACTAAGTATTTCTGTACTAAGTACTAAGATTTCTGTCTGCCCATTTCCCTGTGCTGCACAAAACCTTTGAGAACTAGAGAGATTGTATCTTTTTCTTGTAACTTCTGCCAACTGCAGAACACATCCACTGAGTGTTTGGTTCTCTGAGAAGTTTGGCTCCATTACTGAAGTACCTCCATATTGATTATGAGGTTGGTTCAGTTCTTAAATATGTTCTGCTCAGTCATATTCCATTTAGACTTTTCACTGTATTACCCACAATTTTAATATTTTTAGCATACCAGCGCAGTTTAACAATTTCAGTAATATAAATTAAAAAAACAAACCAGAAAACCAAAAGAAATGTCATACAATAAATAAAGATAAACACAGAAAACAAAATAATAGCTTTAGTCCTCTGAAAGCAATAGAGTTGAAATATCAGTCCTTCACTTACAAGATGCCTAAAGGAGGAAATAATAAAAAACATCATGCGTATGAGAGTGAACAACTGTTCACCATGACTGTGAATTAATTTGACCCTGTTTTAGAATGACATGGCTTCATTTCACATCTGAATATCAGCTGAACAGACTGGTAGTTATCTTTTCTAATCATATATCACACTGAAGTGGTGTGCAGATGAGTAGTAGGGGGAAAAAGTGGTTGTGGAAAGAAATAATTTTGATTACTGCAGAATGTTGTGCATTTATTTTGATCAAATAATTTTTAAAAAATGAGGTTTTGATTCCTTTAAATCTGAGACACTTCAGCAAATAAGAAATATTTTTCTGCTTTTGTTTTTTGACAAATAGTTATTATTCAAGCAAAGATTATTGTGCCACAAAATCACAGTGGTTTTGCTGGTAAGCCGGGACTTGAGCTGTGATGTTTGTACTCATGTTAGTACCTACTTGACAGTCTGACTTGTCCTTTTGGGCACAGAGGTACACCCCACTTATAAATGACTTTATATGCCTTTTTCTGGAATTGATGGCAACACCACAATTTTGCAGAGTACAACAGGAAGTAAGTTGTCTGGGGGAGCAGATCAAACCATGTATTTCAACTTTGTAAATTATAATTTTCTTTTAGTACTTATGGTTTTATAAAAAGTGAGTGCTCCAGAAAATAGAACAACTAGACAGACTGATATGCCTCCTCCATAGGCACCTTTAGGAGTATATGGATAGAGTAACCAACATTTAGAATAAAATAAAATAGTTCAGTTGGAAGGGACCTCAGTGATCACGTCATCCAAATATCTTACCACTTAAGTGTGGATCCAAAGCATATTTTAATGGCATTCTGGACTTGATGTGCCAACCTCTGATAAACTCTTCTAGAGGTGTTGAGTGTCTCCAAATCTCCTTGAAGCTGCGAGTTGGACATATTCAGCAATATATAATTTAATATATCCCAACCTTAGTGCAGTCATAATGCAAACTACTTTATTTAGGTGTAGGTGAGAAGCCTGCGATAAAATAAAGACGTGGTATTTCCTACCAGATTGGTATTGGTTCTACAGCAAATATTTTATACAAAAGTTACTTTGTTCAAGATGCCAAGCTGGGATGTCTCTGAGCAGAATGGGGACCAACATAGAAGGAAGTGTCTTCTCCTGGCCTTGCTGGAGGGACAGCACTGTGCAGAGTCCACAGCCACTGTCACTGCTGTAATGGAAGTGGAATCACGGCTGCTTGCTGTCTTACTGTTGCTTCTTTGACAGGTACCATCAATTGCTGTGATAGTCCTACTTCACCCAAAAATCACAATGTTCTGTGAGGAAATACAGAATGAAATGATACATGTAATTTCAGTTTTGGAAACACAGCAGTAAGTAAGGAAAAGAGTACACATGGTGTATCTCGAGGGTCCAGGTCACTGCAATCCCGAGATACGTCAAAAGTCTTTTCCAGCCCGCACGCTTGAAGAATGAGTTGGAGCTCTTCAGTTCTTGGCCTCAAGGTTGTTTATTGCATCTTATCTATAAAAATTTTTCTCCTGCCCTGCTGTTGTCCATCCAGCAGGACAGTTCCAGGCACACTGCCTGCCCCTGGGGCGGTGTTAGCTCTTTATACTAAAAACTACCCATACAATGTTTACAATTACTTTCCATTACCTATACCTATGTTAGACAGTGAGCTTCTACTCTAAATCAATCTAAAAGTGCCAACATCACAGCAGAAGATGGAGGCAGAGAAGAAGAGAAAGGCTAGACATGCCCAAATCCCTCCATCTTGCCCCCAAAACCCCCATTCTAGAAACCCCAAAAATATATTTTTTCGCTCTGTGATAACTTCACTATTATGCTCCTGAAACTGCTGTGGCTTGCTGGTCTTCATACAAGGCTGGTAATTTGCTCCACGGGTCATAATCAAAACCACAGGTGTTCTGGGCTCTGTGCCAGGGTTTCTGAGCCCCCTGGCAGGGGTCCTGGCCACTCTGGACACCCAGAGGGATGTCCTGAGTTCCGACATGTATAAACAGTTACCTAAAATATACATTCAAATGCAAAGTGTTTGAAATATTGATCCACAAACACCAAAATATCCATAAGTCAAGCATTGATATTAGGTTTATTTGAAGGAGGTGACTTTTTTCTAACATTCCGTCAATACAAGGATGACTAAGACATAATTCTGTGACAAGTGCTAAAATTCTCCATAAGCTCGAGGTATTCATCAATTGCAATTAAACCAATCTGTTTTTTTAGCATTTGGATTGCAGTGGTGCCTCCTGTGAGTAGCTTGTAATCAGGACTGTTGCTTCCCTGCTGCATACCGTATAAATATTTATGAAATTAGTAAAATAATATTTTAAGGGCTCTTTGAAATATGAATCATAGCCAGATCCAGAGCACCTACTAAGCATCTAACATCAAGAGAATGACCTGGAATCCCTTAATTCTGCAGTGAAGATTGTTTGGCCTCTCCGAAGGGCAACATACAATTCCTACACAATAGGGGACTGTTTCTGTGCCATGCAAGATAACTTTCTACAGAGCACGGCAGACAGAAAAAATTCTTGCTTTCCAATATAATTTCCACTGTAATTTGTATTTTAAGGAATTAACATTCTGGAAAGCGCATAGCATGACACAGCAGAGCATTTGCCATAACCTAAGGATTTCGCTGTACTACCAAGGTAGAAACAAAGCCAGATTCTTAACTCTGATTGGTCTTGACCATATACCTTGTTTGGATGTTTAATTTGATGCCACATGTGTTTGCCATAAAATTCAGCTGTTTTTTGCAATGGTCTAGCATGTTTCCAAGGGAAATCACAATGATCGCAGTTCTGGGAAATATAAGAGAGTAGGCAAATTAAACTACCTCATTTTTCACCTCAATAAAGAATGTGGCTGTGTTATCAAAGAGGTCCTAACACAAGAAGTACATTGCTGCAATCTTTAGACCAAATCACTGAGACCATATCACCCTTTCAGTGATATTCTTTATTTTTGGGTTCTATCTGAAGGCCGAGAAACTAAGAAAAAAAGCAATATATTTTGAGGTACATTGTCCTAGTGTGCACTGTAGTCAGATGGAAATCTTTCTGTCTGGTGTCTCTTGCTGGGCCTGGGTAATTTTCCTTGATGCCCATAAAAGCAAAGTGCACAATGTTACCTGCATGCTTTATATTAGTTTTGCTCTATTCATTTCTGTTGGGGCTGGGGGGGAAGGGAGGATAATTTTTGACTTTAAACAGGTAAGATAAATACCTAAATGTTCAGGAAAGAAATGGAATACGCTCTGTTTTGGATTTAAATTCTTAATAAAACTTCCAAAGTTGCATCAAGCCCAGAATAAATGGAGGAGGTTGGCTGCAAGTTAGCACCTCTCTTTGTAAAATCAACAGCTGCTCTCGGAATTACAGCGCTGGAGAGCTCATTCTTGCTGACGACTGACAGGCTACTTTCTTGCTGAATAAAAAATGAGCAATCAAACATGGAAGGAAGCCCTGTGCATAGAATCAAATTCTACACATTCTTAAGCATGGCACAAACTTGCTTAAGTCAATGAAGCCTTTTTTTAGGAGGATTTTTGCAGCTTGGCCCTGGTAAGGTGAGTGCCTACACATAATGTGTCCTTGTCGCCATGGTCCTGAATGACTCAAATGACTTGTAATGTGGCAGAAAGATTTTCACCTGTAGACTGTCAGTTTGAATCTTTCAAGCAACCAAAAGTTCCTGCTGCAAGAAATTTTATGCAAAAACTCCAAGCAATGCTAGAGGAATATAAAGGCTGCATGTATAGCTGTATTCTCATTTCAGGCAGGACTGTCATTCATTTTTAACATCTCCCTTTCGGCTACAGCATGATGATTCCATCTTTAACAACTCAATCACACAGCACCCTTCAAGCAGTGTGGGACAAGCATTTTCCCCAAATCTGCAGAAATCTTTGCTTTGATGAACAGAAATCTTTATTCAGTTTCTGAGCACCCCATAAGCTTATCCCAGTCTAAGTGAAGGAAGACAAAACAAGCACATATTTGAATGACACTGTACGTCACAGTCACTGTCATGATGAAAGTTTAGTTGTATTGAAAATGTCTTTCCTGAAAATCTATTGAATTAAAACACCAAAGCAGAAAGGAGAAATACTTGTTTTAACTATGTGAAAATGGGTCCATTATATAATCAGAAATATTAGTGATTGC
The DNA here is from genome assembly GCF_027477595.1 of Haemorhous mexicanus. Taxonomy (NCBI): domain Eukaryota; kingdom Metazoa; phylum Chordata; class Aves; order Passeriformes; family Fringillidae; genus Haemorhous; species Haemorhous mexicanus. Next base: position 126,653,374 of record NC_082341.1, read on the forward strand.
TAGTTGTAGGTTAAATAGCTTTTGTCTCCTGGGGTGTTTGCTTTCATCAAATGAAATGCAAGAGATCTAAATGCTCGTTTAGCCTTCCCACAGGAAAATTGGACTCTGTTCAGCTTTAAACTTAATAAGAATCTCTCCGAAAGACTGGTCCTGTTACCTTGATTCCTTGAAGAAACAATGCTTTTGAAGGTCTTCTGTTTCCTGCAGATCTCTCCACATACCAGCAACCTTCCCCACCTCCCTTTACTATAACATCTGGAGAACAAAAATCTCCCACAAAACAGAGTGTTTTTGTCTAGGCAAGACACTCAGGTTCACCCCTCTCAATGTACAGGTTCAGTTTTGAAGATGGGTTTGTTGAAGGGTTGATTGCTGGCTGAATCAGCACCTTTCTATGCTCCCTATATAAATAAAAACTAACTAAATGAAGTTGTTATCTCCTCTGGTGGTCACTTGTGTTGCTACTGCTGCAGCCAGTGGAGTTTTTCTCTGCATGGTTGTGTAGGGAATCTTCTGCAATGCCCTGAGTATTCTTTGAGGAAAATATGTGTTGAGAATCCTGAAAAATCCTGCAAAGCTTGGAACAGACAGAGCTGGTAAGTCTTTGTAATATTGTAATTTGCTTGGGCTAATGATCCCAATCAGCACTATCAGGTCAAGGCTTTTGGGAGCTGTTGGGCTGGAGGCAAACTCAAATTTAGTCATAGAGTACTGAAATTAAGAGAACTATTTTCTGCTTTAAATGAGGTGTTAATTATCCTAGTAATTGAAAGCAGACTAATTAACTCGGAGAGTGAATAACATCACTCAAGCAGAGTTGTAAGAAATGCTGAGCCACTGAGGAAGCACAACAGAGTGCAGTCAAGGATCCCTGGTCCACTGAGGAGTCCTTGGTTTGTATGGTAATTTTGGCTGACTGCTTGAGCATCCGGGAAGAGGACTGGGCTGCAGTGGTTTGTCCTGGCCTGAGGCCAGACACCTCCTGTGCTGGTGTTCTTATGGCACACCTGGGCTGCTCCTGCAGCCACCAACTCCAGCCTGAGCTCCACCTTCTTCCTTGTCCCCATGTCCCTGTGCACCCTGAGGGAGAAAGGAGAGCAATGGAGAGGCATCTGGATCCAACAAGCACCTCTGTAATTCAGCATCAGCCTGAAAGGGAGGCTGGGAAATATTATTAACCAGAGTAGTGAGCAGCTTCTGTTGCCTTGGAGCTATTGTTTTTGTCTCTAGCAGGGCTGCTTCGAATATTAAAGAAACTAATAGGGATCCAAATTAAAAACTGTGATTAATGTTATGAACCAGCCTAGTGTGCTCACTCTGCGAGAAAGAAAGGGATAATAGATAACAATCCAAAGCCTGTCTTGCCAAAGTGAACAAATTCATTAAGTTGTATGGCGGCTGCTGCAACAAAGATATTTTATAGTGCAAAGTAACTCTTATGTTAGCATTTGGCAGAAAGCTACTGTTCTGGTGAAAACAGAAAACAAGTATTTTGCACATTTTCTTTCTTTCTTTCTTTTTTTTTTTTGATTGTGTTGTCGGGCTCTTTTGCTGGTAGTGTTGTCGAAGTCCAGAATACTACTGCGACTATATCCTGCAATGATATGTTCATGAATATTATTTTTAGATGCATCTTGGCCATTCTTTTTTACAGGCATGGTATTGATTCAAAAACACTTCTTTTTGCTTCTGTTATCTTCAGTTACCACCCCCATATCAGCACCGTGCTCTTCTACATTCTTTCAGTTTTCTTTTCAAGACAATTTCTAGCTATTGTATATAAATATATTTTTAAAAATTTATTTGACTAATAAACTAAATTTAATCTTCATGCAGCTTTTCTATATGGTACATATGACCACAAAATAATATTCATTTTTTTTATCAGCAGATGCTAAAAATATTTATTTATAATTAAATACAGAAACAATGATAATAGCTGATTAAACATATGATGAATGTGTGTATCAGTATATCCATCTGTATATAAAAGCTTTAGCAGCAGACACAGTAAAAGGTCTGGAGCTTCTTCTAGCACTGGCTGATGCAGTCCAAGCTCCTGCTTAGCCTGATACAGGTGTTTACTTCACTCTCCCCATGTGGGTCAGGGCTGCAAGTACTGGTACAGCATGAATATGTTGAATTTATTGGGGTGGAAGCCATTTATGTGCCAAAGACCCTCATTAGGTCTTTGCATGTCCTTTCTGTGCAGATACAGATCTCCTCCATAAAGATAAATGGTCATCTGAATATTTTTTGAACATCATAAAAAGCAGATGCCAAACCCTCCCATAAATTAACAAAAAAATAAAAACCACACAAACCAAATTACCAAATTACCAAAACACTACTGACCCGTGGAAAATACAGAGATTTGCAAGCTCTACCTTGTGTTAAGAGGTGTTAAGCACCCACAGCTTACAGAATTACAACATTCAGAGTGCTGAAAAATCCAGTGATATTATGAGACAGTTCATTTAAGCCTACATGCTAGATATTCTCAGTATTGGCTCCTGTTTCTGGTTTTATCAGTCATGGCCAGTTCAAAACTGAAGAAACAAAACCTTTTTGTATTGTTTTGCAACTACTGGACAAATTTCACATGGTGAAAGTTGATACAAACACATTAATTTTGTTCAGAGCCAGAAAGTCTTTGCAAAGGTTATGGTGAGACCGTGTGACATAATACAGTTTGGACAGGTTTTATAAGTATTGAAAATTAATCTAAATTTATGTTTCTGCAGAAATTATTCCAACAGCAGTTACATGGCATTAAGACCTTTCATCTCCCAGCTTTGAAAAGTGACACTCACCTGCTTTCTAATAGGCCAAGTAATTGCTAATGAGCAGATGTGAGACCTCAAGGATATTCCTTTTACAGCTGTAGAGTGTCTGTTATGCTCCATGCAATGAGAAGGAACCATTCCCATATTTTCACTCCAACTCCAAGAATAGCTAGACTTCCATTCAAAAAATCTGAAAAAAGAAGATCCATGAAACTCAAACAGCAATTTTCTAAAGGTGATGACTTTCTGCTGATACTGTCAGTCATGGCTGTGAGTGGTCCTTCAGATTTGCAGGTAAAGGCACCCTGCACTGCTGGGGCAACGGGGCTACCAAGTGTGAGCTTGCTTCAGGAGGTGGCAGGAAAAGTGTGATGCTCTTGCTGTCCATTAATGCTGAATTATGCTGCTGAGTCTCCAATCATGCTGTCCTGAAAGGGGTTTCACTGGAAATCTGGCTACATTGTGGAGAGAGATGCTGAGCCTGGAGATTCCAATTTCATTGCCCAGGTGGCTGAACTGGGGAGACACCAATCTCAAGGATGGCTGGCAGACCAGAAAGCTGGGAAAGCATCCTGGACCAGGCACAGAAACTGAATTCTGCCCCTGAATAATTTGATAAAAGGATGTGTGGTTGAGTCTCCTCATGACAGCAGACTGTGAGGTAACCAAACAGGACTGGCTGTTTATTTATTTAAAGGTAGAGACTTCAGCAGCTTGTAGTCCTCCCAGACTTCTGCATATGTGTCTTCTCCAAAGGAAACCCTGAGCAACTTTCTTTTAACTGAGTTTTTTACCTCTCCATGGATCAGTGTAAATACTGAATGCAATATTTAGTCTAACTTACGTGCCAAGAAATAAAGAATTCTATGTTTGTGGGTTGTATGTGTCTTAAAATTTGTAGACAGTTCAGCAAATAGGAAATCCATAGTCTACAAAAGGTAAAGCTGCTTTTACACTGTGTTCAGAATATACAGTACAGTGGTCCCAGTGACAAAAATTTAAGTGTTTAAGGATGGAGGTGCTGATACCAGCAAAATAAAACAAAGAGATGGTTTATTAGATTTACCAGGTTAGCACTTCATTACATAACATTGTCCTAACTATTTTATAGCAGACAGTGATGACACTCCTGATTTTATATCTTGCTGAAATGTTTTGCCTTTTTCTGGCTACTCCATGAAATGTGAATGTAAGTCTAACCTGAAGAATGAAGTTCTGGGCAATAGTATTCTGTCATCTTATGGATAAAACCATTTGTTTAGTTTTATACACAGATGAGAGAAGAATTTTCACTTTAGTTGGGTATTTGATGACTAAAGAAAGCTTCAGGAAAAAGGAGAATGTAGTGAAATTTACAGCCTGAGGTAAACTCAAATCCAGATTTCCCTGCCTGACATTACCTGCTAGAATAGTTTTTCAGCTCACTAGGGAGACACCAAGCTACCTCCTCTGCAGGAAATATCATTGGTATTCTAAGGACTTTATTTGTCATGGAGTAGTACAGAGAGTGGTTACCCATAGAATTTGTAATAGAATTAAGGACTGTATTGTTCCTATTCAAGCAGATCTTGGGGAAGGAAAAGTTCTTTGGGCTACTTAGAAAGTATACTCTGTTAAACCCATGGCAAATTCCCTGTGATTTGGGTTGAAATAGTGAACAATTTGGGTAATGCTTACCCTACACATGCCACACCCAGGGTTGGTTCAATCCTGTGTCAGAATTATTTCCTTGCTATGCAGCTGTGTGGGTTGACCCTGGCTGGACACCAGGTGCCCACCAAAGGCACTCTATCCCTACCCTCCTCAGCTAGAGAAAATATCATGAAAAGCTCAAGGGCTGAGAAAAGGACAGGAAGAGATCACTTAGCAATTACAACCATGGGTGAAACAGACAACTTGGGCTAAATTAATTTAATTTACTGGCAATCAAATTGGAGTTGGGTAATGAGAAGTAAAAATTTAAGCCTAAAGCACCTCATGTCATTAAAGACCCGTAGACAGCTTAACAGAGACCATAATGCAAACTTCCCACCAGTGCTGGTGTCACACTGGCCTACAACATGGACCCCATTGGTCCCACAGTGTGCTCTCAAACTGATGAGCTGAAAACTTTAATCACAAATTATGAAATGGCTATTATTTGTCCAAAGCAGGGGACCACTGCTATCAAACATGATACTGGCTGCATTGTCAGAATTGCAACAGAAATAGAACAAACTTCTGAACATCATTGGTATGGTGCTTTTATGAGACATGCACCATCTGCAAACAGCATATTGCATCTTACATTACATCCTATGATCGTTGTACTACAGTGCTGCCTTTTATTAGTTTTGCTGGTAATATATTTTTATGTCTATGTTTATCACATATCTCCCTTTGTTAGAAAAATGAATCACCAGTTGTTACCTGATTTGGGCTTAAGTCAGGGCCCAAATCCTCCCCTGAACAAGGCAAGAGGACTAGCAGCTCCACTCCTCACCTAGGCTCTGTCTTCTCTCAGAGGTCTGTGGCAAGAAGCAAGGGTGACTGTCCATTCCACTCTGGTTTTGGCCCAACATACAGCTGATGTCACACCCCAGCATCTACTGGCAAAACCACTGAGGCACAGAGAGAGCAACATGTAAGTTAGAGAGTTTGTGAGCTGGAGAATTTGTGAATTAATAAAGTGATGAATTAGAGAATTCATGTTTTCTGAATAAAGAGCATTGAGCCCCCTTTATTTATTTCTTAAATTTAGTGAGGTCCTGATTTAATTAATTAATTATTTAAATTTATTTAATTAAGTTTATTTGTTGAGTATGTTATCGTGTAAACTGAGATATCAAAACAGTATATGACATTTCAGTGTGTGGTAGAAATAAAAAACTGGAAAAGGAAAACTGTCCTTCTCTTCAACTTATGTGTCTCTCTGATTACTAAGGATTATTGAGTTCAGATGTGAGATCAGTGCATCATGAGTTACCTGTAAATCACTGTAAACAATTTAGTAAAATATTTATTTTTAAAGGAAGGCATCTCTGTTCTGGCCTTTGAGGATAAGAAAAATCTTTGCCAAGGCACCTAAGCTAGGTAAGAGTTAAAGTTTCTCCCTTTTCTTTGTCACTATTTCTGTAGGTGTTAGGAGATCTACTTTGAGACATGTCTTGATCCAGAAAGGCTGAGGTGAAGTAAGGTTGTTTGCATTTGTGCTTTGTGAGGGTTTACTTTCAACAAATTATTCAAGTTCAGATGTTTAAACATTTGCTCATTTTCTTGTTTCAGCTTATGAACACTATTTCTATCCGTAAAAGAGATCTTGGTGTTTTCTGAGGACTTGGGCTGCTGTAAGATTTGTCGGTCTGTCCTCCTTTGCTTCCCTACCGTTGTCCTTATCTAGGGAATTTTCCTCTGCAAAGGAGACTACAAAGCTTACAGCATGCCATGCATATCTTACATGCTGTCCTGGGAGTCAGCTGCAGAGTCACCATTTCTGTCTGTTGTCCAGTCAATGAAAATAGATTGTCAGTCCTACGATTACGAATCACAGCATGAGTCCGGGCTGCCTTGCCTGCCTTTGCTTGCTTTATATGAGCAAAGGGGAAGATGGATGGGGCTGGGTTTTCAAAGGAAAAGGCTACACCACTACCTCGTTACTGAGCCAATACGCGAATTCTAAAGCCACTCGGCAAATTTCAGTGGAAAACCTCCTTTCCTTTCTTAAAAAGAAGCTCTACAATTATTTGGTGTTTGATAAGAAAGCAGACTGTCTGAAAGTGTTCTGGAGAAGCTGCTTCCCAGCAATCTCACAGGCAATGTTTGCTCATTAGTAGGAGTCACTGGTGAGCAGCGACTCCACCGGGGTCCCTGGAGCGCTGTCAGTCAGCGCCTTTGATTGCTGGGGATTGCTCAAAGAAGTGACAAATGTTTCCCTTCACCTGATGCGGCTGAGAAAAACAGCAATTATCCAAACATTGCATCTTGCTGTGACAGCCTCTTGTCTTCTGTGGGTGAGGCCGAGTGCCACTCCTGGAGAGGAAGAGCGGTTCACTTCAGTGTACTGTGTACTTCAGAGTGCTGTGTCCAGTTCTGGCCCCTCAGTTTGGGAAGGACGTTGAGACACTTCAGCGCATCCAGAGGAGGCAACAAGGCTGGTAGGGGCTGGGAACACAAACCCTGTGAGGAATGACTGAGGGAGCTGGGGGTGTTTAGCCTGGAGAAAAGGAGACTCAGGGGTGACCTTATCACTCTCAACAACTCCCTGAAGGGTGGCTGTAGTCAGGTGGGGTTGGTCTCTTTCTCCAGGCAGCCACTGACAGAATCAGAGTACACAATCTTAAGCTGCACCAAGGGAAACATAAGTTGGATATTAGGATAAAGTTTTTTACAGAAAGAGTGATAAAGTTTTGAAATGAATGGCCTGCCTGGGAAGGTGGTGGAGTCACCATCCCTGGATGTATTTAGAAAAAGACTGGATATGGCACTCCATGCCATGGTTTAGTAGAGGTGTTAGGGCTGGGTTGGACTCACTGATCTTGAAGGTCTCTTCTGACCTAGTCATTCTGTGAATTCTGTGAATTCAGTATGTTGGGATGTGCTCCATCCCCAGCATGGTTTATGTGACGACTGCCCCAGCAAGGGGTTAAAGTGTGGTGAGAGGGGGAACTCAGGGAGCCTAAATTGCAAAAGGGATTAGCAGCCCTGTTACACAATACTGCAGGTTTAATTCAAAGGCATGTTGAGCCCACACCTCTTCCCTGTCTGACACCTTTATCTCATAATAACATCAGTGTTGAGGGGAAGTAATTGCGGAATTCACCTGCATTTTCCTTGTATATTTTATTGCCTGTTCCTTTAGAAATTCAGTAATCATTTGGCAGAGAGCCTGGTAGCAAAACCAGACCAATAAACTGAAAGCTAGCCATTATATTTGGTTTGCTTGCACATGAGTAAACAGCACAAAAAAGAAGCAGCAATACACAGTCCAGGGAGAAAATGGCAATTTTAAGAGCAAACAAGAGCATAAAGAAGTAAAAGCAATTCTGTGGAGAGGTGGCAAAAAAATACTCTTGAGGTGTGGAGATCCTAAAAGTCTGTCTGTTTGAGGCCTGACAGCCCTGTAGAAGCTGAGTCACATCTTTTTTGTTGACTCTGTCATGGGATGCTCATCTCTGACGGAGCAAGCTGCTGGGCTCAGAATTCTTGTAAGATTTCTCAGGGACACTTGTCAGGTTTCATCAGTCAATGTCCTTGCTGTACTATGGCATGAATCCACAGGCAGGTCCATGGGAAGTGGCTAATGAAGGTTTTTAAGTTTCAATTAACAGCCTGACAATGGAAAAGCAAATGTGGATACATCAGCTCTCAGCTGCTTGCAAAGAAGAAATGGGAAATACTCCTTGTAGTCTCAACAAGGAAGAACAAAAAACATGGGGGAAATCTGTTCTGACATCTGGTTTGTGTTGCTGCAAGTCAACCCTGCACAGCCTTCATTGTGGGCTGGGGTGACCTGAGGCTGTTCAGAGCTGTGGCTGTGGTTTGTCACAGGTTTAAGTGGCAAAACTTTTGGGTTTTGGGTTTTGTCCTGTTGCTTGTGTCATAAATAGTTTGCATAATAATCATCAGTGAGCAAGTGGGAAGTGCAAAAGTGCAATTCATTATCCTCAGGAGAGAGAGTATCATTTTGAGGCATTCCCAGAGCTCAGGAGGACCAGATTTCCTTTGGTGTGCCCAGGGCTCCTGTAAGAGTAACTACACCTGGGCTCTTTTACACACAGAAATCCTCGGCAGGTCATTGAGTATCCCTTCCCATTTCAATCTAGAGCACCCCAGATATGTCTGACTGTGAGCAGTCCTGAGGCTGCAGGTCCCCTTCATCCCACAGGTGATGGACATGCTGTGCATGTGCATGTGGTGTTTCCAAGGGTAGCATACCCTGGGCAGAAGCAGACTTCAGGACACACAGGCTGATGGGATGGTCTTGGTAAGGAGAGAAAATATTTTGGGTCTGAGCTTCAGTATCTTCTCCACAAAGCTCTCACTGAGGCCAATTTGCTTATCAAAGTCTACACAGAAGCCCACAAACACCAATTAATCGTATCTTTACTGAATATTCAGGCTTGATTTTTCAGCGAGTAACTGTTTGAGGAGAACATTCAATGGACATTAAAATTCTTTTAATTCTGAATGAATGATTCACTCAGGTTGAGATTTGCTGTGAATTTAGCTGCTTCTTCAGCTCATGAGCTTCTTACAAGCAACATGCAGCTTTCTCTATATTATTTGTTTTTCACTTTTATTTAAGTAGGGCTTTAATTTAGGACCAAACCTGGGGCACAACAAAGAATTTCTGTGTCAGAATCTGATCCTGCATTAATTTATATGTTGTTTTCTTTCCCCAAGAGATGGAATTATAAATAGTCTGAGAGGAACATTGACTACTGAGTGTATGATTTCAAGTAGTCCATGTGTGCTGTGTTCTGGTACATGGTGTAGCTGACAGATGCTTTGAACTCTGGTATCCAGAGAGACACTCAAATCTTCACTCATGGTTTTGTGCATTCTCAAGAGGCAGGGAGCATGTTAGGGCAAGATGGCAGATGGTAAAATTTATGATGGTTCAGGAAATGTTAAATATGCTTTTTCTGGGCTAAGGACATCCTGCCAATTAATTATTCTTGAGTAAAATTCTAACATGAGGTGTTAACTGGCCACAGTTTTTGTCAAGTTCATATAGTTTCAGCTCTGAAGTATTTCACAATGCTGTGGTCTTACAAATTACATTTCTTCTGTGCTGGGATGCTGCTGATACCATTTGGGAGTTTTGTCTCTCTACTTTGTGGAAAAAAATAAAAAACTTAAATTGCTAAGGAGCACAAGTTTAATTGACACTTAAAAGCATTAAAGGGAGGCATAAGTCACAGGCTTGGGCAAAGTTCACAGGTTATCATGCCATGCAAGATATTTCTCTGGGGGTTTAATATTCTTTCCTACCAAAACACCTAAATCACTTCAAAAGGTTTATTTCTTCTAACAAGGCTGGGTGTGGGGTTTTTTGTCTGCTTGTGTGGTTTGGGTTTTTTTTCCAAATAGTAAAATTTGAATGGTGCTGCAGGTATATGACATGTAACAGCCTGGAGCTAGAAAAAATACAAAAGTATTGATGCAGAACTGAGCAGAGTTGTTATGTCCAAAGGATATCTGCTTGCGGACTTTGGGAGGGCAGATAGTATTTGCTTTGCTTTTCTATTGATTTTCCTTCCTGGCCTTAAGGGGCCCCAGAAAAAGTGAAAAGGGTTGGTGTTTCTCAACCCTCTTAATATAGACATACCCAAAACGATTTGTCTAAAATTTCCATGGCACTGCAGAGAAGTGACCCCAAAGCACCCCACTTGCACCCTCAACATATTCTGCCTAGGCAAGAAGAGAGAAAGACATCACTGGTGACAGTGAACCCAGTTTCAAGTCCTGCCTTGGTGCCCTGGGGTCAGGTATGGGATACGTGCTCTGCCTGTGATAAGACAGCATCTAGTAGAAAGCTGAGATAGTTTTTTTTTCCTCAGCCTTCCCAGGTAGGAATGTGGGCTTGGATCTTGCACTGGATCCCTTCTTCTCCATCCAGGCAGCTCCACAGCAGTACTTGTCACGCCTCAGGGTAACAGAGCGACTTGTTTATCCGCTGCAATGAGCGCTGCTGAGTCTTCAGAGGAGTGGAATTACATTCTGCATGGTGACTTGGGCTGCAGCCATGTTACTAAACATTGGCTAAAATTTCCCCTGCTTGTTGCCCTCACTTTATCCCCCATCAGTGGGAGCAATGTTAGGGGCAGTAACACAGAAAAATCTGCAGAAAATGTTGGCATTTAATCCACTCTGTCGTCTTGCTGTCTTCAGCTGGGTGGCATGGTGCTGCAAATATTGTAAATATTAGCCTATGCTTGTGTTGTTTTCCCTGTTGGTTCTTCTGACAAAGCTTTGGTTAATTTTTTTTTGTAGGGGTGGATAAGAAAAAACCCTTCTGCTCCCATTCAGCAGCAGACAACTCCATTTATTCAACATTTAACTTTAAAAAGAGATCAAACACAATGTCAGGGCTCCTTAGGATTTTCAGTGCTTGGTTTTCAGAGTCAGTGAGGAAGACTGTCATGTTTCTGGTTTCATAGAAGCTGGAGTTTTTTCTGGCACAGCTCTGTTCAGGGTAGCTCAGCCTGGGTGCACGTGGGGTGAGGAACAGCTGCAGAGCCAGAGAGGGGCGGCCAACCTGTGGACAAGGATGTGGTGGATCTTAAGTCTTTGTGTGTAATGCCAGTTTGAAATCTTTTGTTTAGCCAGTTTTAGGGACAGGAAGCTGGGTGCATGATCTGTAAGCGTAGTAACAACCTGTAACTACACTTACAGACCATGCACCCAGCCACCCTGCGGATCTGTGCCACTCCCATGGTCTTCTGGAGGTTACAAAGTCTGATCTCCTGCCATTCATGACCTGTGTAATTTGTGTCATCAGGGGAATTGTTTGGGCAGAGGAAAAGAGTTTAATTAGGAGAATAGTCCTAAAATAGTCCTAAACTCCTAAAGAGTTTAATTAGGAGAATAGTCCTAAAAATAGTCCTTCAGGACAAATATGGCTCTATATTGTCTCTTCTCAACACTGCAAAAGAGAGGATATAAATTAAATATTTAATGTGAAGAAAGAGATTTTATTTAGATAAACAAAACCAGGTGCATTTCTGTCGGTACATTGAAATCAGTTCCTTTCCTAGAATCTGAAAACCCACACTTTAACTCACACATGCACAAAATCCACCCCCTTGCTTTCAGCGAGTCCTCACAAGACCTGGGAGTTGCAAGAATGGCTCCTGGAAGTGGTAAAGCTGGATGAGGACAGTTCCCTTCAGTCACTAACCTGATGTATAACAACTGCTCTGGGCTCTAACTAAACTTTGTCCATTGCACCATGGCCCTGGATTTTTAAAGCAGGTGCTAAAAAAAAGGCACCAGGGTGGCATATGGAACATGATCCCATATGCCATCCATTCCCTTGGAGATGGTAAGAGGCACTTGGGGGGAATTAAAGCACAAAAAGGACTTCTTTGCAGTGGTCAAAGTTAGCATGTCTGTATGATAAAAGGGGGGTGAAAAGAAGGAAGGAGGTATGCAAAGCTGATACTGATGGAAACCCTATTACTTAGGCAATGCTATTCAAGAACAACTTATCTGTGAGAAAATATGACACTTGTAATGTAGCCAAGTCCTTTGCAAGCTGTAGAGGCAGCTGCACAGTCTTGCCTGAGGCATTGAGCATGCCATCTGAGAGTTACAAGGAAATCTCTCTAAATAAAAAGGAGAGAAAAAAAAAAAAGAAGCAGTTCATTAATATTAGGCACTCTGTGTCCTGCCAGAATGCTCGCTTTTCATATCAAGGGTCTGATTCTTCAGAAGTACTTTTGTCCTCTTTTGGATTGCTGACCAATTCAGTGTAGAGAACGTGTAAGGAAGCCAAAATTATATTCACTCACGAAGCATCTTTGAAATAGAGCTTTCTGGATTGTCCTATATTTGAAAGAGTCTTTCATGGGTACATGGTGTGTGATTCAGCCACAAGCAGAATGAGGTTCCTCTTGTGAAACTGGAGATTTCTGCAATGTCTTCATCTGAACTATCTCTCAGCCCACCCTACAATAATCAATGGAGAGAAACAAACCACTACATGAGTCTGCTACTTCTGAAGTGGTTTGGATATCCATGTAATCAAAGGTGATTTGTGCCTGAGGAGTGCCATCTTCTTTCTTTTGGCAGTAGAGATGCCTTTAGACATCTGCTGTAAAGTTAGGGAAAATGAATCCCAGCATGAAAGTAAGCATCATTTTAAAAAGGTTAGCTCAGGTAGTCTGGATGGCCACAAGGCATCCAAATCCTGCATTCTCAGCTTTTCTTTTTACATTATCTGTGACAGACTCTCAGTTTTCTACTCAAATTCCTCCTTTTCCCCAAAGCATCATCATCTTTTCTTAAATTTTTCTCTCATCCTACCTGCCGGTGCAGACAGCAAGAATACCCTTTGAATAGTACCCAGCAGTGCAGCAGCCTCCTAAACTGCATGTGTCCAACAACCACAAAGTGAATTCTGTAGTAAATCTCAGCATCCTGGGTGTTAATAAATGGCATGACAGAGCAGCTGGTTGGAATTTTTTGGATTAATGTTTGTTATTAGAAAATGACAGTTCACAGAAGTAAAAAGGACTGATGGGAGCATAGTGGTTCCAAAGAAATTTTCCCAGTGGAGCTTTTTGGTTTGTGATACTGAGAGAAAGAGTGAGCTTGGTCAGCTACTAGGAATAGCCCTGGTTCATGTCCTGGGAGACCTCTAGTTAGATCTGGAGGCTGAATTTAGCTCTCCCATGCAAGAAGAATCCCCTCTACTGAGAGTAGAAAAGGGAAACGTCTTATGTAAAACTTTGGGAGGTGTCAGCATAATTTGTATCTGAATGAGTACAATTGTTCCCTATAAAAATATAAAAGAAAAAGCTATTCCTGTCCAGGAGACCTCAGGAGAGGTTTATTAGGAGATTAATAAGTTTAAAAGCAATTCATGCTCGTTAATTCAAGAGAGATAAGTAGTAGGGTTTTAACTTTGACTTATATAAACCAATTGCTTTAAAAAACCCCAGATAATTAATAAAAATTATTATAGGGTCCAGATAGGTTCAGTTATAGGTGAAACACAGTTTCTATTGTGATTTTTTTTTTTTTTTTCTGCAGAATACCTATGTTGCTCCATTATTTCTCAGAAAGTCTTACTGAATGTAAGAGAAATGACCCTGGAAAAGTAAAGGAGACACTCTGAAATTATTTCAAAGCTTTTTTGTTTTCCATGGTGGTAATGTGTTCTGTATCTAACACACACAGTGTTTTGCAGTGGGATCCTGCCTAGCTGGAGGTGCACACACATGATGGCAACACTTTCTGTTGCAAGAGAGGACAGGGACAACAGTTTGTAATTCATAAAATCGTAAAACGGTTTGGGCTGGAAGAGATTTTCAAGATCATCTGGTTCCAACACCCATTTCATTGGCAGGGACATTTTACACTAGACCAGCTTGCTCAGAGTTCCACCCAGCCTGGCCTTGAGCACTTCCAGGGATGGGGCATCCACAACTTTTCTGGACAGCCTGTTTCAGTGCCCCACCGTCTCATAGGGAAGACTTTCTTCCTAATCTAAACTTACTCTCTTTTATTTTGGATCCATTCCCCCTTCTCCTGTCACTACATGCCTTTGTCCATAGCCCCTCTCTGGCTTTCTTGTAGGCCCCCATTTGGTGGTGGAAGGCTTCTGTAAGATTCCCTGGAGTCCTCTCCAGGCTGATGAACATCAGGTCTCCCAGTCTATCTTCATAGGAGAAGTGCCTCAGCCCCCTGATCATTTTTGTGGCCTCCTCTGGACTTCCCCCAGCAGTCCCACTTCCTTTTTACATTGAGAACCCCAGAGCTGGATGCAGCATTCCAGGTGGGATCTCATGAGGGCAGAGTAGAGAGGCAGAATAACCTCTCTTGACCTGCTGGCCATTCTGCTTTTGGTTGGCTTTCTGGGCTGCCAGCACACTTTGTTGGGTCATGTTGAGCTTCTCATCAACCAACACTCCCAAATCCTTCTTCTCAGTGCTGCTCTCAATCTGTTCTCCACCCAGCTTGTACTTGCGCTTGGGCTCCTCCCTACCCATGTGCAGGACCTTGTACTTAAGCATTGTCTTGCACCAAGCAATCCAGGGGGTGTGAATTGTCTTTGGAATAAATGAGGTGGAATACTAGAACAGTGCCAGATTTAAAGTTGTTTGGGAGTTTTTTGTAAACATACTAGTAACCTTATTTTGACGGGTAGGTAGCCAATAGCCACTTCAGTACTTCAGTTAGCATTCAGCGCTATAATTAGCTATAGAGTTTTGACAGGATCAATAATTCACCCATTGATCTTTTACATTCATTATTTTGCATCTAGAGGGTGCCTAAGCATTAATCAGAAAATTATTTACTGAGATGATGTCTTGTGAAATCACTGTCTGCCTCCTAAAAGGCGAGGGAAGGAAATGCTCTATGGATTTCAGGTGAGTTACTGATGACCCCTTGTCTGGGGCTGGCAGGACCCAGTGGCAGGGAAGTGTCTGCTACCCTTGCCACCACTGATTTCAGCCAGTTCCATGCTCTCTTTAGGCACCTGCTGATCTGTATAAATCTCCAGGGCTGGCCCACACAGTTCTCTGCTTAAAAGCTTTTGGCAAGATCACCCATCTTTCTGACAGCTTTGTTTGTGGGACAGTGTGGGAGAGCTGGGGTGCAGGGTAACAGTGTCTGCTGCCTCAAGTGCATAAATAGCCCAGATGAAGACAAAAGGCAGGTGGTAAATTAGGACATAAACTTTGGTCTGTGGGACCAGCAGCCAGTTCCCTGTGTGTCCAAATGACACAGCTAATCATTGGGAATTTGTACCCTTGCCATCCTCACTCCTTGGCTAGCACCCACCCACAGTCTGCTGCAGTTTTGCAAGGCATTCACACTGCTTGTCCTGGTCCAGTATCTCACAGAGCCAGTGCCATTGGGTATAAAAATGTCTCAATATGCAGACAAGAGACACAGACAGAGAAGAGATACAGACAGAAAAGCAGCCATGGCTGCATCAGGGGCTGTAATCTCGTGCCACTGGCAATATGCAGGCTGATCCCAGCCTGGAGGCAGCAGCTGACACTGGCAACCCCAAAGCCAGCTTGTCTGAGGCCACCTACCCCAATTTAAATTTGATCTACCTTGCTACATTCTTAATTAAGGAAAGCAGCTCCCATGCTAGTACCTCTGTACCAGTTCACACTGTACAGTTATTTTCACCATTCAGGGAAAATGGTTGTGTACTCTGCACAAACTTTCAGCCACCAGGAAAACCTTTTTTTCCCCAGGCCCCCTCCCTTTCCAAATACAATCAAATAAGTAGGAAGCCAGTTATTAAGAAAAAAATGAACATGAAATTAGGAAATATGTTATTCAAAAGCACAAATAGCTGAATAGCAGCTAAATTCCAAATGTAGCATGTCTGTCGTTCTCCCAAAGACCTTTGGAAACATGCCTGCTTCATGCAAGCTGGATTTGGATTTCAGGGAATGCATGTGCACTACTACTGTGCTATAAATAGACATCTGCTGTACCAGGTCCACTGGCTTAGTACATCCAACTTCTCTGAACCCTCCCACCTGTGCTTTTTGCCTTTGGATATGCACTGCCTGACCCAAGCAAAGAGATAGCAGGATTGAGGTCTTGAAATATTTTTGCTGTTTAAATAATGCTGTAATCATGTGTCAGTTAAGACAGGAAAAGCTTTCTGAGGGTTTTAAGTCTGACTTATATCACTTTGGGTTGAGCCAGTACTTCATTTGAAACAGGATTGCACACATGCAAATTGTTGGCTTAGGTATCTCAGTTTCTGAGGGAAGGAGAAAGGGAAGGGATTGCAGAAACAAGAGCTGACAATGCTGTGTCATGGCTCCTCTCTCTTCCTCCTCCTCTTTCTAGTTTCACACTGCAGATTAACTGAATAAACATCTGATGTGTGGCATCCTGCACCTATGCCTAGCAAAGCTGCTCTGATTATACTTTCCCAGCTTTTAGTAGGAGTCAAATGTCCATTCTGGGGTTGATGGTGAAAATCTCTTTTTAGGGTAGATCACAGCCAGCCAGGGAAAAAAACCTCCTGGGTTTTTTTGCAAGGATGAAGATGGTTTTATAACTGCAACAATTTTATTGCAATTTTTAAAATTGAAATTTAAATGAAGGTTAAAGGGGGTAGCAAAACTAACTTTAATGGAGATTTGTTGTCATTTTAAAAATTGTAATTGTAATTTTTTCTGTTGTACAATTTGGGTTACTTTTTGGGCTCCCTCATTTTGAATACTGCTGTAATATTATGGTACACACGTATTTGAAAGCAGAAAAATTCACTTAGGCAGGTGTTCTTGAATTTTCAGAGAAAAAAGTTCAGACCACAGTACAAACTGACTACCCTACAGTATGGAGACTGGATTTGATAATTTACAGGAGCTTGGATCAGAAACTTAATTCTTGAGCTGTACAAAGCATTCTGCTCCAGATATCTTCTCTACACAGCTGCAACTTTGGGTAGACATTGTACTGAAACTTGGCTGAAGGTGAGGACAGATTCAGAGATAAATGGTCTCTGTTGCCATTTGTGCAGTCTGATTATATAGCATGGCAAAAAGAAGACTTGCATTAAATTTAAACTACATATTTTGGTCTGACATGCTTACATTTTTTAACTTCCTTGGCGACATTAGGCAGCAATTATTTCTGTATTTTACCGTGATGGGGAAGTTCAGAGTCATTAATTTAAACTTCTTCAAACTGTAAGGCACTTTAATTTTGAATCTGAATCATATGTTTTGGACTCATTTCTGCTCTATGCAATTAATACCATGATGAATTCCCAAGGAACACAATGCCAGCATAAGAGGTTCTTGTATTATTTTTTCCACAATCTCAGTCACAAAGGTCACCAAGAGGAATCTGTTCTGAGTGCCTTTCCCTGGCAGTCAGGTTTTTGATAATGTTGCTTGTTGTGAGACATCCTCAATCAGCTCCCCTGCAGCTGCATTTCTGAAGCAAAGAGTATAGGAGCTCTGACTACCTAGTCTTTACATCTTCTATCTGCATTTAAAGGAAATAAAATGAGATATTTCACTGAGGCAAAAGCTCTCATACAGTTCTTCTATCACACTTGAAGAAATTGTCTGAGTGGTTTTTGGGGGGACCACAACATCTCTCCCCTTTCCAAAACAATTTACCAGCTCTGCTCTTGCAAAGGACAAGGAACAGAACTGTGTGTTAGCCTTCTCCTTTCCTTTTTGTTCTTTTAAGAGCAGAAATTCTGGATTATTACACCTAAAATTCTGAGTCTTGAGCTATTCCAAGAAGTCATTCATTCAAAGGTCCAGAGATATTTAATCTCTGTGTTATGTGTTTGATCATTAATAAGATGACTTGCAATTTGATGACAATTCTTGTTCTCTTCAAAGGTGGTTTTGGGGATGTTAATACTTGGAGAGGTGGAAAAGGGAAATTATTGAATTTACTTGTGATTACACTGAATTTTGGAAAACAGAGTGGCTTATGTCCTGGCTCTTGCTTTTATTGTGGAGCTGTAGCACAGCAAAAGTAATTTGGGGGTTAACAGCTTGTGTTACTCTCTGTACATTAAATCTTTCAGATTTGAGAAGAAAATCAAATCTAGTTGTTCTCCAGACAAGCAATCTTTCATAGTTTTTTACTTTTATAATTGGCAGTCGTGTATAGGGTGGAATAGACATAAAAATTAAAAGTTAATTTTGTCACATGCTTGTATTTTATGCAAAGGCAGAAAGGCATCCAAGCATTATAGATCTGTTTAAAATCCAAGGGAAGTTACATTGTGCCAGTTTTTGAGGCAAAGATTAGCTATTTAGTCTGTAAAGTCCTCAGGATAAGGAGTTTTTAAGATTTTCTTTCAATTTTTGTTTAATTCAGTGTATTTCAAATTGTTCCCTCAAAGTATTTCCAACACAAGCTGCAACATAGGTTTGCTGCCTGACAACAGAACTGATTGAAATACAAATGGAGCTGTCACTGTTCAAGTTGAGTGAGACATAAAAAGGAAACAAATGACAGGAATGATGAAAACTAGCTTGGCTTTTAAAGCAGTTCTGTTATTGTTAATGTAAGATGTTATTGCAGGCAGTTTACAGCACCTTGTGTTCTCCATCTTTACATATTTGTTTCTTTTCTTTAAAAACCTCGAGCCTGCATTTATGTAGCTCCCTGAGCACAATTGCTTTTAAACTTACCTTTGGTTTCTGCTGTTGGGAGTAGTGATGGTGACAATAGAAATGGCTCCAGTGTTTTCCTTTATAATCTGCCAGAGGATATTCAGCTCTTCAGGCAGTGCTTGCATGTTGCATCACACATACATGAACCACAAATTGATAGAGCTTGGCACTTTAACTTCGGGAATACCACACCAATCTAAATGACAGAAGGTGAAAGACTACAGAAGGGCTGTGAGAGGTAATTGTTATAGTCCTGGGAGCAGTTGAGAAGCAAAGAAAAAGTCTGGGTATCTACAGAGCTCCTACTCTGACCTTAGTGTACATGAAGAGCTCTGTAATACTATAGCAGATAGATATTTTTAGGAATTATGATTAAAAGCTCTCACTTCTGAGCTATGAACCAGAGTACACATTACTAGCAATGACATAGCTCAGTTTTTATGGAATGCCAGCATTATTCACCAGTACGCCTTTGGTCTAAAAGAAGGGAACACCATTTTTTAGTTTGTTTTCAGTTAACCATGAGGACATGACAGCGAAACACTTTTTGCTGAACCAACAAGCCTTGATGTGAGCTGGGTAAAGGAACTCAGAGACTTCAGCATGGAGGAGACTTGGAATTTCATTGCAGCAACAGCAGACTCAAGAAAAAGCTTTGGGAGGGCCTGTGCCATGTTAGCCCTTCTGAAGGGTAGGGGAAAAGGGCACAAGGAGCCCCACTGAGCTCCCTGGGGCAGGGCAGGAAGAAAGAAGTGACTTTTCTAATCATAACGTGCTTGAGATGGTAGTTAAAGCCATGAGGCAGGTTTGATAAATCTGTCCAGGCAGTTTTTCCACCAAGCCACTGGAAAACAGCTGAAGCCTTTACTCTTGGTAAAAGGCCTCTTTGGAACAGGGATGAAAACAGGGCTGCAGCCCCCCAGACCAGCAGAAACCCCACTCTTCTTCTTTCTTGAATTACTTTGGGCATTCTACTCTGACTTCAGCATATGCAAGGATTTAAAAGACATTTTGAAGGAGGTTTTTAAATAAAAAGCAGAAAGCAAATTTTAAATGTTTGAAATTCAGTGTGAGAGGCATGGAAAAATTTAGCCAGCTATCTACCTTTGATAACCTTGGCTAAATAGGGCACTACCTAACCCCTACTGCCTGCCCTGACACCTCAGGTACAGGACCACAGGAGAAGTTTGAGCTGGGGAAAAGGGCTGAAAGAACAGGTACAGGGACACAGCTGGGGATTGTATTGGAAGGGTCCCTGTCAGACTGGGAAGAGGTCATGATTGTGGCTCTGGCGCCGATCCTGTTTTATGTGCTCGTTCATGACCTTGTCACTGAGAGTACTTATCTGTTAATGGAATTTGCTGATGGTATGGTTTTAGGATAGAGAGGATTCCTACAAGAAAATAAAGGGATGACTGTGATAAATAACTAATAGAAAGAGGATTTGATTTAACACTACAAGGTGCTAGCTCTTGTGTTTAAGGAAGAATAACAGCATTTTCTCGCAATATGACAGGAGTTCATCTGTTGAAAATTACAGATCAAAAAATATTTAGAAGGATCTGTAGTAATCATGGAGAAAAAGAGTCACTTAGGGCACCAAAATGCATCAAATATTTCACTTCCAGCAGAGATTTACACAGGAATTAGCTCCGCAGGGGTACATTCCACTATTTACACCCCTCTGCAAGTCACTGGTGAGACCTTTCCTGCAGACTTATTGTTGTCATGGTCACACATAATCAAGTATTATGAACTCACATTATAATACTTGCAGAAAACAGAATTACCATTATATTAATGATGTTTTAGAACATATTAAAAAATATGTTACTTTGTTCAGCAAAATGAATTGCTTTCTAATAATGCCTTAAGGGTAGGGAGAGAAGGAAATACTTAAACTAAAGAACAGTGCTGTCATTGCACTAAATGCATATGTAAGAGAGAAAAAAGTTCCTAACAGAGAAATGAGGATTTAGATCCTCTAGTCAGAGTGGTAGGGCCCGAATTCCTACCCCTTCCTGACCAATACTGGTGTTTGATAATGATGGGCAAAGAGATGCAATGTTTTAGATGCAGAGAATAAAGATTTTGTCATTAAATACCAAACATTATTTCATTGAAGTTCTATTGCAACAGCTGCCCTGACAGCTCATGACTAGTTTTGCCAGAGAAATACCACCCACCTGGGAAGTCTTGGAGAGGTCTAAGAAGGGTGTCCTTCCCAATACAGCAATCGACTGGATTTTCATGCTGAGGATGGGGACAGGAGTAATATTAATATGCCAATAACTTGATTGCAGTGCTCAATTGCATCCACAAATGATATAAATGGACACATTTCCAAGTGATGAAGCTACACTCACTCAAAAGAGCTGGTAACACCTGTTAGCAGTGTAAGGCCCAGGATATGGAGCATACTGAGTGTGATTCTGCCCAGCAAAGGGCCTTGCTGGAAACACACAGCTCATCATGCCCTGCAGAAATTGCACCTTGCTGGAAACACAGGCATGAGCTATGAGCCATCTTCAAGTTTGTAACAGGACATAGTTTTTTAATCTAGCCCACTTGTCTCCTCTTCCCTAAGAAAAGAAGAAGAAAGGATCTCTTTGTCCAAGGCCTGACCCCTCTAGACATCCTGTCTTTCTTAAAATAACTCTTGTTGTACCCCGGTTAAGGAAGTTTATCTTCTCCAGATCCTGTTACACGTGGTGCTGGTGTAACCCAATGCACAAAAATGTATTATCCTTTATTTTTGTGTATGCACCTGAGTGTGAGTGTGTGTGTGCACACTGGCCTTTTAAACAATTTTCTTTAATTTACTGGTGATTAGTTACATGAATATACACCAGTATCTGAATTAATCTAAATAAATAGCCTTAAAAAAAAACAATGGAAAGGTAAAAATGCCATACACTCAGATGTCTTTTGGCTCAATGGATTCACTGAATGCCCCATTTCTGGCCAACAAGCATATAAATCTACCTACTAAACAAAACTTCCATTCTAACGAGGAGCTATTCGGGAGCAGCAGAAACAAATACCTTTTCCAATATTGCTCTGTTTTCCTGAGGTCAGATGTAGCTCTATCAGTGGGACTGCAGGGGTACATGCTTGCTATGTGGCTGTGTTGGAAGGAAAAGGGAAGTTATTATGGTGTGAAAACTGCACTATTTTGGGTTGTTTTGAGGTTTGACTGGCATGAATTCAAGTAGTTCTCACAAATACTCTCCTCAACATATTCCTACTTTTTATTTTGGTAGAAAAAGTTTAAGCAACTTCACCTCCATTAAGAATGTCACCTGAAAGAAGTAATCAAAATACCTTCCATTTTCAATATTATAATGAGGTAACAAGTACCCAGCTGATTTTACAGGTTAGGATGAATAGTTATTATTCAGATTAATTTAGATAACATGTACAAGGTAAGGCTGAGTTGGGAGGGGCTCTGAACAACTTGTTGTTCTGAAAGATATCCCTGCCCATGGCAGAGGGATTGGAACTACATTTAAGGTCCCTTCCAAACCAAACCATTCTAGCATTCTAAGATAGATGGCATCAAGATCGAGGACTTTGGGAAACATTAATTTATGTAGCCCAGGGGCACAGATTTACTAGATGATTCTTGAAGTCTTAAAAAGTCTGTGTTAGTGTTGCAGATTATAGAACTGTTGTGGGTAGGGAGATGTCTTATGGAAATACTGCAAGACAGTTTACGAGATATTGTGCACTTGTTTCTTAACACAGAATTTGTTCTGGAAGTGGAAAACAAAATACAATTATAAGCTCTTTGAAATTACAGGATTTCTTTTAAGCCTTTTTGACTGCTTTTTGTTTTCTCTTCCTTGTTCCTTTTTTTAAATTTTATTAACTTTAATAGAGTGAAAAAGAAGATATAAAGCAATTTCATTTCAATTATTATACTTTTTTGCAGGACCAAAGGGTAGAATTTTTTTCTGGGAAATGTCATATTTACTAAAATTATTCACTTTAAAGTATTTATTTTTCTCAGTTGTTAATGGTGATTACTGTTGGGGTGATGGTCTGCATACTGTTTACTCCATCTACCACCGTGTAATAACACTGAAGCTGTTTCACAGTTCCTGGCTAAGAAGTCAGTTAATAAAAACCTGCAGCTGCTTCAAATTTCACTATTTCCAAACAGCAAATCTAGCCCTCGGAGTCTTCCCAAGCAAACAGAAGGCATATCTATTCCAATGGAAGCACCAGCCTCATGGTTTGGAGAATGCTTTATGTGAGGATGGCTGTGCTGGCTGTGTGCAGTGACTCCAGGGGGACCAAACCTCCCTCGCAGAGCAGCGATGCTGCTGCGTGCTGGTGACTCCCTCCCTGCTACCACTCACTGCTGAGTTGCCAGAGAACAGCAGAAGAATTCTCCTCAGTTTATCCCCTATACATCACTTGCTTATTTAGCCTAAAGCGCCCTTCCTTCCCATCTGTGAGGCTGCATATGTCTAAGGTCGGCTAAGGGAATTCTGTTCTCTATTAATGAAAGCTGTTTTAAAATAAACCCACCATGTGTAAAAAAAAAAAGGAGAGTTAAGAAAGGCTATAAAATCTCAAAGTGGATATTCATCCTATTTTTCACCCTCAATTAAAAAAAAAAAAAAACATTTTGTAAAGAGAGCATTTTCCTCCTGGGACTTTACTGCTTCCATCAGAAAGCCCAAATTAAAATTGCACTTTGCTGTATAGGTGCAAAGCTGTATCTTCAAATGACGCAGATTACAGAGCAACTCAGCACCCTCCAGATTTAATTCTGACAGGCAGGAGCAGGTGTGTGCCATGAAGTGCAACCTTGGAAAGATGACCCCACATGACTATTAATTTACATTTGATAGTTGTAAGATAAAGTAAGGGTTAATTAAGGAACTTCCAGAAGGGGCACAGGATGTTCAGGTGAAAGGTAGAGCAAGGAAATGTATGCTGACCCAGAAATAGGCCAGCTGGTTTATGTTATTATTTTATTTTTCCCTGAGACCTTCAAGTGATTGTAAAGCTTTACAGGGAAATGTGCTCTGTGATGACCTGAGTATTATGTCAAATGCCTTAGAGGCTGAGGCACTGGTTTACCATATCCTGCTGTGAGAGCATTGGATGATGCCTTGTAGACTGAGTACAAGGCAGGCATACTTTGCAGTATTGTGTTATGAAGCTTTGAAAAAATATGTTTTTCACCACAGGCAAGCTTGACAAAATGGGCAGGACCCAATAAAGTCTTTATTTAAAATTCTTCCATTCTTTTCCTACCATTTTCTTTCTGCTAGCCATAATCTCATTCTATTTCTCTGTACCAGGGTAAAGTAGAATGAACATTCCTGCTTTTGCTGGTTTCACTTGTTTCTCATCCATCATATCTGCTCATTAATTTTGCTGTTAGCAGTAAAAACATGGGCAGATGAGCTACTGCGTCATCAGACAGAGCTCTGATTTGGGAAAGGAAGAGTTTGCTTTGCTTTGATTCCATCCTTTTTTTTTTTTCCTCCTCTCAGGAATTATTAAGTCAGAAGGAATGTAAAAAAATTAGTAAACCCTGATGCAGAAGAGAAATTCCTGTTTGCAATATTTTGTGGCTGTGTGGTTTTATTTTGCTCTGCTAAGAATCCAAAATAACTGCACCTTCTCAGGAAGTGGAAAAGACTGTTCTCATTAGCCAGGGAGTTGGATGGCTCTTGTACCAAAAACAAGCCTTGGATCTTCTAGGCTGTGGTTTTTTCCTTCCTGATAAATACCTCCTCCCCTTTCTCATTTGTTCTCAGGCGTTGCAGCCCTCCACATTGCACCATCTGGGCTGCACATGCTGATTCGTGTTGTTGGAAATAAGCAAGATTCTTGCTGTTGTGAGGAGATCTACATTTTATAGCCCTTTTGGTCATCTCTCAGGTGACATCTCTGCTCCTCTGTTCCACCTCTGGTGGAAGTTCATAACATGTCCAGGAAGGGAGACTCATTGGTTGGTTTTATAGTGACTTTCTAGCTGTGATTTTGGAGATTTTTGGAGGTGCTGGAAGTGGCTCAGACCCACCTAAGTCAGCATCAAAGGGACGCTTATTATTACACTTCCTCTCATTTAAATCTACTGCTTTTTGACACAAGCTTATGAGGAAAGGCAGACCTCTTACCCCAACCTCTGGGCCAGAAGGAACACACTATTCTGTTGTTTTTTCTTCCCGTTTCTGCTCCCATGGGATGACTGATTACCACTGTATTTATTCCCAGTCTGGCAACAGGTTCACCTGGCTTGGTCACTCAAATATGCCCTTAGAGATTAACAAAAGACAATGATGCTTCTGAGGTAGGGACTGTATTTTATTGCAGAGAGATAGAATGTAAGAAAATAAAGGTAGTGCAGAAAGTAGTCTCTCACCTGAGGAGTTGCAGCTGTACTAAGAAGATTAGGAACAGGCCTGCCCTTAATAAGCCACAGCTGTATCCAGCTGTATCCAGCTGTATCCAGCACAGCTGTATAAGAGGATGAGTGCTCCAAAGAATGGGTTAGCTGGTTGAGGAGAGAGTTGGAGTTGTTGGCTGTGCTGTGAAGAGCTGCCCATGAAAAATCATCAAGAAGATATGAGAGCTTTGTAATAAGATCACAACATTTTGTCTCCTCCTGTGCCCTTGCTCTCCCTTTGTCAGACTGTTGATTTTACATTGCCAAAGTTTTAGGCCAAAACTGAGTTTGAGTGTTTATGTGGATGTTTTCAGCATCTCCATGTTGCTCAGGTTCAGGTAGTGAGGCAGATTGATGGGTATCCTGAGTATCCAGGCACAAGACATTCCAAGGAATTTGGGGGAGCTGGAACATTAGCACATCTTCAGTTCCCATGTTATCTAGATTTTCTTCCTCTCTGGCTCTCAGTGGGCAATAGCACACACCCCTCTAATGCTGAGTACCAAGGGAAAAACACTGCTTTGGCACTAGGCTGACCAACTTTTCCTTTTGTCAATGTCCTCCACAGCAAACAGGGCTTAGTACTTAAACACTGTGTATCTCCAACTCATGTGTGAAACATTTGATGTTTATTGGACTTTTCCAGTTCTTTAGAACCTCCACATTTGCTCTTAAAAAAGAACAACCTGGGAAAATTCAGCCATTAAAATTTGTCATGTGACACTTCCCTACCAGCTTCATATAGGACCAGAAATTTCCAGCGTTCTTTTGTCATCCTTTATTCATTAATGAAAAACACCTTTGTTACAAAGTGAATCAACTCAGTCAAGTTCCTTAATGGCAGGTATTTCTTCCAATATATAAATTGTTTCCATAGTGTTAGACTTAAATATTCAGGCTTGTTTGTTAATTCAGGGTCTAATGCCTGCCTTTGCATCAGCTACTAGTACAACAGTTACACTTCAATGTTGATTTTGGTTGTTTTGGCATTATTCAAAGATTTAAAGATAGCACCCTATTTTTTTTTAAATAAATAATAAATTTTAAATATCAATGTGTCAAGACTAGGCTTGAAACTATAAGGCTACTTGTCATGTTAAGAATAAGGCAAATTTTTCTGTTGTATTAAGAGAAAGATTTGGCAGAAAATAAACCCCCTTGCATTCCAGCTGGTTCTCAGATATCAGAGGGGCTGGGGGTGGCTGGGCTTAGGTTTTGAGCACTAAGCACCAGAAGTGCAGAGCCAGCTGGCTCAGTAAATCCAGCCACATTCTCCAAGACAATCACAATTACAGATTCACAAATAATGCCATACACTCTGAGTCTGGTCATACCAAATGAACTCTCCCAGCTGGATTAGAAGTCTGATCGTGTTCAATACCTCTCATGGGCAGGTGCAAAACAGTTTATTGAGCAACAGAAATGCAGGTTTTTATTGGATTGTCAGTGATAAAGACACTGTCTGTAGAAACACGAGTGAATATACAAAATATGAGTAACACAGCCAGCAAAAAATGCTGTAAATTGAGAGATGACTCCATAGTACTAAAGGCATGATCACTACAAGGTTCAAGGCTGCTTTCTGAATTTCCCAGGGAAGCATCCAGTATAGGTGACTTCTTGAGTCGTACCCAATGGATGTCCTTATGGGGGAAGAGATTGGTGCAGCCATAGTTAACCATCCCAGGATACCAAGATGAAATCTCTGACCTCCCTTTCCATTGAAACTGCATTTATATTGGTTGGCTTTTTTTTAAGGGAGGGGAAAATGTAATATTACAGTTGATGTGATATCATATTTAGGTGGAGTTTGAATGACTTTAGTCGTACATGTAAAGCACGTACAGGTTTTACTTAATTAGCATATGCCAGAGTGTGAAAAGTGATATATGTTTTAGTGTCAATGGAATAAAGTTCAGCTTTCAGTCACCATATGGGTTATTTCTTTGGCTCAGTTCCTGTTAGCTGCATTGTTTTAAACAGAGCATGACCACAACACCTCTGTGCCACCCCATCCTTTGTTCCATGTCTCTTTCAGGGCAGTACATCAAGTTCCCTCAGTGTTCCTGCTTCTAAGGCATGCAGTCTGTTTCTGGTGAACCATAACCAATGCTTGCACTCCTTGATAAGCTTTGTTTCATCAGTATTTTCTCTACACTCCTATATGTTGGAGAAATCAAGTTCTATAATAGTCTTCCAAACTGTTCAGGAGTTGAAATACGAATGCTTTCCTGGAGATCCCTCAGCTGATGTGGTTGTCTGTGACATCCTGGGGCTGAACAGATTTTTTTCTACTATTGTATTTAATGAACAGAAAAAGGAACAATGCCTTTAGTTGTGATTAACTGTCATATATAGACACCTTCAGTAGGAGTTTATTTTGTGAAGGAATATACAGCGATTGGTTTTGAAACATCAGTCCAAAATATTGAAGTTTCATGTAACACAGCCAAAGCCTGAGATCTCAGTCAGGTCATAAAGAATTACCCCTGTATTAGTGAAGGAAACATGAGGGGCCTTGGTTGGCTTGAGGAACCTCTTGACATCCAGGTGTGCAAAGCTCAGAGGATAGCTGTGCCCAGGCTTGAAGGAAAAAAGGTGCAGTTCTGCAGTCCCAGACCTTCCCCGTGTGGCCCAGCTATGAACACTTCCTGGGGGCAGAAGGAGAGGTTCCATGGGTGGGCAGGGAGTGCTGGTGTGTGCTGATGTCAGATCTCAGGTGCCAGCCCTCACCCTGCCTGGTGAGAGCCTCAAGAGGTCTCTGTGCCCTCTGCCAGGCTTAGGGGGATGTTCCTGATGCAGGTGTTCTGGAACAGAACTCTCTTCCTCATCTCGTGCCTTACCCTTTGGCATGAAATCCAAGCAACCTCAGGAGTGGAATGTAAGAATTTCCTAGATCCTGCAGAGGGAAGGGTGGGACTGGGACTGCAATTTCCATCTGGCCTTGCATCAGTATTGTACAAATGAGCGTTTGCGTGGTGTATTTTTAGACAGTATTGAAAAGTCACAGAAATTTTGATACCATATGGAGTCAGTGATTGCCTTCAGATCTAGAGAAATAAATTGGCTTTTATGGTCTTTGAAATGATTTAATTTTTCTTATTTCTAAGGAATTTCTTGTTTGTTTTTTGAACACACCTAGTATCTTTAATACTTAGTTCCGTAATCCTTTATTAATAGGATTATTAAACCTGACAAACAGCTCAACCAGAGAAGGAAATCCAGTGGTAAAGCAGAATTTGATCTAAGTCTCTAAGAATGTAAGCCCACAGAGTAACTGGCCTGCAGATAATTCAATATACATCTCTTCGGGTATATGTTCATCTTGCAATGTATAAACTGCAATAAATCACACAGAAAAGACAGAGGGAAATTCTTCCACGAATATGTTTATAGGTGAATTCTAGCTGTATAAAGAAAGTGTTGTATTTTCAGAGCAAGAAAAGATTATACCACTACATCTTTGACTTCAGAAAGAGTTTTTTTAATTTACAGGTGTTAAATTTCATTCTGTGTATTGGAAACAATTTAAAGTGGCAGCTCAAGTATCACTGTTCTTCACTATTTCAGAATTGGTCTTATAATTCCTAAAATTCCAAAAATATTTAAGAGTCTTTTATAACACACAAAAAATATAATCAGGTAATAAAATCTTTGAAATATTGCAAAATTCCTGCAAAATGTGGAAAAAAATAAAATAATTCAGGAAGAGATTTTTCTTAGTCTTCATAACCCAGACAAGGCATAGAAAGCTCTTCCTTTTTGATCTCAAGTTGGCTTTACAGGGGGGAAAAAGTGTCAGTAAGATGAGCGTCCAAAGTGCAAGCTCACATTTTTTCCCACTGTCAGTATTAGGACACTTCAGCTCTCAGGGCATGTGGAGGTTTGGGTGAGGGATTTCAAAAGCAAGGCTGGATGTCGCCATGCCCCCAGAGCACAGGCAGCACAAAGCTCCTGCTGCAGGTGCTGGATGAGTGTCTCAAGGCCTTCTGGCTATCCCTAAGCAGGCAGTTGCTTTGTTCACTTAGAGATATGCAAAAGAAGTTATTTTTATACAAAGTAAATAGGACTGTATTTCTTGACAGGGCTGTGAGGGCAAGTGTATTGTTTCTGTTATTGACCAGGAGCTGCAGCTCTGGGGCAGGATTGGGCTGTGTTGGGCTCTACACCTGTTGGGAGGGGAGTTTCCACCCAGCCTGAAAAATAGGAAAATGAGTACCTTCAGGTGGAGGAGGACAAGGAAGAGGCAGACAACTTCACATGTTGTGGTCTCACCATAATGGTGATTTTCCTTACACCATATTCTTACACTCCCTATTCAGTGAATAAAACATGGAGGATTTGGATGACATTTAAGCCAGCAGTTAAACCATCCACTCACATAAAAACAGCCTGTATTTCCTCAGGAGTTGTCACTGTAATGCCCTGATTAATTTAATTTATCATCCTTTAAAGTGCAAATAAAGGTAATACAGCAATCATAACATAACATGACAGAAGTAGGAAATAGGGCAAAATAGATCATATTAATCCCAGCTCTTGTGTTCCTTCTGCACCATGAGTCATATAGACAGTAAGGGTTCATTAATTGTGTGGAGAGAGATGGCCAACAGACACATTCTTGTCCTGGCAGTCCTTTTATTTGGACAAGGAGTTTTGGGAACATATATCATTACTGGGTAAAATCACAGTTGGCTAAAAATGTTAGTGTGGTAGGAACTGAGGCCTTCTTCAACTAAAATCAATGTGGGAAACGTGCCTACTTGCATGCTAGTAATGAGCAATTTAGCCACATTATGTGGGAATTAATGTGGTTTTGCTACTCCTTAACAAATGCCCCTCCTATCCTTCTCCGTGTCTGGAGACTTACCCAGGCCTCAGCCGGTGGTCCATGGCTGGTCTCCCTCCAAGAGGTCAGCCAAAGGCAACTGTCAAAAGTGACACTGCTGTGGGAAAGGGAAGTCTGTGACACTGGAAACCATAACCAAACCACTGGGCACAGAGAAGCACCTTGAAAATCAAAACAGCTTGATCACTGCTGCTGCAAATTGAAATAACCACTCAGGTAGGCACAGGAACAAATGTTAATCACAGCTGTTGCTGGTGAATCTGATCAACAGAGCTGCCAAGGCTTGCTTAAAGCTGCAAATACTGTGAAATGGAGACTAGGCTGGTTTGTAATGTGCTTCCTCCTCCTTTTCCTGACTTTGCTGGCTATGTGAAGGTACTCATTTTATGAAATAATCATTTTCTAAAATATTTTATAAAGTAAATAAATACTTTATATATTATGTATATATAAAAATATGTACTTTATAAATATATATTCCAGGGCAGTCCTGTGGCAGCCTTCCATTACTTACAGAAGACCTACAGGAAATATGTGGAGGTAGTCTTTATCAGGCAGTGTAGGGACAGGACAAAGGAGAACAGCATAGATTATAGCAGGAGGTTTTGTTGTGTGAGGTTGGTGAAGCACTTGAACAGGCTGCCCAGAGAAGTTATGGATGTTCCATCTCTGGGAGTGTTCAAGGCCACATTGGATGGGGCTCTGAGCAACCTGGTCTAGTGAAAGGTGTCCCTGCCCATGGCAGGGGGTTGGAACTGGATGAACTTTAAAGTCCATTCCAATCCAAACCATTTTGTGATTCTACTCAACTATGAACCCGGCATGTTTAACCCCTTCTTTCCCATCCCTTACCCCTCCTCCTTGCCCCATGCTGTTTGTTGGGTCTCTGTTGTGTTTTTTCCTGCTGTTTGTGTTTTCCTGGCTATCATTAATGTAGTTTTCCAGGCTTCTTCTATCCATGGCAAG
The DNA here is from genome assembly GCF_027477595.1 of Haemorhous mexicanus. Lineage (NCBI taxonomy): Eukaryota > Metazoa > Chordata > Aves > Passeriformes > Fringillidae > Haemorhous > Haemorhous mexicanus. The sequence continues at coordinate 126,684,220 of NC_082341.1, forward strand.
ATGCAAACCTGTCAAAATGTAAGGGCTTTGAACTAATATGAGAATACACTATATATGGATTTTAAGGTATTTTCTTTGATACATATACACAAATATAAACACTTTTGAGTTGATAAGGTGATCATCTCGCAGAATAGACTGAAACACCACCACTGTCTTGGAGAAGGAGAAATTACCTTCTTAGAGCTCATTCTTCCATTAAAAACCAAAACCCATCACACCTCAAACAAACCTCACATTTTGTCTTTCTTGACCCTGTACTTTTTCTTAAAACATTGTTAGGATTATGTTTTAGTTTTACTGGTAAGAATAAGTGATATAATAAATCCTGATTTATAACACATGACAGTTTTCCTTATCCTAAATTTAAATACAATCAATACAAATGTCTGGTCTTAGTTAGAATTTTCAAGACATGGTGTTAACTAACATGCTGACATATGACCAGCCATCTCAGTGGGACTGCATCCACCCCAGCAAAAGAATTTTACTCTTGGAAATAACAGGCTTTGAAATAAACCAAATAGGAATCATAGGCCTGAGTCTGTGGGCAAAGATGATGTGCTCAGGAACCAGCTCTAGAAGCTCAGTGCTCTGGGAAGATCTCAAAATGGTCCAAATGTGTGCTTTTGAACATATAAGCAGCAAAATTTACTTTTGGATGAGGTATCTCTTAGAAAATATGTATGGATCTTTTCCTTACTACTCTTTCCGCTTCTCTTTTTTTTTTTTTCAAATGTCAAATAAAAGCCCAAATCAACCCAACACCCACAGTTTTTTAAAATGTCAGTTTTAAAGTATCAGACATGAAGTTTTAAGCTGTACTCTCTGCAGATTTCTAAGAAATAAGTTTCAAGGTCAGGAAATTGGAAAACAACTCTGCTTCTCATAATGAAGCTTTTATGCCTGCCTTTCAGATTTAGAAATTGCCCTCCATGTGTCTGGAATTTGTGGGTTAAAGCTTGATGGCTGCTGTTCCAGAGGACAAACAACCTATTACAAAAATCCACCAAATCCTACAGAGTGTGGTACTCCCTGTCAGTCACCTGTAATTTCCTTTGTTGGCAGTTTAAAAAGATAACAGCAGAGCAGCCTCAGCCCCAGCAACTGTTCCCAAGCAAAGGACCCTGAGAAAGCTGGGTGATGGGAGGAGGTTTGTTGTGACTAATGCAAACTGATAGTCCTTGCAAGGGGATGGCAGTGCCTGGGGGCCCTTCGCCTCCTGTTGTTTCACGGGAGCCTGTGGAAAGCAGCCTGGGTCAGGAGGAGCTCTTAGTATTCCCTCTCTGCAAGAGAAAATGTGTGCTGGCACTAATGAGCGTGGAAAAATTCTGTGATAGAGTTCCTGCATATTTGAAAGGCATAAATCAGGGTTGAAAATAATTTTTTTTTTCCTTTTGAAATTAAAGAAGTTAAATAACAAATGTGCAGACAGAAGAGATGTGTATTAGGACATACAGGGAGATTTAAGTGGCACTGCTTGCTAGAAGGGGCTGAAATAGGGGAAACTTCCCTCTTGTTGCATGTGTTGTATTTTTAAAGGTAGTTATTTATTTATCACCCGTTGCTGTATTTCCCCAGCTTTTCCTCTGACTGGCCCTTGATATCCCCGCTGGCATATTTTTTTCTTTCTCTTTATACTGTTTCTCAAAGAGAACCTCTAATGCCATAAACAGACCATTACCAATTGTATTACCTTCTTCTGAATTAACAACCTCTTCATCAGATGCTGCCCACACTTTTCAGGCTCTTTGTCCTGCTTTGTTTTGAATGCCTGAGATTGCCAGCTGGGAAAAGAAGACAGAGCTTTCCCTTTGCTTCCTCCCCTGCCCACTCCTTCTTCTCCTGTTGTCAGATGTCAGATGTGATTACCCTCTCCCAGAGAGGGGGATCCTTGCTCTGGCACTGTGAGAACCCACAGAACTGGCAGTGGTGTGGAGGTGGTGGGAAGCAGGATCAGCCGGACTTGAGCACGAGCAATAAAGCAGTCAGGTTTTTCACACTGAGAGCCCTGGCCAGGCTCACAGTTTAATCTGCAAATGCTGGTGGTAAGAGGATGATAATAACAACAATAATATGTCACGATGGGTGATGCCATTTCGTGATGTGAGTGGTCAGGAAGCTGGCAGCGCTTCTTGGAGGTGGGAGTGACCTCAGGTTCCCTTCTGCATCAGGATGCTTTGATGGCAGTGCAAAGCTGACCTTTCATCAGCCTGCCAGCATAACTTAGAGAAAAAAAGGATGTGAGAGCATAAGGAAGAAGAGGAGGAAGCTCCAGAGAATGTTTTATCCTCCTTTTAATAAAGCCTTTCAGGAATACTTATGAATAAGAACAATCAATAAAAACATGGTGCACAGCGTGGGTTTTTTCATCAGAGTGGGAAAAATATAGGGTACTGAAAGGTCTCTTTTGTGTTTCTATAACAAATTGGTAATAAACATGCAGGTACCTAGAAAAAAATTTTATGAAGCCTGAAGGATGGGACACACACCACCAATTAAAGTCCCAGCATGATGGACATCAAGTCCTCGTGCAAAAAGTGGAATTGGGGTTCAAACTCTTTCCCATTGTGCAGAAACAGGTGGATGGGGAAAGGTAAGTGGGCACACCAGGTTATTGCCAGGTCAGATTTAGTGGCTAGATGGAAAATGCAACGTCCTGGCTGTAACGGGGGTGTTTGGCACTGCCTGGGGCTTGGCAGCAACTGGTATAGCCTGTGAAAAGAACACTGGAGAAGAGTGAGATATGAAGCCCTGTGTTCTTGTGCTGCTGCTCTGCCAGGTAACTTGGATTGCTGCATTTGCCACTACATCTGCTCAAGAATACACCTGTGAATGAAGGGGTCTGGGAGTTCAGGCCATGCTGAAATGGCTCTTAAACCAGGGAGTTTGAATTTACCAATCTAAATGCATTTATTTGAATGCAAATAAGAAGCCAATATAAATTAAATATGCAGCCAAAATGGTGTCTGTTTTGAAAATGTTATACAAAACCCAACATCCACTCTCCACTAAATCAAACTAGCATCTCTTCATATCCACAATTCATCCAAAAAATAATCTAGTTCTAAGGAGGTTTTTCATAAGTCTCTGTAAAATTGGTGGAAGAGGGAGATACTCAGTGCTTTTGGAAACAGATCTGCATGGATATAGCAAAATGTAAGTTCAGTGCCTAATGATGATTTACATCCTTTGTCATGTTCTGACTACCTTTGCTGTTCAGAATGCTCACTTTGCTCACTTCTGCATGAAGTGAGCAACCCAATTTGGAAAGCCTGAAGTGACAGAAAAATGGAATAATACTAAGTGATTCAAGGATGGCTAGTCTAGGAGGCAAATGTACAGATGGAATAGCCCAGGTTAGAATGATTTGTGTATGTAAATAGATGACTTCTTTATATATCTTAAAAAAATAATTCCTCAATTTCAATTACTGAACAGGTCTAGCAAATGCTTGGCTTTGTTTTAAAATGACTTACTATGTTAGTGACCACATTGAAAGTGGGACTTTATAAATAATTTTAAAAAAAAGATTGTAGATTAAAGGGTTTTTGGGCTAGAGAAAGGTATATATAGCTGATTAGTTCATTGTTTAAAACATGAGAATAGCAATATCTATTTTATGTAAGTGTTTTTAAAACCTTTCTCTGGTAAAAGGCTGCAGAGACAAGCAGTGCTATTCAGAGATGTGTATATGAAATTGTCAGTGGAAGAGCTGGTGTTTTAGGAGAAAAAAAAAGAGAGAGAGCCCAAAATTCAGATATCTTCAGATACAGAGAAGATCTGGCAATGCTGCCATGGAACTGCTGTTATGGCAGACTCATCATCTCCATGATGAATCACTGGCTTCCTATATTTTCTTTCTAGAAAACTTTCACAGTGTGTTTTTGAATCACATATATTGGGCTCCACTTTGGTGCTTTTTTAAAGATATGTAATTTGGAATTTGTTACAAAAGTACTTAGGAGGTATGTCTCAAACCTGTTAAGGTAAGATTCTATAGAATTCAAATGCTAAAAATAAAAGCAATTCAAGTTGATCAAATTATAGAATTATTGTTACCATACTGTAAATGTCACTGTGACAGAGCAACAAATTTCAAAATTCTGAGCCTTAGACATCTGTTAGTTTCTCAACTGCTATCATTATTTTGCTGCAGTGAATATGATTCTTCTTTTTCTGTACCATTTTTAGGTTGTTTTTGTGCCATATGGGCATCTTTTGATATTTGGAAAAAAACTTGAAATAGAGTTACTTTGATGCACAAAACTTGATATTGAATGTATTCTTTGTTCTCCCTTTATTTCTAATTTGCGTGGAGTGTGATCCATGCATGTAGAAGGAGGAGAGAAAATGTGTAGTGCTTTGTTTATTCTATATAAAGGCACTGGCTTCTGTTGTACCTTGTACCCTTATGAAATCGCTTAGGATCTCCCTCCAATTGTTTGCAAACAGCAATTCCAAAAGATAGTTAAGAATTTTTGCCACTCTGGCAGGAGGGTGAGCAGGACTTTTTCCAAGCTGTACTGCTCTGAGGAGTGTTCCTCCTGCCCTTGGCACCTCCAGTGCCCAGGAGCACACCAGCACTGGTTTAAATATTACTTCTCTTGTGCTGGGAAGTGTTGAGTACAAAAAGCTCCTCTTTCCTGACTGATAGAAAATATTAGGACAACATGCTCCAAGCCAGATCCTGGGCTGGTATTAGTAGGCACGTGTACACCAGCTGAGCTCTTCCTTCTTGTCCTCATCAATTAGCTCTTCCTGTGGAAATATCCTACCATAAAGACAAATGGCTGTTTGTTCTCTGCTGAGACAATGGGGTGAAGGAGAGAAGGGTCTTGACCTCCAAAGTGCTCTCTGTGCACCTACTCAGTTCGGTGTCAGCCCACGAGAACAAGTAGCATCAAATTTTGGGGACCTGCTGGTCACCCAGCTCTTTTGGGGAGGTCAAGCCAGCGGCCTGTTGGACATGGATGTTGGCACTTGTCCTACCAGGGCTGGAGTGGAGGGGAAGGGGGGTGGGACTCTGCACACAGCAGTGCCTGGAACCTGCTCTGGCCTCGCATTCCCTGGTCACAGCTTTCCTGCCTGCTCTGTGCCTGTCCCGTGTCACATGGGGCCATGAGCCAAACCTTCGGATAACTGTTAAAATACAGTGTTTACTTTGTAAAATAGTGGTAACATTCAGAAGTGACTGAAAGGGCAATTTTTCTTCTAAGGCATTTTTGTTTAAATCTAGCTTTTTCCTCTCAAATCTATAGTGTGAAATTCTCAGAGACACATTTCCCCCTATATTCTAAACCTAACAAGAGAGAATTAGCTTGTTTTTTTCACACAGAATTGTGCTTAGTAGAATGTTATTTTAATACACTCAGTTCATCAATGATTTCCAGTTCTCTGATTCATATGATGGAATCAAATTGCACTGGAGCAAGTGAACTGCAAAGCATAGCCTTCTTCCTACAACATGTATCTCCAGGCGTTAGAAATGTCCTCATACCAAAACAAAAATATATGTAAGCCCCTACTGTGAACAGGGGAGAAGCCAAGCATGTTTTTACTCAACTGACAAGCTTGGGAAGTCAAGAGACAACTTAATTGGACAATTGATTCATCAACTGGATGAAGTCTTAAGTTACATGAATGACAAAACCATCAATTATTTTTTTTTAAAACACAAGGTATTTCTTGTGGCAGAGACAGCCTGCAGTAATTAGGGGTTGGGTTTTCTTGCTTTCACAGCTCAAGAGAAGGACTAGACTCCAATTCCAACTGACACAGCATAAATGATGTGTACTTTCTCATAATGTAACTTCAGAAATCCTTTGCATCTTACATGTCACTTTATATTTTTCACAGGCTGCAAAGAACAGTTGGCAAAGAATAGCTGTCTTACCTCAGACAAAAAAAAATTTTTTTTACTCCTCCTCTACATCTCCACTTTCTTCCTTAGAGCTGTTTTTCTTCATTGCTTGGTTTTCTCTGTGGTTGACAGGCAGGACACTGGTGAACAGACCAGTTAAGTTCCCAGTAAAGGTATCAGGCAATAGCTGAAGCTTAGCAATGAGTTATTCCAAGAGTGATGCCTGCTGGGTTCCTACATGCTGCCTTGAAAAATGAGACTCCCAGATTGCAGGAAAACCCAGGAAATGAGGGACTGGGAAAGCAGTGAGAGGGAGCTTGGAAGAGTGATGTCTCCTCTAAGTTCTGTCACTGACCTTCTGAACTTCTGCCAGTTGCTGCAGGCTCTGTTCTTCATGTGGGTTCACTCATCTCCAGTGCTGCTTCTGACAGCTCAAGCAGTGCAACACCAGAGCTGAGTCTTCAGCAAAATGAAGTCCACAGGCTTCTCCTTATCTACGTTAAACCTACCTGCTCAGTGTTACCTCTATTTCTAAGAGTGAATAAAAACCCTAGGCCTTTATTCTACCTGTCTTCTGCTTTATTCTGTACAAGGGCCTGCATATAGGTCTATAGTATTTAGGTTTGTATTCCCTTGAAATTTCCCAGTGTTGTCTTTAGGCTCCATAGAGTAAACACTACTGAAAAGAAACCTTTCAGACCCCTTGGCAACAGTCTTTGAGTTCTCTGTGGACACCAAGTTAAAAAACCCACATATGCTCAGTGAGATCTTGGGCTTGGTAATGTTATGAGCCCTGTGGTAAAGGAAATTCCAACATTTTCCTCTTTAAATCTTGCCATAAATACAGGGAGAGCTGTGTCACGTCTCTTTGCAAAATCCATATACTGGTGATAATATTGAAACAGAAGCATTTGCTAGTTCAATGAACATAAGTGAGACAGATTAAAAAGTATTTTTCTGTGAACAGGAAAAATCCAGAAACATCCCCATCTGCTTCCTGGCCTTATGCTCTTCTCAGTTTCAAAATTTCACCTGTAGTACTGGGTTGACCATGGCCAAACAGCATGTGCCCAGCACAGCCACTGTTTCACTCCCCTCCTCAGCTGGGCAGGGGAGAGAAAATGAAAATGTCAAGATCAGGACAGGGAGAGATCACTCACCAACCACTGAAATGGGCAAAATACTCAACATGTGGAAATTAATTTAATTTATTACCAAGGAAATCAGAGTAGGAAACTGAGAAATAAAACCAAATCTTAAAACATCTTGACCCCTTCTCCACAGGCTTCACTTTTCTTACAAAACCTCTACAATCTCTGCCCCAGTGCTGCAGGGAGATGGGGAATGGAGGTTACAGACACAACTCATCCCACATTGCCTCTCCTTAAGGACTCCTCATACTCTCCCTCTGCCACAATGTGGGGTTCCTCCCAAAGGAGACAGTCCTCCACCAATTCCTGCAGCATGAGTCCTTTCCATACAGTGACAAGTCCCACTAACAAAACTATTCCAGAGTGGGCTGCTCTCTTCTTGGGCCCACAGGTCCTGCCAGGAGCCTGCTCATGAGTGGGCTTCCCACAGGGTCACAGCCTTCTCTCAGGCATCCCCCTGCTCCACTGAGGAATCTTTCATGAGCTGCAGGAGGGTCTCTGTGGTCCTCCAGGGGCTGCAGGGGCAGAGCTGCTTCACCATGGGCTGTACCATGGGCTGCAGAGGCATCTCAGCTGTGCTGCCTGGAGCACCTCCTGCCCCTCCTTCTGCACTGCCCTTGCTGTCTGCAGCTCCTCTCACACCTTGTCTCTCCTCTCTTCTCTTGCTGCAACTGGTTCTGTGCAAGAGCCTTTCCCTCACCTTCCATCTGTACCCCAGTGGTGCTAACACAGCTGCTGGTGGGCTCAGCCTTGGCTGGCAGCAGATCTGTCCTGCAGCCAGCTGGCCTTGGCTCTGTCAGATATTGGGAAAGCTTCTGGCAGCTTTTCACAGAAGCCATCCCTGTGGCTCCCCCCCACCAAAACCTTGCCATGGAAACCCAATATACCAGTTACCATGGATTTGGGAAATTGACAGGCAGACCAAAGAGAGCATCACAGCTTTAGCAGTTTATTTTTAAGGAATTTGTGAGAATTGGGATGCAGAGAATATGTACATGACCAGTTTAAACAGTGAAGGCTACTAACCAGTGGAACATCACTAGGATCTTAATATACTCTTACATTTACAGGAAAATTGAGAGAATAGCAGAAGATTTTTGCAAAAGATACAGAACTATCCAGAATATTCTAAAAGAATTGATTGTGCAGAGCCACGGTGAGATCTCCAGACCTCACAGCAACTTGTCAAGAAAGGCAGATGATATTCAGTGCTGACAAGGGCAAAACATGCACATGGGGAAAAGGAAGTTCAATTATATCCATGAATCAAACTTGCATATTCTACTAGCAAGAGATTTTCAGGAAGCTGCTGTGATCTTGCAGAGTGTCAGCTCAGGACTCAGTGGTGATGCAAAAGATACACAGATTGTCAAGGGTCTTGGAAGCACTATCTAGAGACAGGCTTGTTTTCATCACTATTATTGCTAAGCTGCAGAACTCTGTTTTATAGTGCTGGGAATGCAAATAAAGCGCAGGACATTTGTGCATTCAGAAGCTCATGAGTTCTGAAGAGAGAAAACCAAGTCTTTTGAAATGTTATTAGAAATCTGATTTTGTAAGCATATTGACTCTGAAATCTCCAGATTAAATACAAATTTATTTCAATGCTTGGGGAAATTGTGTTACAGGAAAAAAGTGTCTCTTTTTGGGATAAAGAAGTAGGGGTTTTAGTGTCTGAACTGGGTCATAATCTTTCTAAAGAAGGATTGCAGTCCTCTTAAAAAAAAAAAAAAAAGAAAGGGAGAATTTCAACACTTGAGCTCAGTTATAAAACCATTTTGGTCTTTGCTGGTCTTACTGACATACATGGGAGTTCTACTTTAGCCTTAAAATTAATAAACCAGTGGGATAAAGAAATTAATACAGTATTTGGCATTTTAATTATTGGTAAGAAGTTATGAAATATGAGCATAATGCATAAAGAAGCAAAAGCTGAACTCAAGGTATCCTCGTTGTTGTTTATGTCAGAGTTGGTCTGACAGCAAAATATGAACTGAGACACTCTTTCCACATGTTTTAAGGAAACATATTTAGTGTTCCTTAAGCTGATTAAGCTAGTTTTATTTTAAATATACTGGTTGTGAGCTAAAAGTCTGTAGTTACTTTATAGAATTTCCAGCCCTAGACATTCAAAATGCATCAATCACAACATTTAAATTATGAAATTTTGAAACAGACTACAGTCCTGCTTTTCTTTTTCTTTCTGGATTTTGAGCTTAAAAATACCATACTATCTTTGTAACCTCAGGAGAGCAAAGCTTTTTTTTTCTTTCTTTTTTTTTCTTTTCTTTTTTTTTTTTTTCTTTTAAATAAAATGCAATTGAGAGGCTTCAGGAGTTAAGTCTCACTGTCTGGTCCTAGCAGATATGAACAAAATTGCTGTGAATATGAAATACCCCAAGACTTGCAATAGGAAAATGAGATCTGACAGCTGGATGGTTGACATGTAGGTAGTGTAAAAAGAAAGCAGGAGACCAGAGCCTGAGAGGCTCGTGTGAGGTTTGACAGATGGACTTCTCCAGCCATCTCCAGGCAAGGCTCAGGTAGCTCCCAATGACAAGCCATTCTGCTACAAACATCTCCTAGAAGTTCATATTTAACTCCAAAAAAATGTGCCTACAATTGTAATTAGAGATGAGGATTTGTATCCTCAAGTACTAATCTCTTCACTATTGTTACCAGTGACAGGGCTTGAGGAAAGGGCATGAAGCTGAGCTGGGGAGGATTGGATTAGATATCAGGAAAAGGTTCCTCACCAGGGGCTGTTTGGGCCCTGGAACAGGCTCCTCAGGAAAGTGGTCAAGCACTAAACCTGACAGAGTTTAAGATGTGTTTGGACAATGCTCACAGGCACATGAGAAAGTACACTTCCAGAAAGTAATGCATCAGCAGATTGAAATCTCACAGCATCCCAGATAACAGTCTTTGTCAGAAAGTACCAAATATCACTCTTGAAGTGTCCTGTGTGGGGCCAGGAATCGCACTCAACGATCCTGATGGGTCCCTTCCAAATTACCATATGTTGTGATTCTGCGATTCCATGATTCTAAATGCTGTGGATTTTTTTCCAACCTCTGCAGTCAGGAGAAAGCCACGGTTTATGTTCCACTGTGGACGGACATTTTTAGAGAGATTAGGTGCATTTAAGTACAAACACGCATCCAGAGAATGTTTCACTGCATCCAGAAAAATGTGCTTTGAATTCTTAGAATGAGATACTTGATGGAGAATCCTCTCTCTTCTCCTTTGTGTCTGTGGAAGGACAACTGGCACTTCACTTGGCCTCAGCTGCTTGGGGCGTGGTGTTGCAGGCAGTTGACCAGGCCTTGAGAAGGTAGGTACTGCATTTTCTCCCAATTCCTCATTTTTCTCCCCAATCCTAAAATAAAACTTGTCACTTCTCTTCTCTAGTTTTTGGGATTCAAAGATAAGCACATTGTGCTATCTCTGGGAGATGGTGCCTTAATGGAATTAGTTTGAGAAGTAGCCCTCACTCCTGTTGAATTATTCCTGTTACCTTCCAGAAAGCCAGTAATGTAGGTTTCCTGTAGGTAGCTGGCAGGGTGCACTGGGAAACCAATCTGACATTGATTTCCTTTCCCCAAACCCATTCATTCTCTATTCCTTTTTGTTTGATGGGTATCACCTTTGGGTTATTTGACGAGGGCTATGAAAATCCCATGATATGATCCTGCAAGCACCCACCAGAGCCAGTGTCCCTGAGCACTGAAGTGACCTGCAGCTCTGGTCACAGCACTCTAAAGCAAGAGCATGTTTATGTGCTGCACAACTCAGATTGTTCATTTGGCTCACCAACACAACCTTCAAAGCCTGGCAATACCAGGATTTTGATTTCTTGTGGATGTTTGGTGATTAACTGCTTGTGTCCCCAAGCCTGTTGTGGAACAAGGACTGCACATTTTATACCAGGACAGTTATAAAGAGATTCAGCTGGTTTTGGCTGAGGTAGAGTTAATTTTCTTCACTGTAGTTGGTATGGGGCTGTTTTAGATCTGTGCTGGAAACAGTGCTGATAACACAAGGATGATTTGGTTATTGCTGAGCAGTGGGCCTTTACTGCTCCTCACCCCATCCCACCAGCAAGGAGACTGGGGGAACACAAGGAGCTGAGAGTGGGCACAGCCAGGACAACTGATCCTAATGGAACACAGGGATATTCCAGACCATATGGAATTATTCTTAGCTTATAGAGATGGGGGAAGAAGGAAGGAAAGAGAGATACTGGGATTGATGGCATTTATCTTCCCAAGTCACCATTATATGTGAGGGAGCTCTGCTTTCCTGGAGGTGGTTGAACACCTGCCTGCCTGTGGGAAGATATAAATGAATTCCTTGTTTTTCTTTGCTTGTGTGTGAGGCTTTTGCTTTACCTATTAAACTGCCTTCATCTCAACCCACAAGATGTTTTCTACTTTTACTCCACTGAGCCTCTCCCTGATCCTGCTGGTGGGGGTGTGAATAAGTGGCAGTGTGAAGCTTAGTTGCTGGCTGGGGTTAAAAAACACTGGCACATTTTAACAACATTTTAGTACATTCAGACAACCACATTTTGTGGGAAGAGCATGCCTGTGGTTCAGGGGTGAAATGGGCACGCAGTAGTGCCCAATTATGAGATGAATTTATTCAGATTTCTGCCTCTGTTTGTCTATCCCTTACGCTTACCAGTAAAATACACCCACTTCCAGAAAGTAATGCATCAACAGACTGAATCCTCACAGCATCCTACGTAACAAATCTTTGTCAGAAAGTACCAAATATCACATTAAGTCAAAACTACTGCAAGAATAAGACTACTGTTACGTGCAGAAAAAAACTGGCTAACATGTGTATTCTCCATTTTTGGAAGCAGCGTCATAAGATCCGTATTGATGACAACTGCCAGACTTCAGCTCGGAGTGACTGAGATTTTTTATCTTCAGCATCTGTTCCCCTTTCTTCCTAAGCAGTACTTTCATTCAAAGTAAGACACGCAGATCTGAAATATTTGATTAGGTAGCTTGATTTTTGCATTATATAGGAGGAATATAGAAAGAAAAAGTTCAGAAGTTGAACACCTTAGAGGAAAATTCTCAAATCACAAGCCCAGAATAAATCTTGAGCAATGGTTTGCAAGATTTCTTCGTCAGAGGCTCTGTCACAAGGTACAGAAGAGGTAGGAGAAGTAACCTTTTAACAAGAACCTCCTGCTCACTGGACCTGCTGAAAAGCATCATCATAAGACAGAGCTTTTTAACCCATCCTTATCACAGGCCTGCTGAAGAGTATGTATTTAAACAATCTTTCATCTTGGACTGGTCATGAGCTTTCTGAAACTTTGCTTGAGTGCTCATTCCAGTGAATTTAAAGCAATCTCATCTGAAAAGTGTGAACATTAATGAGTTTAGACATTACAAACATTTTTTTTTTCCATGTGGAGTTTCTGCACAGCCTGCCAAATGAAGTAGGAGAATTTGTGTCCCTGGGGAGGTTTGGGACCAGGCTGAGCAGATGCCCTAGAAGCAGTGTGGGTGCTGCTGGTGCAGTGTGGTTGTAGCTGCAAGAAATGGGCATGAACCTCCTGAGCTTACTCCAAGAGATGTTTTGCAAACTGGTTTTCTGTGAGGAACCCTGATGGCATCACTTTGATGAGCTTAGAGATAGTAGCTTTCAGCTGAACCTGTCCTGGGCTCCCAGCACTAATCTCCATGTTTGTAAGTGGGAGCTGAGGGTAAAGGCACCTGGGCTGGCTGGAAGTCCAATTATGTTCCATCCTAGAGTGATTTGCAGGAGAGTTCAAACTACAAAACTCATAATTCTTTGTGACAATACCATCTGCCATGGGTGAACTACATAAACAGGGAGAGTTCACTTAGGACCCAGTTATTTCTATGGCTAGAATTAAGATTTTCTATTTTATTAATATAGCAGTTCTTTTATTTACTTCAGGCCAATATACATTGGCTTCCAAAATAATTAAATAGTGTAGAGACACTAATAATTAATGTGTAGAGACATTCTAGTTTTTGAGATGATACTGAAGAACTTTCTAAATTATGTTCAGATTGATTAGCTGACACTTATTTAGGGGGAGATCAAATAAATGGTAACTTAAATGTAAATATATGCTTGATGAAATGGTCAAAATTATAAGCATTTTTACATTCCTCTGGTCTTAGGATGTCAATTACTGTCCATAAAATCAAGAGGAATGATTTTGTAAGTCTTAAAGGGACTGAAAATGTATGTAGATGTTGGAAACTGGGTATTTGCAATTTTTGCTTTCATGGTAAACAATTTGCTAAATATTATATTTCAAATGGGTTGATATCCTTTCTCTCTTCTGCTAGCAGCATGAGCTATGTGCTTCCTTCCTGCTGAATACATATGTGACATGTTTTTTGCATATCTCATTTTAAATCTCATATAACTCAGAGACAGCAGAAAAGAGCCTGTACTTTAACACTTGTATAGTCCTTGGCAGGTCTACTCAAACCTATTCAAGTATATTTAAAAATCCAGAATGTAGAACATATAATTTGGTTTTAGAATAATAAACTTTGCCCTTTTTTTTTTTTTTTTTTGCTGATAAACTCAGTCCAAGTACTTACAGTGCTATTATAGACTCTGAAGCTTTTATTATTAATTTGAAGATCTCTTAGGATTCGCTTTTTATAGCTAAATGCAGACTTGCTATGAGAAGAAGAGACCATGTCCAATCACATCATCCAGATCAGCTGATGATCCAATTTCTCATCTCAGTAATGGGGATGCCACTTCTCTGAAGTCTTTAATAGCCTTGAGATGAAAAATTGGCTTAACAGAGCTGCCTGTGGTTTGTTCATTATCCTGAACAGTGCTACACTGTGCCTGACCCTCAGGATGCCTTGAAGTTAACAAAGAGTATCAATGAAGTAACGATAATTGAAATTGCGATTTAAATTCACTAATTATTCCCAGTACTAGACAGCTATTTTGCTGAATATATGCAAACCAGAATGCAACCAGACACTGCCAATTATTTTTTTTCTTCCTACTATATCTGTCTTGATCCTGATGTAACTCTGCAATGACGACTGAACAAGCAGAACCAACAAGCACTGAACTTACAGCTCCGGTATCGGAAGTCTGTCATCTCACAGGGCCTCAGCTAGAAGATAATCTTCACGTTCCTTCTATGTCCGCAGAAGAACTGAATTCAAATCAAACAAGTCCTCAGATGGGAGCAGAGTCCGTTTCAGAGCTGGATGTTTGCTGTACAGCACCCTCACGGGGAACCTGGCAAGCTGCAGGCAGGGAATCCACCAGGAGACGTGTCTGGCCCCAGCCAGGAGCTCCTGTAGGCTGTTCTGTGTATGCTAAGTATATATTTTCTCAGACAGAGGGTGGGCACAGCCAGGAGGGTATTTTTGCCATGGCAAAAATGCCCTCCTGACTCCATTATTTTAAAGAAGGGAAGCTGTGCTTCCACATCCCTCAATGGGACCCCTGAGTGCAGTGATTTCAGGACACCAAAGAGCTTGGACGCTAATTTCCATCTGTAATCTTTCCGGTAGAAGAACTTTTTGGGTTTGGGAACAATGGTGCCCATTTGCTTAGCTCACCAGATTTACACCCTGCCCTCTCCCTGTCTCACAGCTCCATCTGTTTCCCTTATTTCCTGCCTGTGTGCTCTTCTGGGCTGGGCCTTAGGCTGCCCCAGCCATCCCCACTGGGGACAGCCCCTTCAGATGTGTTTTCTCCAGCTCAGCCTTGCTTTGCACTTCTGGGCTGTTTCCTCACAGCTTCCCATCCTTCTTGATCTTGAGGCTTTTTTACAAGTAGGGTGGACTGGCAGTCTGGTAACAAAACCACGAATCCTTTGTTTCTCAACTGGAAAAGGCTAAAGCAAAATTACACTGGACAGAAAAAATCTTCATCTCCAAATAGATGCTAAGTGATGACAACAAAGAAACACACATTATTTACTCGTGAGCTCTACAAGTGAAGTATACACTGTACAAAATAAAAGCATTCCCATCTTGACCCATCCTAGAGAACTTGCCTCTACTACTGCTCTGCACATATGGCTGATTAGTAGGGCCTCCAATAGTGATAAAATTGTCAGTGAGGCCTCTCTGCTGTCAAATATAAAACCCCTTCAGCACTTTGTACCTGAAAATCCACGGGGCGTGTGTGCCAATTTAGCAAGCATCCAGGTTTTGTTGCTAGTTTCTAATAATTTTTTAATTGTGGTGTTGGCTGTTGGAATGCAGCCTGTCACATTTCAGGGGAACTGCACCCTTTCACAAGTCATGCATTTTTTAGCAATCATTAGCTTGCATATGTATTTGTCCTGTTCAAATAAATAAAAGTAACTGTACTCCAAAAAACATCAAAGGGAGTTAAAGTACAAAACAATGTGGATTTCTAGATTTCAGTGTTCATCCTTCTCTTTTTAAAATTTATTTTAGGGCACAAGTGGAAAAAATTACTGTTGTTTAATTGAATGGTAACAGATGGTGATACTTTATTTCAGCCTTATCATCATTAACATAGAAGATAGTCACCATAATACCATTCATCAATAAATTAAATGTTCCCATCTTATATGCTTCAACTGGAATTTCATTGTAATTTAGCACAACTGAAATGTTCATTTGAGACAAAGTACTGTTAATACCTGAGTTAAACAAAATAATTCTCTTTATGCCTGAGCTCTGGGATATTATTCACACTGTTGCTTTAAAGTTGCGTGTCCTGAACTAAAGATTCAAAAATGTTGAAGAACTTCAAAGGGTTCATAATGCTCAAGTAATCCAACAAGTATTAACAGTCTCTCCTCCCTAAAAAAAGAATAATTACATAACTAATTAATTTGCCATAGTACATAATCCACTGACATTTACAATAAGCACCCCTATTGGAGGTTGAAGTAAATATTAAGTTGCACGTAAAACTATAAATAGCAAGAATTCTGATGCCAGAGAGTTTCAAAATACTGTAGAAAACAGATGAGCACTGGCTAGATGAAATAAACTTGAAAGTCTCAGCAACATGACCGTGGAAGCACACAACTATCAGTGAATGTAACCACGGAGCAGACATGCCCAGTGCCCTCTGGCCATGCTGGCAGGGAGCTCTGGTCAGGAGGTCCTATGAGGGACTAAAGTGAAGGGTCTGAAGTTTGTTTTTGATAGCTTTTAGCTTTTTTGTTTTAGCTGGAGGGAGTTTCAGCATGAAGTCTCCATTTAAAGGCTGAAGCACAGTTGTGTGTGTGATGGGATCTCCCTTCTACTGCCATGGATGGCAGGGACAACCCCTCGTGGGATGGAGGCAGAGTAGTTCTCGTGTGAGACCTTTTGGGCAAGGATTTAATGCAGTTTTAGTTGCTGTCACGGCTGCTGATCCTGGCTGCTGACAAAGCTGCCCATTGTGCCCCCTTCCCTCCGTGGAGGTCATGGAACCCTTTGGTTCCATTGCTTGGATGGGCTTGTTCTGTTACTGTCCCCTGAGCCTCTTGGCTCAGATTCAGAGCAGGTGGCATGGCTCACAGAGTGATTCAAAGTGCCAGGGATGGAAGCTGCAAGCACAGAGTGCTCCTGAGTGTGGGATATGCTGAGCAAACTCTGGCGCTTTGAGGTGCTGGTGCAGCATTGCTCCTCGACTACCAATTATTGCAGGTCTGGCACAGGGGACATAAAAGCTCACATCTCTCTCCCTTCGGTGAAGTGCAGGCCCCTTTGCAACTGCTGTCTCAAATCTGTTAGCAGAAAGGCTTCAGTTTCTATGTCAAGGATGAACATCCCAAAATTTACCACAGTGTATGGGCTCCTCAGTACAAGAAGACAGGGAGCTACTGGAGGGGGTCCAGCAGAGGCCAAAAGGAGGCTGGAGCATCTCTCCTATGGGGACAGACTGCAGGAGCTGGGCCTGCTCAGTCTGGAGAAGAGAAGACTGAGAAGGGACCTCATCAATACATACAAATACCTCAAAGGTGGGCGAGAAGAGGATGGCGTCAGACTCTTGTCAATAGTGCCCAGAGACAGGATGAGGAGCACTGGCCATAAACTAAAACACAAGAAATTTCACCTCAGTGAGGGAGAACTTCTTTGCACTGAGGGTGGCAGAGCACTGGAACAGGCTGCCCAGGGAACTCGTGGAGTCTCCCTGTCTGGAGACATTCAAAACCCACCTGGACACGTTTCTGTATCACCTGCTTTAGGTAACCCTGCCTTGGCAGGGGGGTTGGACTAGTTGACCTCTAGAGATCCTTTCCAACCCTAAAAATTCTGTGATATGCCCAGAGTCTTGGCTTCTGCAAAGCTTTAATTGAATTTTGCTGCATATTTAGAATCAGATTTATTAAGGATTTATTTTACAATGGTGGTTAAAAAAAAAAAAGATTAATTTTACTTCATTGTTTCATCTTGATTGAGAAGAAGCTGAAGATTGTCCTGCAAATGTTCCTTCCTCCTGAAAAGACAGCATTCCTGCATTTGGAAGAATGTTTATTTATTCACCTGTAACAGTAACTCTATAATTAAGCAGACGCTAATTACATCCTTGATGCAATTAAATTAATTTAATAAATATTTTTATTAGATTCTAAGTAATTATTTATGTGCTTGTGATATTCTGATTTTGTTTACATGGTATAAAATCTTCCTAAATTTCCTGTTCTTCCTGGTGAAAACAGTAAAGGTGTCAGTGGGAGAAGGTAAATCACCTAATGTGTTGGTGTGCCTGAACTTTTCCAGTGGGTGGTACTCATTTTGAAGTCATACAGTCCTGGCAAGAACTGTGTATGTGAAGCCAAAGAGAAACAACATGCAGCATCTCTCTGTCCTTAGACAGCAAACAGACATTTTAGTAAATGTCAGAGATTTACTGGTGAGCCAGAGGGAGAAGAAGGAAAGCCTAAGGTTAAGACTACCATTTGTAAATTTTAAATCACTAATTTGAAAGCAGGATGACAATTTAGACCTTTGAAGTCTCCTGGGCTGAATGGTGTGAATGCTCACTACTGGGCCCTTCTGCTGCCTCTCGTTGGAGCTGTGACAGTGCAGCACATTTTGTACCCATGTCCTGACTGAAATTTGCTTCTCAGCATTAAAAAAGAAAATCAGTATAAACTCATATTCATGAATAAAATGCTACAATTTGGATTGCTGATTCCCCTTTGTTTTAAAGACCAAAGGGCCAAATTGTGTGAACCTCTGAAGAATATGGAAAAACTCAGATGAGACAGGCAGACTTTAGCATGTCAGGAAGAAATAGGTAGCTCATGTTTCTGGCCTGGCTTTTCTACATGCATCATTCATCTAAAGTTGCCAGATTCTTTCAAACCAAGTAATTTTGCTTGTAAGAAAGCAAATCAGCTTAAAAGAGCTCCTCTCCAGCTATACAGCAACTTTGTTAATTGCCATTGAATTTCCTACAGTTTGTAAAAGACACAGATTAATCACCATTACCACTGAATTACTATATAAACTTTCTGCCTTATGTGACTTGAATGATGCAATAAAGGTAGGTTAAAATGGTCTGTCTACTGTAGATGTGCCATGAGCAGCACTTGTGGCTTCCAGGAACAAAGTGTCTTCTGTAAGACACACAGACCACTAAGGATTCAAAGGTTGTTCTGGAGTCTGATCTATGCTTGACTTCGATTACCTTTGCTACACTAAGTATTAAAGTTAGTTGCAGTGGCATTAAAAAAAAACAACAAAAAAAACCCCCAAAACATAAAAGGGAAAAAAAAAAGCTAAGGATGGCAGAGAGCAGGGCTTACCCTGTTCCTAGTTAAAGCAGGTCTATAGAAAACAGTGCTAGATCAGGTCTGCAAAATTTGTTCACCTTTTTCATAAGTCCTGAAAATAACAAAGTTATTCTCATATTTTCTTACCTTGGCTTTTCCCAGATTTTCCCAGTGTATCCACAGCATGCATTCCAGACATATTTCAGGTGTCCACTGCTGTTTTGATTGGGGATAATATTCCAAATGCAATCCTACTCTAGTTAAATGTC
Organism: Haemorhous mexicanus; assembly: GCF_027477595.1. Classification (NCBI taxonomy): domain Eukaryota; kingdom Metazoa; phylum Chordata; class Aves; order Passeriformes; family Fringillidae; genus Haemorhous; species Haemorhous mexicanus. Next base: position 126,703,237 of record NC_082341.1, read on the forward strand.
TTAATAAAATTAATATATTGCAAATATATCTGTAACCATCCCCTTGGAATATTTGATGCCCTCTGAAATGGGTTCCTGTTTAGTCTCTTGATACAATGGGAAGGTCTAGAAGAATAGGAAATAAAACACTGCCTGCAAACTCATGTCATGCCAGCTATTTCATGCCAAATGTTGTTCTCAAGCACCTGGCAAGCACAATTCATTCATTTTCCAAATGTCAGTGGCCAGCCAGCTCCTCAGGACATTCCCTCCCAACACAGGGACACTTGATAGGCACAATCAGGCAGTTTTGGCTGCCAGCCTTGTTCCTGCATCACGTGCACGAACTGTAAGGACGGAAGCGCCTCTTGTTTCAGTTTTTGTCTTCCAAGTGGCAACTTTTTCTGCTCTCTTTCCAATTTATTTTACTCTGCCACCAGTCCTTTCACAGTAGTTCAAGAGGGCTTTGACAGAGGCATATCTGAAATACTGAAAATACCCCGTAGGTGCCTAGATGCAACAACTGGTTCTGGCTGTGACATTCAAACCATTAATGGCACGCTGCAAGCACTGAGCTCTGGGGGGCTGCAGGAGCCAGGCACATGTGCAGGTCTCCTGTCAGCACCATCATTCACCACTGCCCTCTCCAGGACACAGGGAGTGCTCCAGACCCAGGGCTGCTGGGGCAAGTGGAGGTGTCAGGAGGCCCCTGCCCCAGCCCAGGGTGCTCCAGCTTCCAGCTGTAGGTCACATCACCAGTCCCCTGCCCTAAAGCTTGCACCTACAGCTGGCTGGCAGCTGGAATGCTGTCCAAAGAGTGAACTGAAAGAAGCCTTGTGCCCACACAGAGGGTGTCCTCAGTAGGGTGTTTGTTTGCAGCCTGTCTTGCCGGCCTTGAGACGCAGGCTCAGCCCCTGTGTACATAATACTGCTGCACACAAATGGGCTTTGAGGTTCTCAGACTCATAAATATGACCAAAAAGCACTCTTCATTTCCATCCAAAATAAATTCAAGTGATGCTTCTTTATATGCCTGAAAATACATTTTCTTCAGTGTTTTCAGTCCCTCTCATTTAGTGTGAAGAATGTGAGATGTGTGAACACAGGGTTTTGAAATGTCAGCCAATTAGCTACTAGTCATGAGGTGAATTGAAAATATTTTTCTTTCTGCTTTTTTTTTTCTTCACAAGATGACATCTCACCTATCTGAACACTTAGCAGTCCCTATTTCTGGCAGCCAAAGCCTGTGATTGACATTTTTTATGCCAATCACTGAAGGCCTGCAATTTATGCAACCAAAAAAAACCTGACCTGATGCTTAAAATAATTTAAAAAGATGTTTGTACAAGTGGCCAGAAGCATTAATGGTAAACTTTACAGCTGTCTATATGCTCTATGCATCCTGTATTTTTACCTATCTGGCAGCAATGGACTACAGAAGTGCTCAGTCTCTAGGGTAAAGGATGAAGTTCACATGTCTACACTGAGTCTCTGCAATGTCTCTGCTGCCTTCAGGCTGCTTAATGGGGAGAAACGACCAATTCCTGGCAGAAAACAGTAGAACTGCTGTTTCTTGTTGCCTGAGAAGGATGGACACCAGACAACAAGAAGTGCATGCATGTGTGTGTATGCAAAAACCCTAACAAACTCCAACGCCCTGCCATCCAACCCCACCTTCCATGAAAGAGGTGGGACTTGGATGAAGCCCTAAATCCTCAAAGGTGTGCAGGTGCCCACACAGCCTTTTGAGGACCTGGCTAATTAGCACCCAGGTAATCAGAGGAGACTGAGTGAAGTCTGGTTTACTGGAAGGGGTCTGTGGCTAAAAGTTGTCCTTGACCCTGCATTTGCTCACCTTTAAGGAAAAGCCCACCTTTCCCCTCAGCATGGTCAGGCAGGAGACAGGCCAAAAGGTGTGTGGTCAGGAGGCAATGCTGGTGCTTCAGAGAACTGCTATTTGTTTGGAAAGAGGGCTGCTTTACTGATTGTGCCTTTCACTGGTTATGTGCTCACCTGTCCCATTCGCACTAGCATGTAGTAAGGAACAGCACCCTGGGTACAATTAAACCCCAATGCAACTGCTAGCTCTGTCAAGGAGGAGGGGATGGCAGCACCTGATTACCAGCACATATGGCCATTGGTGTCAATGGAGCATTATAGTTTGCTCTCTCACTGAGTCATCTCCCCTTGAGGAAGTTGCATGAAAATAACATTTAACAAGGGTGATAAAGACTGTAGAGATAAAAGAGAGTGAAGAATCTGCTAGCAATATTTCTGTAGCAAGCAGATGACTGAATGTATTTCCAAATGTTACGTAATTTGTGTGACTCACAACACCACAGTCTATAGAGCATATGCAACATTTGGTACAGCAGTGGATCACTGTAAATACCAACAACATTTCTGTAGTCTGAGATCACTGAAGTGTGAGATGTTCGGAGACATAAACCTGCAGATTTGCATTAAGGTTCTTTTCAAATAGCTAGTATGATAATGCAGTGGTTAAATTTTTTGTTTGTTTGCTTCATCACATCTTTATGAAGAGCAGGAAACTCCCATTGTATAAACTACTCTTCTTGGAGAAATTTTACACAAGGAGTTAATAAAATGCACTGTTACCACGTCTGCATAACTAACTCTTTTCAGTGGAACTCAAGCCAGCCTGCTGTAACAGCAAGCTGGGTTTTTTTTTGCAGATTTTTGACACAGGTGTTTCCCTGAACATTTAATTATTAAAAGGAGGCTTCCTGATAACTTCAATTATTCCCAAAATTTAAAAATTGTATCAAAGTCCACTGAGTATCTTCAGCTGAGAAAATGACAAAGACGAACACCTGTGGTGTTGCTGAACACCTGATGCTTCCTTGCTGTTGCTTTATGCCTTTGTCTCCTAAGCTGCTTTTGCTGCTCTTCAGTGTGCTGTTCTTGCAGGACTGCCTAAGGCTTCCAGCCCACTTCCCACCTGTATTCCTTCCTGCATTGCAACCTTGCATTTGTGGGCTTTGCCCATTTATTCCCTTTGCTTTTGCGTGCCTTCTGTCAATCCTGACGCTTTTCTTCACTCTCCGTGGCTCATGTTTTCTTGTTCCTCCCATCTGCCTTCTCCAAATATTCTCCTACTTTATTCCTGCAGCACACTTTCATTTAAGTTTTTCTGTAAGTAAAGAAGAACTCATTTTCTTGTCCCCCAGTTCCTTCCCACCACACCTCTCTCTAATTTTCACATTCCATAATAATTATCATAGAATCACAGAAAATAGGCCATTAACGGACATTCAGCAATCTTTCAATACGTAATCTTGTTCAGAGTGAACGTTAAATAAATATTCTCATTCCTGTGGTAATCTAATTCAAAGATATTATTCTTATAATTAGTGAATTTTTCTTTATGCTGAACTTGGATCACAATTTTCATGCAATTTAAGTCCATCAGTTTTTTTCTTAATCCCCATGGGCTTGGAAAGCAGCTTTCTAGAGCAGCTGTTTGAGTGCTGAGGATGGTGACTATGGTGATTTCTCAGCTTTCTGTCTCATTCATATTCCCATCTAACAAATACCACTTTCTTCTTGGTCCAATATTTTCCATTTCCTTAGTATTTTTTCCCTATAAACAATCTCTTCCCCTTCCTTTTAGCAAATCTAGGTTCCTCATATCTTCTTCTTTCACCTTTCTTCCTTTCCCCCATGCTTTCCTCTTTTCTTCTGCTTTAGATTTCAACAGGTCTGTACCTCCTTGTCCCTGAAGATTAATTTCCAATCTTTCTGACAATGCCTGTTCTGCTGTATATCATTGGTGCATGTGGAGGCTTGTTGCAGCCTATGCCAGAAATGTGTTGTCTTGGAACGGCAGGAATGCACGGAAGCCATCCGCTGTGATGTAAATGTCTTTCGATTACCTTCTCTTTGCAGAATGTCTTTTTTAGTCCTAGTCCCTGTGAAATGCTGCTGGTGCTCTTCTGTCTTCACTGTTTCCATGGTAGCCGTTCCCATCCTTTAGTGACTTTCTTGTCAGTGGCCTAAACAAAATCTAGAACTGAGCTGTCATAACTAAATGGAAGGCAGTTTACGATTTTTCTGAAGACTTGGTGGTATTACATGAGAAAAGTACTCCGCAGCTAAAACTGGGTAAGTAATTAAGAACCATTACCTTGAATGATGATGCTTTCTGAGGTATTCTGTGGAACATGTCCTGAATATAGTAAAATTGCTATGTTAAATACAGTTAATGACACTGTTCCAAAAGTACAGAATGTAATGGTTTAATTAACCCAGAGTTACAGCAGCCTGATTTTAAGTAACTCCCTCTCCCTCCAGCCCCTTCCTTAACAGCACTCCTGGTTCAAGTATTTCACTTATATGCCTTTGGAATCAGATCCAGATTTGGATTCTGACTGAATTCCCAAAATCAGAGCCTGTAGCTCCAACGACTGATTCAAAACCCATATCTAAATGCTTTCAACTTTTGGCACATTTTGTAGGCCAGATTTAACATTTTCATAGACTGCAGTTTTCAGTGCAATATCTGACTTCCCCCTTTCCATCTTCCCAAAATGTCTCTGAATACTAACCATGGGGTGTTCAGAAGCTGGGAAATGTTTAAATTTAGATCATCAGGTATAGATGAAGAAATGCAAAAATATGATGCCTCGAGAGGCTGACCTGGAACAGATGCTCCACAGAACTAAGAGAATAAAATAGGTATTTATTAAAAGGCCTCAATGGATGCAAGAGCCCAGCCAGGGCTACACCCAAGATGGACCCAAAATGGCCACAAAATGGAGGACTGGTCACGAGGTCTCACACTTTTATAAGTTCTGGTCCATTTGCACATTGGAGTTAAATGTCCACTTATAGTTTTAGGTTATGAAGCCCCATTGTTCTTGTTTGCTCCCCTCAGTTCTTTGTTGTCTATGGTTTTGTACCTGAAGCTCATAAGGGTTGTCCTTGGTCTCAGGCTGGAGAAGGATTGTTTTGTCTAACGACCCTGTGAAGAGAACTTACTGACACTTAGTATGAAACTCAGAGCTACACACCCAGGCAGCACAGAATCTGAGAAATATGGAAGTCAGAACTTAAGGCATCAAATATAGGCAGCCATTCTCAAAACTTTTGGTCAGTATCTGTGTTTTGTGGTCTCTGTCAAGCTGCTTTTCAGTGAACCAGACTGTTCAGTAAAGTTGAGAAAGACACACTTATTTCTCAAATAATGTATTATGTCAAAGGAATTCAAGTACTGTCGTGGATTAACATACCTATTATTGTGAAAGACAACATCTGAAATTCTACTCTTTGACTGTATTCTGTATTTTCTTCCAGTTTGGAGAAATGAGCATTAAAAAACACAGAGATCAAAGCTCATAGCTTAAAGCCTGTGATTCACCTATCATTTATTGCTCTTTACTTAATTGGTATTGAAGGCATTTATGAATGCAAAATCCAGTCCTTGTCTAAAGATATGTGACCCAACTTCTGCAGAGCTGCTTGATTAATCAATGTAAGACATGGAGGAAGACATATGTAAGCTTAGGCAGGAGAACAACCCCAGATTTCCAACACAGGATGTATTTTATTCTGTCCAATAATCTGCATGTATCAGGTCCAGAAATCATCCTCCTGCACCATCCCAGGAAATTACAACCCTCAGACTCCTTGCTCTTCTGATTTGAGAATCAGCTTCAGCTGCATGGCCAATCTTTTCCCCAGTCTTACTGTGGGAATTTGTAGAGGAGTTCCTAATCCAGCTGATATCAGATTTTTTTCCTAATAATGTCAGCATTACCCTGGTTCCTACAAATTCCAAAGAGCCATCAGAAATCTCTGTGTAGGACATCACTTTGAGTATTTTTCATTTCAGTTCCCACACACTGTATTTAAATCACTGTCCTGACACTGGAGACAATGAGAGTAGATTTGAAATTATAATACAGTTGCATAAAGCAGCATCAACAGTATGCAGAGGATGGACCCAATGGAAACTGTGATATGACACGTGCAGTTTGCTGTGGGGCAAACTGCAGGAGAGATGGGCTGCACAGCCACAGAGAGCTGAAAACACTGAGTGGCCCACAGAAAACATGTATTTCTGGAGTGAGCAGCTGAAGTCTTGGGGCAATGTCCACATGCAGGGCAAAACTGATTAAGTCGAATTTGTCAGAACAGGGAGGTGGGTGGTTAGTGAAGGACAGAAGTCAATTAGAAAAACAGTGATGGCACAGTGAAAGTACCACCAAACCAATTTTCACTGGTGGTAAGGGAAATCATGGGGTTTTTATCATTACTGAGAAAAACTCAAAACCCTCTTGAAGAAATGACATTCAATATACTGCCAGTTTGTACCTAAAATCTCCTAGATAACCAGTCCCAACAGATTGTGAAAAGCATTAGTGAAGCAAGCACATACTGGCATGATGAAATTTAGATTATCAGGTTAAAAAAAGCTGTCTGTTCCCTGTTCTCCCCTCATCCCCTCTTTGTAGCAAATAAAAGAAAGAAACATGAGAGACTTTATCAAATTCTGCTACCAGCTTTATTTTTGCTATTGGTTTTAGGGGGGTGAGGAATTTGTTCTGTTGTTACAGTCATGGTCACAACATAAACTGTTCAGATAGAGGAAGTGGCTTTTTTCCTTCTAGTTTATAGCCACAGACATTATAGACTGTTTTTCTTAAAAATGTTGAGTATGGCAATTGTATTTACCTCCTGCAATGGTGGGAGGTGTAATGTTTCTTAGTTTGCAGTTTCTGTGTGGAGTAGAAAAAACGGAGATGGATACTGTAGATGGCTCAGCTATAGCATGCTGGCATACACAGCTTCTTGCTCAGACTTAACATAATTTCTATTTTTGGCTGTTTCTGTGGATATTAAATGAGAGAATGAGAAGACTACTTAATTTGAAAGGCTTATTTAATCTCCCTTCTCTTAATTTGCTTTGTTTACTGAATTACATTTCCATAGGAGAATGGCCTGTAGAACCATCTCCCCTGACTAAACAGTTCAAATTAGCTATGAGTAAAACCATTCAGATACAATTCACAACCATGTTTTATTAATAACAACTAAGACTGTTAGTGAGGCTCAGCATGTGCTGAATTCTCCAGGCTTTTATCCTTGCATAGACGCTTTTGTCAAAATCTTTTCATATTGTGTATCTTAACAGAGAATTTATTAAATATGTAACCACAGAACATCATTAAAGGTTATGTAAATAAATATTTCAAGGTTTTTAATTTAACTCTCATAAAGAGGTGTTTGCTTCTTACATCCATCTGTAGCTGAAAGGCAAGTTGTATCCATGTCTCAAAACTTTTACTTTCAAAGTGAGCCCCTCCCTTTGGAAAGCAAATGCCAGTAATTCCTCGGGAACTCTTCATGTTCCTTATTGCTTTTCTGATGGAAAGGCAAACTCATACATATATACATATATATATATACACACACACATATATATATATATATATATATATATATATATATACACACACACACACATACTAAGTAAAGAAGGTCTTAAAAAGCTATGACAGATTCTCTTTTTTTCTTCAGCCACTGGCACCTCAGCCTTGCTCCCTTGCTGTCTGTGTGCACTGTACATATGGTTTAACTGCATAAATGGAGCTGTCCAAGAAGCCAGGCCCCAGATTCAAGGGTGACAGAGCTTACTGCTTACTGGCACCTGTGGGCAAACACACAACTGTGCCAGGGGAAATTACTTTGCCTGAGAAAAGCTTTCCTTGCTGGAAGTGGGGTGAAATTTTCCTTGCTGGAAGTGGGGTGAAATTTTTCATGAAGCATTAAGTTGCACTGTGCGTCCGTGCGTTTGTTTTCTTTAGGCACAGCAGATGTGTGACCATGTAACAGCATTTGTAACATAAACCACTGGTAAAAACATCTCAGATGGGAAATGACTTGAAAATTATGAGAGCTTTCTTCTTCTATTTCTGTGCACATCTTTTGCTTGCTACTGTTCAGATTTTCATATGCCTGAGTATATTGTCCTGTTCATACACCTTAAGAAACACTTCATGGGCACTTTCATTTCTGAACATATACACTGTGGATCATAAATGTCAGAGAAGAATCATCTCACAGAAGTTGACTTGAAAATTTTTTGGCACTGAAGTTATTTCTTTCACTTTTCTTGCAAATGCATTTTTCTCTCCTTAAAGAGCCAAAGATTTTCTTTAGGGAGCAGGTATTCTGCAGAAAATAAAAATTCTTAAAGGTAAGCTTCATGCTTGTAGAAGTAAAGAACAAGAGAGTAATGATTACTTCCTAAAAATATATTTCCATTAAATAGGAACTACTAATAAAAATTGCTCTCCTCTTTAACTAAACATTAGGATTTCAGTACAGCTGGCTACTAGTATGAATTGGAATGATGGAAAATAAAATTTGTAGCTGATTGATTAGTTCAGCAAATATTGTGGTTTTAAGACAAAGGGCAAATTTTCTCTGTGTAAATACTGGCTCACAAACTTCATGTTAATTTTGAACCTATAAAGATCCTGAGGAGCAGTGAGGCCCAAAAAAAATGAATTACCCTACAAGAGCAGCTGTTAATGGACCAGTCACTCACAAATTATAACAAAACTGATCAAACCAGTGGGAGTGTATTTAAGATACTACACTTATAAAGACACAAAATCCTGTATTGGAAGAGAAAAGAAGAACACAAAGGGAAGCTTGACTTTTTTGTTTTAATTTATTTTTAATTGTTTCCCAGAATCACTTTTGTTGAAAACAGTAACTCACAATTATATCAAAGGGACTAGAATTTCACCCATTTTCCTGCTTCACTCCTTTTTATTTGATTAGTTAGAAAAAACTGCTTCCAAAGAGTGAACAAAGTAATTCATAAACAGGAAAAAGTAGTCTGAAACTCTATTAATAACCAACTTATTTTTATTAGAGCAAATACAGTTGTGAAAACTGTACATTGTACATTTTGGGTCAAGAATTATAAATAGAGAAACTCATAGATAAAGAGTTCATTCTTTGACAGCAAGAAACTTTAAATAGACAAAATGACATTTTTAAGTACATTGGCAGGCTTCATTGTGCTGTCCAAAATGTAGTGTACAGTATAACAACCAATTATAAATAGCCTTTCATGTAAAATACAACTGTGCACGTTTTAGAAAAATACCAACAATTTGTTTTGAGCTTTGTTTTAAAAAAGCTTATAAATCATACATATGTATAAATGGTACTAACATGCTTACTTAAATTTATAAACATTTTTCATAAGCTTTGTTACCCATTATTTCCAGAGCATAAAGTATTTTAAATAAACATTTAATAGGAATTAAATATGTCAGTTACAAAATTACCTCTCCACGTAAGGAGACAGGGGGAGATTTAACAGTGGGATGGAACATTTCATCCATTAATTCAAGGCTTACACAGTAACTTTTAAAATTTTGTTCTTATTTAAAAATTACTTTCCTAAATTTAAAACACAATTTAAACTTTGCTGTTTTGTTTTCTTTAAAAATAAATATACAAGTTTTATTTTCATTTGCTCTCTTTCTGCTTTCTTCTTTATCCACACTGGCCAAAACACAGGAGTCTCAACATACTTCTGTAAAAAACACCACGGTGTTACTGCCCTGCTCGGAGCTGCTTCGCTGCACAACATTCAGTCCATACCTACGGAACTTTACTATGCTGCATCAAAAAATAGCTAATGGATTTTGTAAGAATGTTGCCCATTAAACCATGCAAAAAACTTAGAAAGTTTACAAACAGGTTCAAAAACTATACTGTATGAAATATTCTCTAATAGAGATAAAATAAACTGTAATACAAGCCCTTTGCTTTTTGCAGCTTTAAATTAAAATGTTTCCTTGCCAAATGATCACACCACATATCTTCAATAAATAAGCATGCATTTCATTAATATAGGGTACAATAATTACAGTATAATGGCACATAAAAAGAAACGTGATCACGTCGTTTGAACAAAGGGCTATGAAACTACTGAAGACAAACTTTCCAAATGAAACATTTTGAGGCTTTTTTAATGCTGAGGTAAAATTATAAATGGATTTTAAAGACACTGAAGGCATCAAATCGATAAACAATCACTTAACATTTTTAAATGCTCTACCTGAATGTATTCAACACAAATCTAGCATTTAAAAGTTATTATTTATTATGAACATTAGCTAACGGTCATTGGCATTAATGTGCACCCAGACAAGACTTTATTTTAACTGCTGTCAAAATACCTCAGTGCTGCAACATAATAATTTAAATCACCAATTACCACAGCACCAAAATTAAGAAAAAAAGAAAGAAAAAAATCAACATGCAAACCCTGTATCTCACCTTTCTTGGGTTATTTTGATATTCTATACCCTGTTTAGAATGTACTTCTACCAATGTAAGATTTTTTTTTTTTATAATTATGAAAAATTTTGCTTGGTATTTGCAGAAGTATTTGAGCATTTTAAGGAAGATAGCAGTACCTTTAAGTTTTGCAGTAATGGCATATTATTTACTGAACCTTCAGGCAGAATGACTCTTCAGATTTAAGAGAACGAATTTAAGAATTTTATCCCTGGACTAGGAAAATATATTTGATTTTTGGCTTCGGCTGCTAGGCAGAACCGGTAGCTTTCTCCAGGTTGGACTAAACACTACTTATGGCTATACATCAAATTTCATAAACAACAAATGAACAGAATCATGCACAGGCAAATGAAATTCGATCTCCCAGAACACTGCAGGAGATGTTAAAAGCAGCAGGTAATGGAATAAGACTGGTGACTGATGTTGCTAACTATTTCTTCTAATGAGATAGGAGTGAACGCTGGAATCACTTCCACAGCAACAGAATCCTCTGACCACATTCCTCTGGCAGTCGTTTTCCCATCTCCCCACTAAAAACATCAGACGGTAAAATAGTAAGGCAGCTGTTAACTTCCATCAACAAAAAGTGCAGCTCCGTACATTTCCACTTTAGTCACACTCTGCTGGAACAGATGGACAAGCCAACGCGCTTCACTGGCGGGGCTGCTTCAGCAGATTATTTTGTTTGTTTTCCAACATGGCTGCTTGCTTCAGCTTTCAGAGGACCCCAAAGCCACGAGCCACCAGCAGAGAAACTGATCTGGGCCCCTGGCTGAATTTTCCAAGTTTCATCTCTCTTGCGTCCCATCCTAATTCCAAGCCTCCTTCCCTGTGTCTGAGTATGACAGGTGCCATTTAAAAGGCTGATGACACAACTGCAGAGAACTGTGGGCTAACACCACTAGTTGTCATGACTTCACTGAAGGGTCAAAACAGTTACAATATTAAATAACTATGTTGAATCACATTCAGGCATAGCTAAAATTAAAGTGGGGAACATTAAAACTATGTGAAGAAATTAAATCTTTATTATTTAAGGTGGGGTGGATATGGTGATTTTATATGAAAGCGAGACCTTTCTTACCTTTCCTAATTCCAATCAAGTTAGAAAATGGACAAAAAGAATGGCTAAACCAATATTCAACAGCATTACCAGGGCGATCATGACTGAGTTAGGGCCCTGAAAATAAAATAAAGATATTAGAATTAATGCAACCTCCCACACAGGCACAGCAACAAACAAGACCCGACTTCACAATTTCTACAGGTTTTGACCTTGCTCTGAAGGAAACAGACCCTGCTGCTGAAACACAGCCTCTACCCTTGATATTCAGGTAAGATAAATATCACCTGTGTGAAAATGAGCTGGATAAATACAGGTGAGAGTACATTACTTCTCTGTTCCTAACCACACTGAGATTAAGCCACCTGACAAATACAACTGCATCAACAAATGAAAACAAACCCATCAACAAATGAAAACAATGTCAGCTTAAAATAAAACAAAACAAAGAATGTGAACTACTTTAGGAAAGCCAGAGTGCTGCTCTTCATCCTTATAGAGGGTTCCTTTCTCAGTTCCAACCCATTTCAAAACAGACATAACAGAGATGCTTTATAAAAAGAATACGCTTTTTTGATAACCCAAACAGAAAAAGAAAATTTACTTACCGTTGCACTAACAAACCTTTTTCCATTACACATTACAATGCATTTTGCAGCTGCAAACTTACACTTGTTTTGATTTACTCAGACACTTCTCTTAAAGACCTATGCACTGAAGAATTGGAAAGTCAAAAAACTCCTTCCATTCCTAGCTAGAGCTAAAATTGGTTAGAAAGTTTAAATCATTACACAATTTTAGTGTTTCTGTGAAGCCAGAGAACATTTTTAAATTACTTTTAGCAATTTTGGACATTTTTTATTTTTTAAATGGATGCCTTCTAATGATCAACTTGAAAATATGTCCCAACAGATGAAAATACTCAATTCTCTTCTGCCCTTAATATATTTGGTTTATTACAACATGATTTTATGAAGATTTTAATACTCTTTTATTTTACAGTTGCACTGTAAGCAGAAACTTTTCATTTAGACAATATTTTCCTAAATCACAAATCATGAAGCCCACTAGAAAATCTGTGCAGATAACTATCTTGTGAGCTACATAAGAATCACTGGCTTGTGTAAGAAGGTATATATTGAATGAGAAATAATACAGTGATTTCACTTTTCATATGAGGCATGCCCTGGAGAAGTTCATTATGCTTCACGACCACATGATGCTAACATCAACTATATAATTTCTGGAATGCTGAGGTGGAAGAACTTACTGTTAGTAATTTGCTGCAACAGTGTAAGTGGGAAGCTGTGGAATAGTACTTGTGTCATTATTGTATCACACAGTCTCCTGAAACAGTCTCACTGAACACCTTTAGTCAGAACACACCATTACACAGCAGTTCAGATGGCAGGCCAGATGCTGAGTAAGTCACAAAACATGTTATGTCAGGTACTGCTTAAATCTCTGGTGAGCCTAAACCTCATCAGCACCTCTATCCATAACAGCCACCAAGTTCCCTTTGCATCAACTCAGAGGTGTCTGTTCACATGCTGAGAAGCACGTGTTCAAGTTCAAACAGTGACTGAGATTATCAGAATGCCAATTAAATTATGCCATAGGGGTAATGGTATTGGCAGTAGCACCCACATTTTGCTTAATGGTGAAATGTCTAAAATATTCACTAGGGAATTGAAGACCCAGGTTTAATGACACCTTAGTCAAAATGATTTTGAATAACAAGCTCCCACTTAACAGCAGTATGTTTCAACCATCAGGTCACAGAACAAAAGTGGAACCATGCTCCTTCCTCCTTACTGGAAGTGACTCACTATGTGCCAAAGCATAGGAGACACTCGGGGGCAGAGAACAGGCATAAAATAAAGCACAGCTCCAGATATGGTTACCACAGCACTGTGAGCAGCCTTGCTCTCTACAGAAGTGTGATTTGATTACACTATTCATCTCCACTAAGATGTCAGTTCAACATCTTTCTTTCTGGTGTTAGGCACTGGAACAGGCTGCTCAGGGAAGCTGTGGCTGCCCCATGACTGGAAGTGCTGGATGGGGTTTTGAGCATCCTGGTCTACTGGAAGGTGCCTCTGCCCATGGCACAGGGGCTGGTCTTTAAATGTCCCTTCCAAGGCAAACACTCTATGGTTCCACAATCCTATGATTCTAATAGAGATTGTCCATGTGACTCCCATCAGGTCAATGGCTCCTTTATAGGCTGGAATCCCACCTAAGGATTTTACAGTTCTACTGCTCCAGGAATTGCAAGGAACTGTGAAGATCATTGCCAAGAACCATTACAATTTTTCAGGATTTGACCATCTAGTACTTTGCGTATTTGAAAATAAAATCTATGAAAATCACATTGATTTACTGCAACTGAAAAAAACCCTGGAACCTATGGTGTCTTCAGAGGAGCCAAGCACTTGTTAATTACCTGAAATACATCATGGAACAGCATCCTGGTAGGTGCAAGACAGATTTTTGCTGATTGCCAAATTGGCACTGCAGCTCTAATGGCAGCTCAGTATCATTAGTGCACAGTCTCAGGTAATTAGGCTTGTTGGGAGGGAAAGTGACTTCTCTTTTGATAGATCTGCCAGTTAGGTTAGGTGTAACAATCTCACCACAATAAAATTAGAAAAATAAGGCTAAAAAACCCAGGGGCTATGCTCTGAATCAAGATTCAGCTACAAAACAGAAGCAAGTGACACCTTAAGAACAGGGCTGTTGAGTTCACATGAAAATTATGTTGTATCTTTATGATAATGAACTATCATAACAATATCTCTTTATACAAAGAAGTAAAACTTATATTATTTGGCCTGCTATGTACATTATGCTTCACCTTCTGATAACCATACCTTTCAGCCCAAAGCAGGATTTCCTGATACACTAAAAATGATCAAACAACGTTTATAAAGCACATAGCTATTATGCAATGAACTACCACCTGTTTAGGAGACACCTATGAAATAAGGATTTAATGCTTTAAGACAAATACTACAAGTAAGACTTTAGTGTCCTGCAAGGGCTTAAAATAGCAAATGCCAAAATTAGTTTGAACAGTCCTAGACTGACTAGAACAGGTGCACTAAAAAAGAAAACTACTACTAAAGTAGAAAACCGTCAGTCCTGCTTGAATTCACCTTTCAGCTTCTTGTAAGTTAGGTATTTATGTAGTTCAAAATACAACCATATGATTAGTTTTCATTTGGGGAAGAAAGAAAGTTATTTTCCTAAGATGTAGTGCCAGGAAATAAAAGACTAGGCTTGTAATTCCATTGCATTAGGAATGTCTATTAAATTTAGCCTAAAGTTCTTGCTCAGAAGTTTGTTTTTAGGATCAGGCAAATACCGATCTATTTTTCAAACATCATGGTATCTACAGCCCTTACTAAATGGATGTTAGGTGAACAAAAAAAGAGAATTGAACAAAAAGATGGGAGTAGAATCATTGGGTAACATTCAGGTAAAAACCAGGTTAAGCACTGCGTGTTTAAAAATCTTTACCTTCCAAATGAAAAAAATAATTACAGTTAATAAAACACTTGAGCCCAGGCTTGTTATTTGTCCTAGGGCAGCACATGGATATGTAACAGGCAAAATAAAAAGTGTATTAATGAATACTACAATAGTGTTTTGTGAAATTCAATCCTATTTTTCACTCACATCCAAGAGAATTTCCCATCAGCTCATATTCAAGTTGGGACAGCAGTGTGTAAGCTGAAACTGGGGCTAGAGGCTGCTAATGACCAGAAACACCAGTATTGGTTTGTGGTCCAGGGTCTCTGTGAACACTTCACACTGTGCTAATGTAAGGTAATGTGAAGGAGCCTCATTCTCAGTGAAAGAGGGGTGATTTATCTCTCAGAAACGACAGGTGACTTTGTCATTGTGCTTTATGTAGGATTTCACCTTGATAAAACCGTGACTCTTATGAGTTCTGGAATAATTTCAAACTTTGATTTTTGAATATCAGGGAGTAACTAAACAGAGAAAAAAAATGCACTTAAATGCATGGTCTAAGAAGCATGTGCTGATATTTTTCAAGTATAATGCCAGAAATGGGGATATCTAGAGAATCAAGACTGTTCCTATAATTAACTTATTGTACAGATGATACTCAAAGACATTCTTAAGAATGTAACATTGTCAGAAAATATGAAACACGAATTTGAAAACTGAAACAAGCTGCTACAAGCTTCGCTGCAAATAAAGTAATTTAAAGTTCTTAATCCAAATGAAAGCTGATGTTTCATTCAGGTATGAGAAATGGCTTTGATTTAGACACATAGAAGGAGGAATTGAAAATCTTCCCCTCTGTATCTGTGCTCTTAAAGCATTATCACTGGAAACCTGGAAAAAGCACAGCACAATTTTATACAGCACTTTCAGATAATCTAACAAAAGTGCTCGATTAATGTTAATAGATTCATTTTTTTGCATTCCAAAACCATGTTTTATCATTCTCTTTTCGTGAGAGTGAGAGTTCTTTTCTCTTTATATTCCTTAACAAATATATTTTAGAACTTTTATGGAGGATCTAAGGCAGACTTACTTTCAAAGCATAACAAAATAATTTGTCAGAATGACTAAAAAGCAAATGCAGTTTCTTACTGAAATAAAATCATTCCCCAATGCAACTCTAGAATTCTGAAGTCTCTCAACATTCAGAAGCATCAGGATAAGGAGAAGTACATTAATTAGGAAATGGGAGGATGGATTTAAACTAGAAGAGATTAGGTTTAGATTAAATGTTACGAAGAAATTCTTTACTGTGACAGTGGTGAGGCACTGGCACAAAGTGCCCAGAGGAGCTGTGGATGCCTCATCCCTGAAAATGTTCAAGACCAGGCTGGATGGGGCTCTGAACAACCTGGTCTAGTAGAAGGTGTCCCTGCCCATGGCAGAAGAGTTGTGAAGCCAGATGATCTTTTAAGGTCCCTTCCAACCCAAATTATTCTATAATTCCATGTATCTGGCTTCTCCACAGTAACTGTGCTCTCTTAATCACTGCTTAATTCCAGCACACTGTTGAGCTCAGTTCAGGGGCACTGCAGAAGAGGCTACTGTTTATCTGAAGCTGAAAGGTGAGGCTGAAAATGAAAAGTCTCCAGCAAAGTTAACAGTCATTCTGTTCTGTTTCTCCCCCAGACTGCTAGGCCAGTAGGCCACTCTTTTTGTATTAATCAGTTTAGCATTTTTACTCTCAGCATTTTGAAGAAGTAAGCACGTAGGAAATTTAGTCTATAAGGGCAAATTTACAAACACATATAGAAGACTAGAATCTTTAAAAAACACCCACAAACATCTACATACATCTTAAGATACTGTTACAGTAAAAATGAATTCCTAAAATCTACCTTCCTTCCATACTGGAAAGCTGGTAATGAGAATAATGCAATCAGGATGCTACAAATGAAGCAGAGTGACCTAGAGTAGAGTTCCCAGATACCACTGCGGTATCAGTGAACAAACAGTAGCTAATGCACAGTATCTCATCATTTTTACACCTGTTGTGATAACAGGCTGTAGGTTCATGGTCCTTATCCTGATTATTCTAGAAGGTCATAAAACTGCTGTTCAGATAGCTTACTTGTGAAGATGAAGCCTCCCTCAGCTCCAAAATATTATTTGGAATGAAGGAAAAAAAAGGACTATTTCTAGTGACTTATTTTCACCAGAGCTAAAACACAATTCCAATTCAGCCTAAAATTTATACATGCTCACTCAACATTTACAAGCCTGTCAGCTTTGTGTTACCCTACATAGGAGAAATATCTGTGAGATTTGAAAGGTTAAAGGGCTGATATCAGCTGTAATACAGATTTGCAGATTACAAAACCTCTGTGAACATCTACTTTGATCCGCACAAAACAGAATAAAAGCTTCCAGCAGAACTAGAGAATATCATCTTGGCAAAATGCTCATTATCAAACTACTCAGTGATGGCTCCAAAACCCTGGCATCTGAAAACTGATGGCACATTTAATCAAGATCCTTAAAATCAACTTAAAACAAGACTTTTATCTGAATCTTTCTAGCTGCTGGATCTTCTGACACATTTGCTTGTTAGCCTGGGAAACTGTTTTATAAAACACACTTACAGAAAGTGATTTAGTTCATCGGGATTTTTGTACCTTGAATCTTTCATTGTAAGATATGTTTTAATCATTCCTGCAGCTCTTTGTGTGACTTTCCCTCAAGGTTTTTTTTTTTTTTTCATTTTAAATCCCCGATTTACAGACACTATCCCAGAAGTGGTTGCACCTGTGCCAAAAGCAGAACAGACTCCTATGTACTCTTGCTTAATCTTTCCTGTTGATAAATCTGAGGATTATATTAGCATCTCTGAACAACAGCAGCCAACTGGGAGCTCATGTTCAGTTGCCTCTCTTGCTCCTGATCCACCAACCTTTTCCAGTTCTGATCCTGCAGTGTCAGGCTCTATAAATTGTCTTTCATATACAATATAATATTTTGCTGTGCTGCCATGGATAATTATACTTTCAGCCTTCTCAGCAGTTGATTTGCATGAGTTTGTATTTGCCTTCATTACAGACCACTCTCCTGGTCTCTGTGTCTTCTATAAACTTCATGGACAATATTCTCATGCCCTCTTGTATGTCATTAACAAGAATGTGATTAGAGTAAAAGAATTAATGTAAGAATGACCTCACCAGAATAATATCAACTAACTGATGGTTTTCTAATTACTTTTTGAGAACCATCAGTCAGTTTTAAAAAATTCTTTTAATGTGACATTTAGCCTCTGCATTACTCTGGTTTGCTTGTCAGAATCCATGACCATGTAAAAGCAAATCAAGTGACCTTCTTGATTGAGACGACGATTCTTCTGCCACACCTGAAGATGTCAAACTTGTTTGACAAGATCACTTACAATTCATGTTGGTGGGAAATTACTCCCCCTCATTATATCTAGATTTACTATTAATGAAGTCTGATGTCAATTATTCAAGTGTTTTGCATGCGATCGGTACTAGGCTATCTCTTTAAATGGGTCATTCTGTTTGTCCCATCAATAATGACACACTGTTTTGTAGAGTACCACCAAAAATGACTCAAAGAAACAATGCTTATGAAAGAAAAACATTATGACTATTATCTAGAACTCTTCATTCACTAAAGGCTAGCTTTAGTATGCAAAACTAATGCTTTCCTGAGTTTCTCTTGGACCAAAAATCACAGAAACATCATCAGAGATTCTGAATTTCATACCTGGCTTTTTCTTCTAACATGAAATAGAAATTACTAGTCATTACTCTTTTTCTGCATAGCTATTGACAATTTTATCATTTTTAAATAATAACGAAATTAAAAGGGTCTAAAAGGGTAGTTTTAAAACTCCTTTGCTCATTTCAGGCTGGAATATTTCTTCCTCACTCCAGATGAAGTGGGTTTTAACTAGCAGACTGTATCCAGATGAAGATTTGACAGGGCTTAGATTGCAAAGCTCAGCACTTGGAGGCACAAGGGCAGTGAAAGCGAAAACGTTTCTTGTACTTACCGAGCTGTTTCCTACTTCTTTCTCCATTGCTGAATGTGACTCATTATTAGCTGGGTTCTTTGGTGCAGCAAATTCTGGTTTCTTAATTTTTATGTCAGGCTTGTTTTCTTTGGCATCTGGCTTACCCCCAGATCTAGCAGGACTTGGCTTCTGAGAGGGTGGTATCCGTGCAAGTGTTGATGGTGAAGGGTTGGCATATTCATCTTCTTCCCTGAGCTCCTGTGGAAGCGCTGTTGGATTCATTTTTACATAATAGCCATGGTAGTGACCATGCAGCTCTCCATTCTCTGTGCTGCTGGCATTGTGCTGGGCTGAGAACTTTGGCTGGTGTTTCCCAGCTGCTTCCTCCTTCACTGGTGCTTTTGAATATAAAGGCTTGTTAGTTGTGGGTGTTATATTCTCAGTTGCTAAAAGCTTTTTTTCTTGACTGAGTCTTGCCCCAGAAGTGGAGCTTTGCCTTTTCAGTTGTTTTGAAGGAGAAGTCTCAGAAGAGAGAGGAGGACTATTTCTTGGGCTTGCTTCTGGGGTTCGAGGGGGTGTAGTACCTTTTCGATAAAAGTGCGGTGACTCTTTTGGGGAGGGTGGTTTCTCCTGACCTTTTTCTTCAGATTTTTCTTTTGCATCCATTCCTTCTTGAAATTTTTGTTTGATATAATCAGGGCCTGAAAAATAGTGCAACAGAAATACTAAGATCAAAATGAAGTTCACAGTGAAACTATTGCACTGGGATGTCAGACTGTACTGCCTTGCTAAAATGCAGGCAGGGGCATATGTTACCAACAGTTCATTGACATTCACAGTGATTTACTCCAAATTGTTTAGGAACAGGAGTTACTGCAGTTTCTTGGTAATTGCTGGAACTATTTACTAACTTGGCTCAGTCACTCTACATCTTCAGCTTTTCAAAGGGACACGGTTTTTAAACTGCTCCTGAGTGAAGTCTGAGTGACTGAAGATTGTCTAACCTTACATCACCTACCATTCCTTTTCTGAGAGGCAAGTTTTGAGGTATGTTTTGCTTGATTACCCTCACTAATTTAAATCCTCATGATCAGAGCACCTGTTTGATATGTAGATAGTCAACCATGAGAATGAAATGTCTCTTCTGTTCTTATAAGCTACAGGGAAAAGGGCTTCAATCGCTTTTTTCCCCCTTTGGGTGAATGTCAGCTTGTCTTACATACACATATAAGTGCCTTAAACTCTCACAGGCTGGCTCTGTCTTCCAGAGCCAATCACTCCCATATGAAGACCCAGGTTAACCACTCTAGTCACTAATACAATTCCTGCTTAGAAGGCAGGAATACAAATTCTTTTACATTCACAGGAAAATACTCACAGAGCAGCAAGTGTGAAGAACATCCTCTTCCCAAATTCTAGCTAAACACCCACATGCATGTTCACTACTAGGACTCATCAAAGTGCATGTCTGTACAGCTGTTAACATAAACAGAAACTGGGTGACATGCTCTGCTCCAAGTTTTGGTTCTCAGATTTAATTGTTTAATGATAAGACCGCAGCAAACACTGCTGAAGAAACAAAATTGCTGTAAATCTGTATGCCCTGTAGGCAATGTTTTCTGCTTTACTTCCTAGAGGTCACATTTCAGATTTCAGGATCAGTTTCCCTTAAAAGTGAGAAGCTGGGGAGCTCTGTGATCCAAGAACTGCTGGCAATCTTCGTGTATTTTCAAAAATGGCTTCTGAAAAATACAATGCAACTTGTTTGTCCACTTCTATTTTCTCCAGCACCACAACTTTCCTTTGATTTCTTTACCCTTCTCTAAGTGAGCCTTATCTGTGCTTTAATTCATAGAGGAATTCTGTGCCCAGAGAAGAATGTCTGCACACATTTTTCTGCTTTTGAGTTTAGAGGAGGCTCTAACTGGGCTAGGCAGATACAGTGTTTTTACAGATGCCAGAAGCATATGCATATCTAGGCAGTGCGAAGATGAGAGGAAGGAAGAGCAGCATGAAGCTTTTGGAAGTTACTGAGTCATCTGGTAAGTAAGCATTGCTGAGAAGAAGAATTACTTGGCATGCAAGGTCTTTTGAGCAGGAAACATTTCTGGCATATCTGAAAACCAGGGGTGGAAACAGGGAGCTGTTAAGAAAGAAGGCTAGACACAGACAAGCCAGGATTTGTTCTCAAATGACATTTGAGGAGGAAGTTTTGAGGAGTTAAGCCTGCACAGAGGGAGAGAACTAGAGGCCCTATTCACAGCTTTTTATAATCTTCCTGGTAAAAGGGAAAGGCAGCAAAACACAAATTAAGAGTTTCCATATATAAAGTTACAGGTATGATCGCCATTCAAAAAATTCTCCATCATGTTGGGGATTTCCTTCCATCTTTGCTGAGATACATGAGGTAATGCTGAGGGGTTTAACCTGCATAAACTTTATTTTTCATATCTTTTCACATTAGATATACTTAGGGGTGTAAAGAGAAAAGGATACCTAAAAGAGCTCTGACTAATCTTTAAGCCCAAGCCACAGAGCTGTCAAATTGCAATGATTATTCATTATGGACAGACCCATATTCACATTAGCTTGCTCTTTATGACTGCTGTGGCTAAAGCATCTAATTGGAACACTATCTCCTCAGTCTTACAATGCTGCCTAAATTCTGAAAATTCACATACTGTGACAGCTCTGCACGGCCTCATTTATGTAAAGATTTGACTTTTACTAATATCTGACAGCACTTGACAGACTTTGAAGACACTTTCATAAGGAAAACATCAGAAAATGACATCAGAAATTACTTCAGAAATGTCATCATTCTCCACCCTTTTGTTGATTGCATTTCCTGCAATCAACAAAAAGCCTCCCAAAGTTGGCCAGAGAAAATCCCTCTCATCAAGAGACCTCCAAGCTGTTGGAATTTTTGAAAATAGAAGGGAACCCATGGTCTCAGCTGCCCATGTCTCACCAAGAGAGCGGAAGAGTGAAGAGTAAAAAACTTAAAAGCTAAACAAAAATATAATCTGGAGCTCCCCAAAGAAGTTAAGTTTCAACAGGCTAACAATGCCACACATTCACTGGGTTTTTGGAAATATTTGATGCTATGTGACAGTGAGAATGCTGCATCCAAGGAACATCTGAGGGTGTCTGACCAGACGTTCAGGCATCGCCTTAACACACCACAGCAGCCCTCCCTCTCACCCCCAGAACATCACATATGGATATTAGAGAAACATCCCTTGCCTCCAATCTTGTCAGGCAAGTCTTTCCAGCACTGAAATTCCTGGCCCTTTGCTGAAGTTCACTTTGGAGATTGTCCAAATCCTTTTTAAACATCTGTTCACTGTATCCAATACAATTGGATTGTGCACTTGTCCAAACCAGTGACTCCAAGCAGCAAGAACTCAGCTCCCACTTCTTCCAAGGACTAAGAGCAGTCAGGATTTACCCTGTCCCCTTTGTTAAAGACATGACTCTACAGACATGGGTAAGGGAGTCCTTCATCATAAGAGTAATCTACAGCACAAGTTTAAAGAAACAAGGGCCAAGGGAATTTTTAAAGAGAGTCACTAACATCCTTTCTTGTAACATTTCTTAGCTGGCTGATCTTAAGGAGGAAGAGAAGAGAATTTGAGGGTAAAGTGGGATTATCTGACCAGGAAATAAATGCAGCACTCTGGTTCTTCAGTTTGCAGTTCAAGCAAGCAGTAGATCTAAACAGGATACATCTGAATGCCTAAGGAGAACCTGGTCTGGAGAGCAGAACCAAGAAATGCTATCTAACCAGTAAAGGTAAGATGAACCTGCATGTTACAGGGACGTGCTGGCTGTGCTACTATTGGATCAAAATTGATGCACCTATACTTGATCAAGGTCAGCCACCAGGGTGGTTTTGGCTCACACACCTGTTACGATGCCAGCAACTGGATGGCACCATTGAAGTGTGAGTTAGTATTTGGGGATGATAGCTTCTGAAAGCCAAAGGACTGTGTGGATGTATGCACAGAGTCTCACACAGCCTGATGGTCAGCTTGAACAGCATTTCAGTGATGGCTGTGGGGTGAAGGAAGCTTTGCTTTTGTTGAAGATGGTTGCTCTAAATCTAGAATTTCTTGGGAATTTCTTATGTAATATGTCTTTCCTCCTGGAAGGGTGCCAGTAACTGATGTGACAGCATGGTCAGCCCTGTAAATGAGAAGAGAAGGATGCCCTGGTTCTGCCACAGCATTTTTAAGGAGGTGACAGCCACATGCTTTCCCCCATGGCCTAGTGAGGCACACGTATTGGCAGCATAGGGCTGTGGCAGGATTGTGGCTCAAGGAGCATCTGAAAATGTCATCTTGCAGGACACTGTAAAGGCAGCCACTGCTTCCCAAGAAGGCTAAGAAGAGACCTCGTGCCTCATCAGATCAGAATGAAATCCGAAGCTTGAGAGGGATGGCAGAATACATCTAGGATAGTGAGGGAAAAGGCATACATGTAATTGCATCAGTGATTTTATAAAAATCTTACCATTCTTACAATTCAGGAAAAATAAGCATTTCAAATTACAATTTTTTTTTTGTCTACTGAAAGCAAAAAAAGACTGTAATGCCACTAATGCAGGCTCCAGAACATAATCTTTTAAGAATATAATATTTAA
Source organism: Haemorhous mexicanus (assembly GCF_027477595.1). NCBI lineage: Eukaryota > Metazoa > Chordata > Aves > Passeriformes > Fringillidae > Haemorhous > Haemorhous mexicanus. The sequence goes on from NC_082341.1 coordinate 126,726,778, forward strand.
AGTACTATTGATGCTGAGTGATGTGATTCAATTTCAAGGTATGTTAGAAGTACTTATTAAATAAACATATGCTTATTTCTGCTTTTTAAACTGAAGTACATGTTATGTGATGTAACCTATCTTTAGTGCTACATAGAGTGTTAACAAATAGACAGGGTTATAAAGAGTAATCCAAATAAGAAACAATACTATAACTTTATCATTATGAGAAAATTCATGTTGTGCCTATAGATGAATTCCAAATGTGAAGCACATACCTCGCTTCCTAATTTTGAACTGCTAGTGGAAAGATGCTCCATTTTCACTGTAATGTTTAACAACTGTCTGTGGGGTAATGGTGACACAATCAAAGTTACTTGCTCAACCAGGACACTGCAGTCTATATGCAAACCTTCCAAGATTAGAGGCCTCTTTTTACTGAACTACTCAACACTTGCACAAAAAAAGGAGAGAATTCCTGATTTGAAAAGTTCGCAGTCCAGAAGTACAAAACTGAAGCTTATACCAATAGCCCATTTTAGTGATGGGGAAGCTAACCCAAAAGGAAATAATGACCCAAAGCACATGTTTCATCTGAATAACCTTTCTGAATTTAGTGCTCAGCTGTGAATAAAGTACCAACGTGCTCAAAGCTTTGCTAAATCTCTGACAAACCTAAAGGTGCTGAGAAAGCCTTTGTCAAAATCAGGAATGGAGTGTAAGTCTCCCGAGTAATGAAAACTCCACACAGCATTTTGGCCATGAGTTTGTTGCCTACCATAAATGTCTTCTTGCTGAAAAAGCTGAGAGCTGATCTATCAAATCTAAATTCAAAGAGAGAAGGAAATAATAAATGATGAATTAGTTTCTTAGTGCAGATTACACCCTAATACAAATCCAGAGCATGAGATGGATGAAGCAAAAGCTTAAGACTTTTGTATTTAAAGGAACTGTACTAAAAAAGGAAAGTGCATACATTAGTGTTGGTACTGCAGGTTGATATATACTGTTCATGAAATAAGCCAGTGAAAACAATTTGGTTTATCTTCTGATGTTTTTGATGGTTTTCTAATGTGTCACTGTCAGCAACAATATGTATGCTCTCACAATAAGATTTCTTTGCTATTCTCATGAACTTAATAAAACGTTGAAAAGCCAAGTGATCAGTCAGAGGATCAATTAATATAGGATCTTTCTTCCTTTTGTTAGGATTTCTCAGGATAGGACATCCAGTATAAAAGAATTTCTCAGGATGGTAACTGTAGGTGAAGAAATATAAATAATCAATTATCAATCTCTTAAAAGAAATTATTCAGTGAGTCATAATGGAAGTGCAAATAACTATATTCAGTAAAATTTAGGAAGATAGGGTTTATTATTATTTCTTCTTTGGGGAGATATGAAAGGAGGGAGAAGAACTATAATTAATATCATTAGTACTTCCTCTGCTTCGTTCTTAATTTTCTGGCGGTTATACTGGTAACAGGGAACAAAAAAAACCTCTTAAGTACTAGGCTGCTGGCTTGAATTCAGCCTACTGAATGGAGGGCTGGGCAATGCCATGTGCAAAATGTGTTGATGAACTCACTGGAGCAGAGATATGGTTATGGTTTTAGTAATGTCTGAGAGTGAACTGGGACTGAATAGGTCTGGAAATTAAAAATTATTGCCAGAGAAATTAAAGGCTATAAGGCAAGATGCTTAAAGAGCAATAGGGCTCTGAGAGAACACTTGTGCTGGACTTAGGTATTAGAATAGAACAGGACATTTCAGTCAAAAGGGACTTAGAACAATCATCTTGTTCAAGTCACTGACTAATTCAGAGCTAAGCAAAAGCTAAAACCTGTTACTAAGGGCATTGTCCAAATACCTCTAGAGCACTGACAATCCTGAGGCATCAATCACCTCTCTAGAAAAGCCTATTCCAGTGTTTGATCACCCTCCTGGTAGAGAAAGACTTCCTAATGCTATTTTAAGAGGTCCTCACTCCAGGTGTAGGAAGTACCCTTCTGATGGATGCAGTGATCCAGCAGTAGGGCATGGAATAGTGCAGCTCCATCATGGTTGGGTCAATGTGCAGCAACATAAGAACTTTCTTACTTCTAGTGATGCATAGATAAGTTATTTAAGAATTCCTTAATTCAAAACAGATAGGCAGGCCTGGTTGCCCTGTTTCAGCTGCACCTGCAGCTGGTTATGCCACTTGGAATAACAGCTTTCTTCAACTGTACTTGAGAATGCTTTAGAGAATAAAAAAAAACATTAGCTAAGGAGAAAAAAAAATTGAAATGGAAGGGATTGTTGACACTGTCTTGTGAAATGCAGAAGAAACTCAAGTCTGGATGGCTGATTTAACTTTTAGCCTCTGATAGCAACTGCATTTTGATGAGGTATGACCAGCATTTTAAATGCTATTAAGCAGCTTCCCTAGCTAAGGGCAAATAAAAAATCTTTCCTGGATCAATTTTAAAATTCCATTTGGCTGCCTTCAAATCCCTTATTTCCACCCACCCCAGCCCTTCCCCTTAATATACCGGCTTGGAAGTAGCACGGTGGACTAGGAAAGCAAACTACAATGCAAATAAGAGGGAGAGGACTCCATTTTTTTTTCACCATCCAAGAAATACTCCAAAATATAATGTTTATTATTTAGAATCTTTCTTAATTCACTCTTAATTGCAAATTCTCATTTCCTACTCCTCCCTCTTTGAAGATATCTTCCCTTTGCTGACGTTTTCTCCAGCTTACCCTTTCAGAGCTTCTCAATCTGTTGTTAGCATTGCTGCTTCCTTAAGCAGTATTCCTGGTGGTCTTCCTTCTCATTCTGGACTGGAGGCAAGACTGAAGCTAGCATGTGCCAACAGCTACTCACTAAATCCATGAGCCTCATGGAGACTGATGCCTACATATGCTTAGTTTATGGAACTGTTCTGATTTGATCTGGCAGCCCGCTGTCTTTGAAACCATGAACAACCAACATGACCAAAACATAAGACAGAGAGATAGAACAGAAGGTGATATTTTACTACTGCCACAACCTGACAAAGCCACATCATCATTCAGCAATGTAAAAGTTAGAATACACATATCTTCCCAAGGAGTCCTAGTCCACCTAGGACTAACTTTAAAAGGTAGCATCATGAATACAAGCAGGCTTCAAAGCAAATGGAAATGCAACCTTCCATTCTTGCTAAGTAAAGATAAGGACCTACAGAAAGTATTCACTGGTAGAAATTGCTTATTAAGTATCTTGTTTAGAAGAACCCAAACCACAAAATTCTTGCACATCAAGGTTGCTACTTTAGACCTGCTCAGGGAACAGTTTTGTGCAGTACCCTGAACAACTTCTGCATAGTTTTGCTGGAATATGTATCTACCATATTTAAAATATCTGCCAATGCTTTATTTTTCTGACTGTGACATCAATGAAAATGACACAGCCTTCTCAAAAACCCCATCAAATGCTTCCTGACATGGATTAGACTGAGATCAAAAGCCTTGACTTACTTATTTCCTAGCCCCACATACAGAGACACACATACACCAACTTTGGCCAAACCCAAGTTTTTATGCCTCTGTGTTTACTCTGCTGTGATATTTACACAGCATAATGCAGTCCTTAGTGTGACCTGATTACTTTACCGCTAGTGTCTCTGCATTTTGCACAGATATTTGTTGAAAAGCATACGACACTGTGTTATCTCACAATGCTTTTGGAAAATATCAAAACGTCTACTCAAGCACACTCGAGCTGCCAGCAACAGCAATGGCAAAAGAAAAGGAAATGGACTTCAGCCAAACAATTCACATCATAGGTAACATCATCACAAACTTGTGAGTCAAGCAGTAGGATAATGAGACAGATATTAATGCAATTTCTACCAGTACAAAAACTCGACTGCCTCTTCTCTCCATGTCAGTTCCTCCAAATCTGAAATTAATTTGAGTTACCCTACCATTAACACACCTGCATACAGAACCTAACCGGTGTTTTTGTAATTTGGACTTTTATATTATCCATTAACTAAAGAATCATTAAGGATAAAAGAATCCCTAAAAATAAGATTTTCCTCCTCTAAAGGTTTATAAATGCAACATTAAAGTGCAGACACATACATACTAAAGAATTTCAAAAACTGCCTGGAGTCAGCATCAAGAATAATGAATTTATTTTATGTACCCAATCTCTGCTCCATTCCTTTAACTGCTTTAGCAGGTGACTGAAGTAGCTGTGGTATTTCCAAAATAGGGCAACATTTCCTAACTGTATCTGCATAGCAGTGTTTAAGCCTTTATACTTCTGGATTCAATACCACCAGAAAAATGTAACAAATTTACCTTACCTGGTAGAGAGCACTATGAGTACTGCACAACTATCTCTAACACCTCACTGGCACATCAGCTTATGGACACAGAAACTGCCTGTGACCAGCAATCTCAATTATGGATTGCTTTACTTACCCTGCCTTTCTGTTGATGAATACTGACAGAACTTCAAAAAATATCTGTCAAGATTACATGGTGATGCATATGACTCCTGTATCTAGGACAGGCTTCATTTTTCCAGGGTAGATAAAATGTAGACATTGTATTTAATGTGAATGATCCCAGCCAAATAACACATGCACTGTAATCTACTTGAATGCTTCTAAGCCTGAAGGCTGCTTAACAGGCGATAACTGAGAAGGTAAATTTTTAGCTTTTTCACAAAAAACCTAGAGACTACTTTACTTCATCTGAACTTCACTGGGGCAGCTGTTAACTGCAAAGGCAGGTTTTTTTAAGCTCTTAAAGGATGGGCAGAAGTGAAAGGCTGTAATCCCATTCTCATTGCAACTGCATATTCTCTGAGAAGATGAATTTTAAATATAGACAGAGACTGTTAATGTGGCATAATAACTGTCTTTACTCAGTAGAATTCGCACTTCTTTACATTTCTCCCAGCGTGTCCAGATCTTTCTGACATGATGATCCCCAAAGTTCTACACAGTATTTCAGACTCTGTGTCTGTCACTGGGATCATGCAGAGAAGGGACCATTCTCCATGACGTGCTTCTGCATATACACCCTGGAAGGGTATTAGCTACTTACTTCTCTTATCACATTTCAAGTGCATGGCTATCATCCTGCTCCATGGGAGTTTGGCAACTGACCTTAACAGGAGCAGGTTCACGTCTGCTGTCCAACTGGCCAAGTCTGTCAGCCCGTCTTAAGAACTGTTTTTCAGTAAATTCAATAAACAAGTGAATTTTTTGACAAAGCCCTTCTAACCTGTGCCTCTTTTAAAATCTGTATTTCATAAAGAGACAGAGCCTGTTTTTCTGAGAACACCCTTCTGTTCTTCCACTACAGAAAAAAGCAGAGCCTAGGATATGCACTCAGGGCTTGAGTTGTAGATGTCAGCATTTCTTGTGCCTGCAGAACATCTTCCAAAAAGGCTCAAAACTGGGAAGTAAATACTATGTCAGCAAATACAGTAAATACAGTAATTACATGTATGTCAGCAACTAACCAACATTACTTTTGAATATACAAGCACAGATATAGATAGGTAAAATAACATGGAAAAAATAGACAGTTACAGACTCCACTGGTTCTACAGATCTAGAGGTGCATTACTACCTTTAATTAAAACTCCAGATATTTCTAAGGGATTCATGATTATATGATATGATGCCAGACTTAAGTTTTTAGAAGTCACCTTTATCACCTTGTGTTTATAGAAAATACACTGGAAATTATGAACAGGAGTAAAATAAAGAGACTTGAAATTTACTGCTTTTGAAATATATGGCTTTATGAATTTTCTTGGAGGGTTGAGGGTTAATCCAGTATTTTTCAAAACCAATACTCATTAAGCTGTACCATACTTCCAGCAAAATTAAATTCTTAATATCTAGCATTGAAACTAATTATAAAGTGTAAGAGCCTGGAGTGACTGCTGCACTGCAAATGCGAGAACTGGAGAAATACAACAATCAATTGAATTCCGCTAAAACTAGGGTATGTGAGCTGCTTAGTCTTGCATCCAAATCTGGCTTCTTTCCAGTGTGTTCTTATTATTTTTTATTTTAGAGAAACCCCACTCACCATGCCACTTACCATTCTGACCTCACACAGTGTCACTTCTTCCCTTCCCATTAGTGCTCTAAGTTTTCATTTCTAAAGTCTAAGTTTGCAATATCCATTACTGCTCCTCTCCTCCAAATCTATCCCATGCTCTTCAGTTTGGCAACTGCCTCTGACAAAATACTTTCTGCTCTTCATCTGATACTTTTTGAGGAACCTCTGTGATTTTCTTAGCCACATTTCAGTATTGGTATTCCACTCTTACCCTCCTTTGACACAGGTGACCATTCTCCTCTTCTGAAACAAGTCTCATCTGTTAACATCTGTGATTTATCCTTTTAATTCACCCATATTTTTCTTTCATTTTTAAACCATACTTTCAAGGAAAATAACCACCAATTATTCTGTTCTTGGACTCTCTACCTTTCTTTTACAATTTTCATCCTGTTTAATTTCACCATACAAAAAATACCAATTCCATGCTGGCTATGTTTCAGTTCCAGGTTTTACTCCTGCTCAGACAATAATCTGAACTAACAGGCAGAAATCTTCATCTACTCCAAATTCCCAGCATGGTCTTCCCGGCTGAGATTCTGATGAATCACGCTGAACATTACATTATTCAGGTGTGTAATATTTTTTGGGTATCTCCCTAGATTCTCTCTAATTTTAAATAAGTCTAAATTTTGCACACTTTCTTGGAATAAAAGGACATGTATATTAGCCATCTATTTCTGTGGCTTTGACAAACACAGAATGCAGCTGCAAAGATTATTTTTCTCTAGTGGTCCACATTACATGTTAAAAGTGTAACGGGAGAAACATAACCTTTTAAACATAATTTAAATCTCCACTAGTATAATAAAATCCTTTCAAAATAGATCACCATACTCGACTGAAAATTAGCACTGTAAGGAAAGTTCTCAGTTCTTTGCTAGCTGAATTTCAACATGGAACAAATATTTATGACGCAGTTATAAATAGGATTTATAATGGAAATTTTGACACTGTGATAATACTCCCATGTGATAGACCCTACTTCATCTTGTCCTTGGCTGGACACCATGACAGACCAATATAGAAATTCACTGGAGCAGGCCAACAGTGTCCTGGAAGGAATGATTCTTTTTCAGAGCAAATGAACAATTTTTAACAGGAGAAAGGAAGCACTGACCTCTTTCTCCCAGACTACACCTGTAATTAACACTCCCATAGTGCCAGATTAGATACATACACCTAGGCTAGAATTTGAAAAGTTACTTTGAGATAGCAACACAGCACTGAAGTTAGTCCAGGCTTCAACTAGTTTCATAGTCAGATCCTGCAGCCTTTACTAACCAACCATGAATTTCATCTGGATGCAAATTAACTAGCTCACTACTTATGCAAGTCTGTGAAAATTACAGTGCTTGTAACAGCTTTATCTCTCTACAGGAAACTGGTTCTCTGTTATTAGTTTTAAAAGTTAATTTGCTCAAAACTAATAAGGCATATTTTTTCCTAAGCAAATCATTTGATTATATGACTCAAAAGTATCTTGGAGAGACTGAGCAAAAGCATCCAGAAGAATTAAGGCTATGCCTCTGCAAACTCTCTTTGCTTTGCCTTCTCCCAAGCAGGCTCTCCTGTCCCAGATGCACTGCAGAACACTGGGGAAGGGGATGAGCCAGCAGGTGTGTCAGGCAGTGCAGCAGGATGGATTCAGACTCCCAGCAAGCTGGATGGCCCTCACCCTGGGCAAGAGGAAAAATGTGGAAAGGAAGGTTGGGGGCCTCTGTACCCAAGGCTTGGTGAGACAGGTGATAAATGTGGAACTCATGTTGTGAAGACTGGTATGACATGACTTATAAAAAGAAAGGGGAGAACAAGAATAAAGCTTGAAATTGGCACTTTTTCTCTTAATGCACCTTCTTTCTTTGATTTCTGGATACAACAGGAGTGCATTAGGATACATCTATAGGCTCTGCCTTCTCCAGAGTTCTGTAGAAAGAGGACAGAAGCAATAAATTGTAGAGAAAAAATGGCACAGCAAGAAACCCAGTAACAGATCTGTGAAGATGATGGAGTCATATGTAGAATAAGTTCAGAAAATGAACAGGCTCTTGTATGACTAAGAATAATGAGAGAGCTTCCGTATGCTTTAAGGCACAAACTGATGGCATGGCTGGTAACTTTAATCAGGCAAAATGCTCATTGTAATTGGCTTTTGAAATAAAACTATCTGGTCTGGCACACATGCATTTAGCCAGGACATTCCAGTTAATTAGCATCAGCCAGAAATCTCTCTTTCCTGTCCATATGGAGTTTGCATTTTGAGAACTCGAGGAGGTGGTGATGGCAGAGAAGAGGAAGATGGGAAGGATGTTTTTTTTCTTAAGCTACAGATTACCTACCACTGGTCAAAAGAGAATGTAAACCACAGTTCCTCTTTAAGGCATTAGTGGCCATTACAAATTCCCTTGTAATAAACTTAAAATGCTTATTTCTGAAACTCGTAATGTTCAGCATGATAATTCTGAAGCTTTAACAGTAGCCAAATCTTATAGTAAAAATACTAGTAAACCTTGCCAAATTCTTACTCTTATCATTGGGAAGTATTTGCTCATATATTTCACCTAAAGAAATTCTGTCCATCTCTAAACTTGGACAGCTTCAATTTATGAACTGCTCCTTGATTTCTTTCATGCCTTGTTTAGAAGGTCAAAGACTGAATTAATTGTTTTGGTGATCCATGTATGCTCATCTGGCAGCTGGCTGACCTGACAAATAATCTGCCAGAAAACAATTCAGATCTGAATTTCCAGGCCTTAACTGCTCTGTGGTAAAGTGCCCAGACTGCTCCTACCCTGCAGCAAAGTAGTTGTACCCTTCTTTCATTAATCAAATGTTATTCATTCAAACTGAATGAAAGAGCAGTATCCATTTGCTGCAGGATATATATGCACACACACAATTATGGCTTAGCTGTCCAGTCTGTGCAAGTCCATACTGCAGTTTGCCTCCTGATAGCGTGTTTACAAGATTACATCCTAAAGACAGTCTGGGAATTTAGAATGAATGTGTCAGTCAAAGCATCCACTAACCTTGTGCAAGACTAGAACAATACTCCCCCTTTTCACTGAGTATCAAAAACCCTTCTTTTCTGTTACACCTTTGATACAGTATTCCCATCAGGTTCTACAAGAGACACAAAAAAGCACTTATTTTTTTCTCTAAGCGAAGACAAATCTCAAACTGTCCCTGGATGACTCCCCTGAATGAGGCTATGACTCAGGTTTCATTTGTTTCCTGTCCTGGTGTGCTCTCTTTTGACACATCCACAAGTTTAGTGATGCCTGGAGGAAATAAACAGGTCAGAGCTGGGATTTCTCAGAATTTGTTTTATTTCTTGATGAAAAGGCCAGTAAAGTATGGTCTCTAAAAAGAGTACAACATTTGTTAAATCTACAAAATGTAGAGCCTTGTGGGTAGGGCTCTGCAAAGACACACATCCTCCTAATTATTGATCACTAGTCAAATATCTGCTACAGCAAAAGTAGAAGCAGGGTCTTGCCTGAGAATAGCATAAATAAACTCAGGGAAAACAGCTCTCTGCAACCTTGTAAGTCCTTACACTATGACTCTGGCCTTTTCAATCATACTTGGCTTTCCTTATATGCAAATACTAAGGCAATCAATCACTGGGGGACCCGAACCTCAAGATTTCTCCGGTACCTCATTATTATTCTTACCTGCTGGATGCTACTTCACTCCCTACTGCTTTGTTCTCCTCTTAGTCTCCTTTAAAACTACACTACAAAGGTAGAGCCTCTTGGCAGCTTCTGATGAATGCCTTAATGAACATAAGGGTGAAATATGAGAGAAAGGATTTGGGAAGTATGAACTGCCATGGTACAATGGATGATGAATATTCACTGTAATTATAATTTATGTGTAATACTAGGCTATATGCCCCAGAAAGTTGCTTTTTAAGAACCTAAAATTTAAGAGCTTTATCAAAAGGTTTTCAAATATTGAAATGGTTTTAGGCTACAAGTAATTAAGAGATCACTCATTTAGACAGAAAAGAATGCTTCTGTTATTTAGAAAGAGGCGTTTGTATTTCACTTCTTTTTGTCTCTGTTTCAAGAGGTTTGTTGATATGCCACATACATTTACTGCTGACAGCATGCTTGCCACCATACTAAGCAGTTAAAGAAATAAGAGAAAAATTACACTTTCTCATCATAACCTATTTTCAAGAGTATTTGGTACAAGAGAAAGCTTTCACATAGCTATAGCTTTAGAGAATGAGGCAGAACACTTACTGATACACCTTTTAGCAGCATTTACAGAAACAAAATAAAAAGCTCAAGCAATAAAAGAAAACCAAGAAGCTGCTATTAGGAACCAATAACAGTTACCTTCTTTTCATTTAAATACATGAAAAATGCTATTTGAAAAGCAGATATTTACTTCTGTTTGTGTGAGTGAATGCAAATACTTGGAAATATTTATCTATTTTATTACCATAAATGACAAAAGCTAACAGTAACACTGTCCAGTTACTATTGGCGTGACTCTTGAGAAATGCTCAAACAAACAAGTATGTGTACAACAAGTGAGTGGGTTTACTGGTGCCACACAGAAAAAGTGCATCTGAAAAAGGCACCACATACACTGAGCCTGGAAAACATCTCAGACATGATAGCACATGAAATCATCACAATGATGTGTGAACCTGGTGGTTTGCAGGAGTTTATTTGGGATAACTGAGATTTAGTTAACACCTTGGAATTTAAAAGTTGTTTACGTAATGAGATTAGTTTTGGTTTTTTTTTTAAATGTATACAAATATGCTGTATTTGACTATTTTGGAAACAATTAAGAGAATTCAAAATTTGGAGTCCAGAAAACGTATTTATTTTTTGCTAGGAGCTAGCTAACCAAGAGATGTTTCCACACAGAGAACAGAGTAAGTAAACTTTGAAAAATGCTTGGCTGTGTCATTCCACACATATCCCCTCACTTGGGGAAGGGATACAAACTCTCCTCTTCTGTAAACAGAATAAAAGTTTCAAATGAGAGGAAAATAAGATCCCACACCTTCTCTCCCATATCTCAGCTGCTCTGTCAGCAATGCTACTTCAATTCCCGTGGCAGGGAGTAAAAAGACACCTGAGCATTCTTGATCTGGGTGATTTCTTGGTGTCAAATTTCACACTGTCAGATGTTGGCATTTTCACTCAAGTACTCTAGTAATTGCTTTATTTGAAGGGTTTGGCAGCTTTTTGGTAGTTTATTTCCAAATGCTTCAATAATTTGCATGGCTAAGGTTATAATTTCTTTACTTATGAATGGCAGGATGGCGTGCTGCTGTAAACTGGGATTTCTTCAGCTGGTGTAGAATGAAATAATGAGATAATAAAAAATGAAAAAGACTTGACTGTGATAGCAGTAAGTATGGGCCAATAATATAAATCCACAGGAGAGGTAGTACTGAGGTAATTCCCCACAGTGAAAAGTACATATTTATACTGTTTTAAAGGTAGTAAAGCCTTACTACTGGAAATAGTTCTGTTGAGTTTTGCCAACAGTTCTGGACTGCCATGTTCAAAAAGGATGAATTTATATCAGGATGTGTAAAAAGAAAGTCTGCAAGACTGGTAAATGGAAGGAAAATTCCAATCAGGTGAATAATCCTTGACTTAGGCACTAAATTAATACAAAGAGAGGTCCTCAATCCCCCCAACCACAAAACACATTCTCTCTCTACAACCAAATACTTAGGAATAAAGAAGAAATCAAGTTTTCTGTGAGGCAACTGACAGTAAGGATTTAGTAACAAGTTATACATAGTGACCACTTGAACTAAAAATTGAAGTAAATAGGTGTATTATTAAAAAATGTTGCAGAATGTTGCTCTTTGCTTTTTTGGGTCATTATACCCTGCATTCACTATATGGGTGCATTTAAGATAAGTAAGTTTGTGTCTGAAACAAGGATGAGCAGAAAATGACAGTAAGTGAAAATGAATCTCAGAGCTATAATCTCTATTAGTATGCGAGTACAGGCAGATCCTTGAGAAGTAATAACAAGATATGACTCAACTCCATTTGACAGGTGAAAGAAAGGGCAGACATGAAAAGACATTAAACTGGCAAATGGAGCTCCATTTTATCTATCCAATTTTAAGCTAAAGAGCAGTACACAGAAATATGAACCTCATGGAAAGACAGCAGAAAAACAAGGCAAAACCAACTTTGCTTCCTCCTGCAGCAACTTTCCAAACCCCGTGACAGATGAAAACAGGCTGCAATGCTGATGTAGGTGGGACAGACCTAATTCTATGCCATTGTGAATATAGAACTAATGTTCTACAGAGCACCCCAGGCATAACAGAGGAAGAGTCCCTTGCAGGTTATGTATGTCTAATGGCAAAATATTCCCCAAAATTCAGACCTTAGCTAACCAAGACTGTCAGGAATTCCACTGGACAGTAAAAAAACCTATAGATCTTCCCACTAATAAATGCATTATAGAATTAATCCAAATTCCTGTTTATTTTTGATTGCTGAAGTCTTTGAATAAACTACTGTCCTGAATAAACTATTAATCTGAGGCAAAGTTATATGTTTGATACTGACTTTTCAACACTCAACTGTTTTCATACAAAGAAACAGTCACCAAATTATTAAAAACTGAGAACAAAATCTCCTTGAACAATGTGCACTCCTCATGACATACACATGACTTCTGTATCAAAGACAACATTCAAGATGGAATCAACACTTCAGCTTAACACAGAATCTTTTCACTGCAATAAAACAAACAGCCCCATAAAACCCCAATCTACAATTACCTGGTTGGTAGAAATTTGGTGAAAGTTCTCTGGCAACTGCTCTTGCAATATCACATTCCTGGCGAGCAGCCTGAGCAGCCTGATCCGCAGCATCAGCTTTAGCTCTTGCGTGTGCTGTTCTGTAGAAAGCAGAAAACAGTTTATATGCACAGGAGTCTTGCAGCAGGTGCATCAAGCATGTGAGAGCAAAGGACCTCAGCTGTCATACACTACCCTGCACTCTTAGACAAACTGTTGTGAGGAACTGCAAATCAGTGAAGTATTTCAGGATCAAATCACTATTCCTCTCAAGCCTTCAGTTCTGTTCATCCTTGGATCACATTTACTTCCAGGAACACAATTTACAGCCCAAGCTTGTAATTAAAATGTCTAAAGAGAGGGAAAGAATAGTATCTGACAAAAACACGGGATTAGGATTTATTTACATGTTACCAGCATGTTTACAGAAGAGCACAGAAGGTCAGACTGGCCACCAGACTGACTCCTAAACAGGACACGTGGTGTTGAAAGGGACTGAGGAATGTTACCACCTTTACCACATTTCAAAGTTAATGCTGGGTCAGTGCTGGGTGCCATGTGAAAATTTCTGAAGGGCGAAATTCAGGTATATTAGCCCAAAAAATAGGAAATGTCTTCCACAATCAGATCATGTTGGTAAGGAATAGCCTGGAAAATGTGTTTAACACTTCAATAGGCTTTTGTAGAAATGGGAACTTAACTGTCCTAAATTCTTGTGACTCACTGAATTTCAAATCCAAAAACAATCCGAAAAGGCAACTTTTCTGAAGTCAAGACAACAATATGGAATACTTTGGTAAAGTAATCTGCACTCTGCTTCCACTTTTTTCCTCTTGCTATTTCCCAAATCCCCTCAAGAACAGCTTCTGCAAAGGCCCCTGATTCCAGACTGCAAACTGACAGTTGTGTTACTGCAGGTTTGCATCACTGCATGTCCCATCTTCTCTCTCCACTTCATTTTCCAAACAGTCATCTGTTTAAAAGTTCCTGATGGTAGTGATCTCTCTGTGCCTCTACAGCATTAGCACATAGCCTAGAGCTATGAAATGGCTGGTTAGAACTGAGGGGAAGCTAAACATGGCAAACCAGCAGAATATTTTGAGATTCTGAAGATATTACTAACATTTCTAAACCAAATACATTAAATCTCATCACTTTTCTCATAACATTCTAGTAAAAAAATGACACAGAAGTAAGAGAAGAATTAGTTAACAGGACTGTAGCACCAAATTTTATCCCATGTGCCTGGTAATAGCAATGAGTAGCAATTAAATAAATGAAAATTTCTAACAACTTCACTGTAAAAAATCAGTTTTATTTTCAAGATATAATGAAGGGTTCTATATATTTTAGTTAAAAGAAGAATTAAACATTAGCATTAATCAGAATGAGCATCGAGAGATTAACAGTATGGCAGACTTAGCATTTCTAAAAGGATGTTTAATCCCATAGGGTCTAGTATAAACACAGACATATAAAAACCACACAGACAGTTTCATCTGTGGTGCCTGGAGAAGATTTATTTAAGTTACATCCTCCCTAAAATGTGTGTGGGGATAAATGTTGAATGTTCTTTCAAAGCTTAGCTTGTCATAATTTACTGGATAAATATTAGCTTATGCTGCCTTCTTGAAGGTCCCCCTAGGTGTGTGAGAAAAAAAGATAATGAGCAAATGAATTGTAACACCTTTGCTTTGTACTCAGGATGGGGGAAAGAAACTGTTAATAAAAACAAATACGCTGTATAATCCCATATGTGTTCTGTGCAGTTCATGAATGGGTCCATGGTATGTGCCTGCTTAGTAACAGTAATCAAACCCGTTCTTTCTCTACAATCATTATTTTCAATTAGATGAGCTATTCTTAGCTCCTGCATAATTATGTCTATGTAGCATAAACCTAATGAAGCAGTCCTAGCACTGGGACATTGTTTTGTGAGACAATAATGTAGTCTGCTCATAGATAAACTAGACACTGGTCATCTTTTTGTGATGAAAGAACAACCAGACTACTCCCATATAAAAATAGTCTAATACTATTGCTACTGCTAAGACAGACATTTTAAAAGCTAATATACTAAACAACCAGCACCAGTAAAACATACTGCCAGGATAATACATTTATTTATTGATGCCTACGAATTTTCTATATTATTATATACAAGAAGCAAACAGACATTCTGTTGAAAAGTACAGTATCAGTTAGTTAAGGAATTAAGTGGTGACATGAATAAGAAGCCAGTGTAACTTTGTCACATGACGCTGGGCAGAGCAGGTCACAAAAGGAAGAAGCCAAAGGAACAGAAGGTAAATGAGCACAGCTTTCCTTGGCTGCCTCATCTCACACCTCTTTTTTCAACTCACACTTCCTGCTATTCTGCCCCTCTTGTACTCTGAGTGAGGAGCTCCAGCCGAGCAGAACAGGAGCCAGCACTGCCAAGGCATGTCCCAGCAGTGACACACAGGAGCAGAGCACTGCAGCGCACGGCACAGGAACATGTTTCTGCTCCAGAGCAGGCCTTCGTCAGCCAGACTGAAGAGTGTGCACATGCCTGTGCTGAGACACTTCCCTGACAGCCTCTTCACCGCTGAGGAGCGGTGACAAAAGTGACAAGAGCGGGGGAAAGCGGCAGAGCTGATCCTCCTGCGGAGAAGAGCCGCTCCGTGCCCTGCCCCGAAGGCAGGCTCTCTGCTCCGGGCAATTGTTTATTATTTATCACCTTGGCATTTGGCCGCTTCTCTGGCTAACTTCAGCAACAACGTGGGTTTTATCATCTCCATTTGCAACTGCACACTTAGATAAAATTTAACTTCTTGCACGCTTAATTCTAAGCGTCAGACTCAAATAATTTTTCTGCTGCTATTTATTTCCCTGGGTTGTTTTTTTATACTGACTTCCACATTTGATCTGTCTGTATGTTTTCCAGATGACTTGCTTACAGTTACTGCTGCTTGATACTACATTTTGTCTGTACTTGTTTTATTCTGCCTTGAACTGACCCGCACACTATCAGACTAGTATTATCAGAAACTATGGAGAAATATTTTAGCTTTGAATGACAATGTTTGTAAAGGAGAACTATCCAAGCAGAAATAGAATCCATTTGCTCCATTTATGCTTCCTACAGTTTTGGAAAGGTTTCTTTACCTTTCATCTTGGGGGTAAATTTGTCACTGTAAGGTCTCTGAGTTTTGTTTGCTATCAGCAATTATTCATAGAAATTCAAGTCTGTGATATATCACATCAAAATGACCCACAACTGAATGACCACAATCTAATTGAGAGCTGTTTTTTTCCCTCCAGGGAACTCTATGTCCTTTGCTATGACAAGAGATCTTTATGAGAACTCTTGAAAGCAAAACTCAAAAAAAAAAAAAAAAAAAAAAAAAAAAAAAAAGGTCTCCTTTTCTCTCCCCAGCCAAGAAAAAGACTGTGGTAGGTTTTTTCCAGGAAGGATTGATCTCATGTTTCAGCAGGAAAATAGAAATTATGGAGGAAAAAAGGCAGCAATCCACAGATTGCAAAACAGTACAGAAAGATAAGTAACCTGCTTTGCAATGCTGCATTCTAATTCATAGCAAAGGACCTTTAATGATATTTTATTTAAAGTGAACGGGTGGCTCTTTGTAAAAAATTATTTCTCAGCAACTCTAATACCTAATACATGCTAGTAACTTTTGAATTACTGTGTGGTTATATGTGTATTTCTCCTGGAAAGTATCAGGACTTTCATTAATATTCAACATGATGTGACAAACACACACTTGAAAGCTTTCAAATGAATACAAAAATTAAAGTATTTACCAAAATCAATTCATATTTAGAGGGACAATCTACCACTTCACTAATGAATGCACAGAGATGGTAAATTTAATGAAGACAGGGGCTTCAAATTAAGTTGTATCCGTGGCATGAATCAAATTGTACTTATATTAAAAAGGAATTTGTAGCTATAGCTCATGGGGAGTCCTGGTACCACATGGCAGCATGTGGAGTCCCTGCAGATACCTGACAGACACCAGTATATCTGATACCTGGTAGGTACCAGATAGCACCAGTCTCTGTGATCAGTGAGTGAGGGCTGGGGGACCAATGCCTGACTGAAAACCTGAGAAACTGCATACTAGGGTTTGGTTTTTAGAGCAGCCTAAGTTTTCTAGTCTGTGGGACAACTGGTATCTCCACTGATATCTTTCTTTTCTGTGTTTCACTGGGTAGGTAAACAGGAACACATCATATTAACTACACTCAAAAATTATAAACACAGAGTCAGAGGCTTCTTACAAGCAGCTCCTTCTTCCAGCAATACTATGGTCAGATTTCTATCTATTTATGTATGAAAAAAAACCTTGAAGGAGGAGTGTTGAGGTTTGAAGAGCTTAAACAATATTATCTCCCTTTTTGCAGCAACAATGCTTATATATAATGCCATGTGCCTGGAATGCATTATGTAATGTTTATCTAAATTTAAAACCCATTTAGAACTGTCCATTACCCTCCAGATTATTTTGTATTTCCATGGTATCCTTCAACGCACTTGTAATGCTGCCTCATTCAGAGTCAACTAAAAATGTAAGCAGCATATGTTTACTTTGTTTCATTCTTCAGATTTTATTAAACACAGTGAATCCAGCATAAAGCTTTCCAGGAGCTTGCTTTCTATGTCTTAAAATTACAAAAATAATTCTGCTTTCCATTTGCCAAGTATATGACACACAATTATGCTCCTTTCACATTATCCTAAATTAATAATATTTACCATGTTAAATGAACAGATTTCCAAACTGTAAGAATAAAAATATCAGTAATGGCCAAACCCACATGAAGTTCTCAAGAGATATTTTTATTAATGACAGGTATCAAGTTTATCTGTGTTACATTATATGTTGTGTATGTAATGTTACTAATTACCATCCTTCTTGAATCTGGAATTCTCTAAAAACAATCCTACCTTCCTAAATTCTAAAGTGCAGTGATTGTTCTAGGAAGCAGAGAGTATTGTGCTGAGGTTTTTTATCAAGTATAAAACTTCCCAACATTTTCTCATTTGTTTCTATCTGTCAAACTTTGCAATCTGCAAAACCAAGTGCTGGTAAAATTGGTACAGAGATCCATAGAATTTCCAGGTAAAATGAACTGGAGAGAAAGACTTCAAGGGAAGTTCTTTGACAGATGAAGTTTTTCCTTGCCCCCATTTTATTTCTATATTCTCCTGATATAATATATCAGTAATGAATGCTTAATATATATAGAACATCTATGCATTTTTTAACATTCCAAGTGAGAGACTGGCATTTATCAAGTGCTGTAGTCATTCTTCTCAGCTTCTTTCAGTGCTAATACTGGGTGAAAACCAATATTCTTCTATGGTAGAATTAAAAACACATACTTGCATGACTGTGTACAGCTACCTAAGAGCTCTTGCCTTCATAACTCTCAGCAACTCATTGCTGTAATAGTTTAGAAGTGAGGGTAGGTCACTTGCTGAATACCAGCAAGAAATGGAGGTGTCTGAGAGAAACTGAACGAGGAAAATGACTGACAAATAGATAATGCAATACAAGAGCTTCACATCAGTAAGTGATTTAAAGCGATCCTAAACTCTAGCCTGAATTAACAAAATGAGACATAAGCCCTATGCTAACTTTACTTTATCAATCTCCTTTGAGCTTTACTGATTTTCAATCGCAACCAGCCACTGCTTTTATGAAGTGACTTCACTCACTAACTGGACTAGCTTGGTGCTACCAGTGAGGTCTGATGTAGTAAAGCATGAGCAGATCCATTATGCAAACACTGCTGGCACATCAATCTGTATCATCTTACCTAATGGATTTTGCTTCTGAAAACTCCTCCTTCCCAACCTAAATTAATTTCTCATAGTTTTCAGTCCTAACTCAGAGGAACTTAAAAAATATTAACCTTTACTTAGTAATGCCTGAAAAACTGAGGAAATCCCTTACACTTGGCAAACAGCCAACCTGCTTTCAGTACTTGAAAATATAACCTGGGGCTAACGACTGGTAAACCAGATGTCAGTTTTAGGCATAAATAACAGCATAAATAAATTGGGTCTATGTCCACAGAGATTTATAGGCTAACAGTGTATTGTGCCAGACATCATACTTTAACAAAGTATTTTGCCAAACACTTCATACATATGTAAAGATTAGGGGTCCTATACCTTATCTTGTTTGCCTTGATTTAACATATTTGGACTATTTTTTTTAAGGTTTCTGATTTTGTACCCTACGGCAATGTATTAAAACGATAGCATAAATTACATGCAAATAATGAAGTACATCAAAACAGATCAAAAAGCTAACTGTGACACATTTCAAAGCTTAATGCAGAAGACAACAAAGAAAACAGCTGACCATGTGCATTTTACCTTAGGAGTTAGTTTCTTGCTCCAGAATTTTTTAATATTTCACTTTAGAATGTCTCAATAGAAGCTAAAACATACTGTGGTAGAGCTGTACCACAGTACAGAAGTTACACAACTTCTAAATTCTGAAAAACCCCAAAGACAATTTACTGTAACCGAAAGTTACTGTAACCTACAGTTTACTGCAACATGAACTTCAATCATAGCAACTCCAAACCCCAGGGTGTTTAAGTGTACCTAAACAAAACCCTGGGAAACAAAAATCTAGCCAGTATTGGAGCTGGTCATGGAAAGCAGCACAGAAGCAGATGACAGCCTGCTGGCTGGTCCCACACACTGCTGCACAAGGAAGTGTTAGTGTGCACTTGATACATTTAGAGACAAAAATCAAGTACAAACCAAGGAATTTGTTTTTGCTGTACTACATAATCCAGCACCCATAAAACCATTAAGCGAACAATGCCCAGCTCATCCACATCCCAAGAAGGAAAAAGTAATATCAGGACCACAGAATAACTGTGGATCTAAAAAGACAAGCTTTTTGATTTACACTTCTTGAGCCTATCTACTCATCATTGAAAAAAAAAACACTGAGAAGCTACTTACCAAGGTGTACACACAGGTATCTGACAGTGGAATATTGGGAAGACATATGGGGAAGAAAAGTGCTTCAGACAAAGACATAACTGCTCCCATGATTAGAAGCTGAATTTGGGCACAGTCAACCTGGAAACCTTGTGGGTGTATTTTAGAGAGAAAACGATGGCTATTTCCAAGCTTTTGCAATAATATTAGGCACTGTATTCAAAGTGCTCTTTAATCCATTTTCTGAGAAGAGAATTACATAGTCTTTTGTTTACAGGAAGTGAGATTAGTTGACTTGGGGACTGTTTACATTAGGTATTTCAGACAGCTGACATAAGGGCTCTAATCAGCTCATTGGAGACACCCATCTTACTCCATTAAAATAAGAAACTTTTTCAGTTTGGACCTCTGAACTGTACAAATGTCAGACTCCTGCAGTGGTCAGCATGTTTGTAGGCATATTTACACGTGCCCTGCTGTGCCTACAAATATGGCAAACATCAATCTAAGTGCTTGCTGAGGAACTGGCTGCCTTCTTATGCCAAGATTTAGAACATATTTGTATTCTTCAGACCTCTAGGGTCCATACCAATAAACCCAGAACAGCCCAGCAACTCAGGAGTGCCAAGGTACTAATTTCTGTAACATCAGTCACATATAAACAGCAGTTCAGAAAGATTGTTTAGGTGAATGAAGGACAGCAACCTCAAAAGAATGTATTTCTGAAAATCCACTTTCAACAACTGGCAAATTAGTTGTTGACAGTTAGTTCAACCAAATTAGTTCAACCAAATTAGTTCAACCTTCCTAGTCTGTCCTTCAGGCCCTCACTCTTGGTCACCTGTTTGGAAAAAGACTCACATGCAGATGTCTGAATTGACAAAGTTTTTTGAATTGCTGTTAGCATCACTAGAGAGGCTGCTTTACATGGCACTCTCCTTAACTTCAGGTGTCCCACTAGCCTAGCATTATTTATATGCACACCAGATACTCTGCTGCTGTAAAAAAGAGATGGCTCTTCATGTGATGGTACTCAAACTACTCTGTCAGTAGTTTGAATGAATGAGTTTTGCTTTCATATTGATTTACTTGACTATAGCACTGGCAGAGAAATCATGGAATCATTTAAGCTGGAAAAGACATTTAAGACCATCAACTCCAACCATTAACCAAGGACTTCCAAGTCTGCCACTAGACCACATCTCTGAGTGCCCCACATCCAGAAGTCTTTTAAATACCACCAGGGATGGTGACTCAACCACATCCCTGAGCAGCCTGTTCCAATGGTTGGCAACCTTCAGGTGAAGGAATTTTTCCTAATATCCAATCAATACCTCCCTATCACAGACAGAGGTTGTTTCCTCTTGTCTTACTGCTTATTACCTGTGAGAAAAGATTGACACCCACCTCGCTATATGTTACAGATGGCACAGTCTTCAATTTCATCAAGATCAGCACCATCCCTTCAAGCAAAATGCAAGTTTTCCTGTGGGAAAATTTACACTTTGGACAAAATACACTTTTGTGTACTATGCTTATTGGGGGTTTTCCCCCATTTTTGCTAACAGTGAGTCACTGACAGTATTTTTTTTTTTTTTGGTCACATAGATCTTGAAGTGTATTTCTCTATCTTACTTTACAGGACAGATTGTATTATTATTCTATTTTACTACCAAGTCTCCTTAGTGAGCACTATTTTCTTCCAGTTCCCTGACCTCATAATATAAATTCCTGCAGACAGGAAGGGACTATTTTTTGAAAGGGATAAGGGAATAGCTGCAAACAATTTGCTGTTTCCAATCACTAAAGCAAATTATATTATTTGGCTGAAGAGAGCTTCTGAATCTAGCTGGAAGCATGAAAAAAGATAACCACTTGAGCTTCAGCTGCTCCTGATGACATGGTTAAGTGAAGAAAAATGAAAAGGAGATAAATATGATTCTCCTCCCTTCATCACAGCTTCATGAAAAGAAGAACTTAATGTAATCATGAAGTGCGCAGTGAAGGCAATCCTACTCAAGGAAATAGGAATGCATGGACCACTGTGATCATTTGCTTAGATAATTTTTAAGCAATGTTCAGTGCATTGCACTTCCTCCCACCACAGATTTTTTTTTTAAACTGTTCTCCATGTGGGACAAATAAAATAAAATGGTAAGTCTGATAACTGCTATCATCAGTACCAATATCTGGAAGCTGTTCTACACTCTAAAGTATAAGAAAGTTGTAACATTGTTCAGGGATACAACTAGATGAAAAATTAGAAAAGTTTACAAGAAGAGATTGGGATTTTTTTTTTGTATACAAATGGACTGTTTTTTCCTTTAAAAAAGTTCTGTTTTTTAGTGTTCTACTGATTGCTACCACTTTAAATTACTTAAAAAATCAGAAAATATGATATCAAATGTCAGTAGTTAGAATTTTTTTTTTGTTAGAATAGTTCTAGTTAGAAAACTTTTGGAAGCTCTATTAATCAGTAAACTTAGAAAAACTGTGTCAAATGTCATCCATGACAGTGACTGCATTCCTTAATCTCTGCACTATACAGAGTTGACGTGTTTTTTAAAAATTTTTTTATATTTCAAGGAAAAAGAAGTCCACAGTGTTAGAGATATTTTAGCAAAGAATACAAAAGCTTTTGGAGAGTAATATGTGTAATATAAGACCAACATCTGATCTCCCTGAAAATCAAAATATATGTAACTCGCAACACACTTGTTGCATGAAAGCTACATTCCCAGAAATGAGAGGGAAAATGAGAAAAATTAATTAAAATTCTGTGGGGTTTACTGGCTTCAAAAAGTGCAAGATAAACTCCCCAATCATGAGTACTTCTAGGAGCAGGCTTCATGCTTTTTCTAAGTGACTTTGGCAGTCTGTACTTATTATATTGCAGTTTTAGTACATGCTTAGTGTCTTGGTGGTTATTTGGTTTTCTCCATTACAAAAGCTTCAGCACACACATTTGCTTATATTTTCTCAAAATAAAGTAATATTATGAAATTAAAATCTTCATAACAAATGAGAACAGAACAGATACACTGACCATAGAATAAACATAGAAGAGCTTTGTGCATTGTGCAAAATTGTCTAGAAAATAATACAAAATGAAAACACTGCCTAGAACATAGTTACGAACAAAATAAATTTTTATGAGATATGACAGTGGCATTTATGCACTTGTAACTAAAAAAAAATGTGGTGTAATGAAACTATTTAAATGACAAACATAATGCCATGAATTCAAAAAATCTGTGGCAATATTACGGGTTTTTACTTAACAGATTTTAAAAATCTTTGGGCATTAAAATCCAGTGCAATACTCTCAGCCTTTTAAAGGCATTAACTGTGTTTAAATTTACTTTTCTGTGTCCTTAACAATCTAAGAGCCAAAACTAAATTGGGCTTATCTTTCTTCGCATGGTTCGTTTCTGTTCCCTGATTAGGTGCCAGATGTCCAGAAGAAAAGCATTGATAGAAAAATGTCTAGCAAACCACTCAGGAATAAGCTCTTCCTTTTTCAGTTATTTAAAGATAACTGTTACAAAATTCACAGGAATATGTGAATAACAGAAAACACACATATATTACAGTTGAGCAGCTTAATTAAAAAGGGCCTAAGCTCTCCATGAAAGACAAGTACTCAAGTGTAGGAATGGTTGTAAGTAATCTGCCTTTTCTCCAGGCTGACAGATATGAATCAGGCTGTTCATATTATATATTAAACATCAAGAAACCAAACAGGTTAAACAAGCAGAGAAAAGACTTTGATGATCCTTCCATCTGTAAACATGTAATTCCTCTTAACTAAAGAGCACTGTGGATCTGCAGATTGAAAATAAAACCAGATCATTTCAGACACAGGGCAGCTGACAGCTATTTCACAGGTTTTGCTATCTCCAGCATGAAGGAAATGCAAAACCTGAGTTTATGACAAATGCAGTTAGCAGCTTTAAAATACTCTTTCATTTACATACCCCGCTCCAACAAATATCTATGCATATGTTTATTCTCTGTAGTTATCCATAATGCTGCCAGTATAGCTTTGAATAAGCAACCACCATGTCCTATCAGCTACCAGAAAAATTGAAAACCCAGGAATGTTGCTCTGTTCTGGTTCACTTGGGGCGGATGATCTTGCCTAGATGCCCAGAAGGCTTTTGTGGCATCCAGAGACTGCTGAGAGTTCACAGCAGCTTATTTGTTCCTGCTTAGAGCAGCCCTTGACTGCTTTGTTCAGCTGAAGCCATGCAGATCTGCACAGTAGAGTTGAGGATTTGTTGTTGTATTACATATTTAGCAGTAACCATTCATGAAAGCAACGACTTACTGCAGACTTATGAAAGTCTACTGTTTTAGACCCTCTGAACAGAGCTGGTCATGGTCTATTTGCTCCCTTTTTTTTTTTTTTTCCCCCTTCTTACCACAGGCCTTGTCTGGAGCCCTGACAGTTTATTCCAGTCTCCTCTAAAAAGCAAGCTCTTTCTTCTCTGAGTCACTAATAGCAGAATCTTAGTGTAAACACTACTGCATGCCATGGAAAAGAAAGCAAATCCCAAAATAATCAGTCCTAATGTCTCTTTGACCTCTCTTCACACAAACACAGATTTATCAGACTTTCCAAGACCATCTGAAGGTTGATGGGTTTTACTGACACAACTGTGACACTGGAGCAGCTGGTAAGACAGGAATGTTCAATCAGGCAATACCACGTGCTCCTGTCCCACCAAAAAGCTGTTCCTACTGAGGCCCAATCTTGAGATCTGGTGCTTGAGATCAGGATTGACAAGCAATTCCTCACCCTCAAAAATGAGTCTCCTAGTAAAGTTACCTTTCTAAACTGCAGGTATTTGAGCTTTTAAGAGCATCAGAGAAGAGCCACACGTTGCTACCTTTTGCATAGCAGGGCTACCAAGGCTTGCCAGAAGCACTGGACCTGCTCTATCTGCACTGCTGCATGCACCCAGCAGTGCTTTCCAGAAGTGCTGGCCATGACTAAACACACACCCATCCAAGTCCTGCACTTGTTGTGTCTTCAATAAATAACACCACAGCAGCAAGTGCTGCTACTACAGCAACTCATGCTGCTGACAGCCAGTGGTAACTGCAAGGGTCTGAACACCAGGGAGTGACAGGAAAATATTTGCACCTGCTACTTTTCTTGAGGACATTAAAGGAGCCTCACCATGTCAAGGGCATGCATCTTGGCAGGGAAAGGGCTGATAAATCCTGGGAAAGCAGTATCCTGGAATAACCCTGTGGGCTGGATGAATTATCCTAGGATCACAGAATAATGCAGTGGTTTGGGTTGGAAGAGACCTTAAAAATCATCCAGCTTCAACCCCCTGCTGTGGCCAGGGTCACCTTCCACCAGACCAGGCTGCTCAAAGCCCCATCCAGCCTTGCCTTGGACACTTCCAGGGATGGGGCATCCATAACATCTTTGAGCCATCTGTTCCATCATCTGACCACCCTAACAGTAAATAATTTCTTTTTAATACATAATCTAAATCTACCCCAAAAATCCCCTACATAAACCTTCCATTTGAAACCCTCTGTCTTATTACTACAGTTACTGTTAAGAGTTCCTCCCCATTTTTCCTGTAGGCCCCTTCTGGGTACTGGAAAGCTGCTTTAAGATTTTCCTGGACCATTGTTTTCCCTGGATTACATCACCGAAACAACAACTTATTTTGTCAGGTTGTATACCAAGATGGTCCTTCCTAGGGTTTGTACTGATCCACCTTCACCTGAATATATATCTTATTTTATCAATCCCATGGGGAAATATGAAGGTCATCAACTGGGAAGGCTTCAGTCACGCCTCAGTTCTTCTGCTGAAGCCTGCATTGCTGGGGGCTTAAAGGAGGAATGGAGAACATACTTTAAGAGCCACTGGAAGGGCAGGGAAAATGAACACATGCTTTCTTGGAGAATTTGATAATTCAAAATGATCAGCACAAGGTAATTCAGAGATTAACCCATTTTATGTAATTAGCAAAATAACAACAGTAATAAAAATCTCACCCTCAACAAATGTCAGAATTCCAGCTAGATCTACTGATGCAGTGCATGTCTGCTGAACATGGAATATGACCTCGTGTTATGCTTAGCTGACACTATTGAACAAAATGTGAGGGTTTGTTCCATGCAGCAGTCTTGCTGCTCTGGCACGAGCAGGCTCCAGCAGCAAGTGGATGCACATGGAATATGATTTCTCACTGGAAAGGTGAAATAATTTTGTGAGAAGGAAAGACTAACTCTGCAATCTTATTAAATAAATAAATAAATAACATTTTCACTCTCTGTGAGAGAGATGTCTAATGCAAGTCCTCCTGAAATGAAACAAACTTTAGCTACAAACTCCAGTGCTGAACTACTGCAATGGGTTAGTTTGCCAGCAGTTATGAAGAGATCCTTCAGCAGAGGCTGAAATTTGCTTTTGGCAGTTTCTTTCCTACCTCATATGCAAGTAAGTCCAAAATCTTGCCAACTACTTTTGCTTTAAGGATCGACATTTCTAGTAGCAAAGCCCTGTTTTCAGTATTCAAATACTAAGAAAATAAGATAAAAATTACTTCTTTTTGAAGGGTCAGTATGGGAGCTAGATTTCTACCTGACAATCAAGCCTGGCATTCCACAGAATGGGCAGACATAGAAAGAAAGCTTTTGGGAGTTCTTAGGTATAGGATCTTAAAGTACTTTGATCAGAGTTTATACATGCAGAAACTCAACCTTTCTCTGAGTTTGTCAGGAAAGCCCTCACTGCAGAGAAAAACAGTATCTTTTATTCACTTTTAATAGATTTGAATAACGATTCAAATGGCAGTGCTGTTCAACTCTGTAATACCTGGACAGAAAGCATACAGGTCACACTGTATCATGTATCACTGCACTGTATTTCTCTCTAACCACTTAGCTGACTGGGCCAAACCAGAAGAGAGTGCCTCCATATGTTTTATAGAGAGCGTGTGCATCATGGCAAAGTTCTAGATGCAGCATCCTTTTTTGATAATTTCAGATATATCCTGCACTACCTCTGTAACAATGCCAGAAAAAATGCATTAATCTTACACTTTCAACATGGTATGATAAAATTAAGTATTACCAGCCTACAAGTGAGACAGCATAGGGAGAACTTTGGATTTTTTTTTTTTTTTTGGAGAGGAAAGAAATTTGAAGGAGGAAAGAAATGTCTTTCTTATCTACCTTGAAAAAATACAGATTCCAGTGCCAAGAAAGCAGAACCCTCATCTAAAGATCTTTTATGAAACAAAAGGGTCAATTTTGTTTGAGAAAGACTTCACAGAGAAAAAAAAAAAAGTCTTTGGAGAAGGAGAAGAAATAAAACAGTTTTTGGCATGGAGAATTGAAACTGAACGGACTAGTCAGGAAAAATGGCATTTAAAGACCCAGCCATCTGAGACTCTAACAATTAGTCTTGAGGGAAAAAGGCAAGAGGGAGTCTGAGAGACTGTATTTTCTAGTGTTGGTTAAAAAGAGTTACCTGCTTTTTTATTCAATCTATCAGGTTAACCCAGAAACAAGAATAATGCCAAAGAACATGGAAAGCTGACTCCCACAGCAGCAACACAGAAACATTTGTCATAATGTTTGCAATGCTGGGACAATTGTTTTGCTAACTATACAGTCCAGGTTAGGGAATGTGTGTCGCTCCCCCACTGCCCAGGGTGAGAGATCCCAGTCCTTTTAGTGAGTCTACGGTACCAAATCTCCATGCTCTAAAAAGGTCCCACTTCCTCCAGAGCACCTGGAGCTGCACAGTTACATGGTAAATGGTCAGGATATCCAATGTGTCCATTTCTTCCTGTAAAGCTACTTGGCTAATGCTGGACCCTTTTGTTTCATCCAAACTGAGGTCTTTGCTGTCATGTGAACAAGGTGTCTTCCCACCCTACATGAAATGGTGATTTCTTGCCTGCAGGACTTAGCAGTCAGCCAAAGAGCTGTAGCAAAACTGAAGGACAGCTTCCACACAGAAAGGTCAAGTTATTTGGGGTCCTCGTTCTTAGAGGCTCCTGCTTGTCATAATGCCTCTAACACCACTCAGGAGGCTCAACTGGAGTCACTCTAAAAATATTCAAGATCTTTTTTATTGCCTTGCTCTACAAATCTCATTTCTTTGGCTTGTGCTTACTACAGTGTTTTCACTGAATCCAGCAGTCACCCATTAATATGGAAGATAACCCTGCACGAACAAGAAGCTGACATGACTTCCCTGATGTTAACCATCCACGTATGCCTCAGTCTTCTGAATCTCCACACTCATCAAAGATGTATCATGAGACCCAATTCTTCTACACACACATTCCTCAATGGTAAAGCCCTCTGAGGGTGACAGGGTAAGGCTGTTGTCTCTCACTGGTGCAGACCAGTTCTCAAAAGATGGTGGAAAAAGTGAAACAGCAGCTGACAGCTGAATTGCCCACTTTCAATCAGTCCTGAGAGATAGTCACAAGACACTCTCAAAAGATGCCAAATAAGCTGGGGTTGGGTAGACAACTCAGCACAGGGGAAGAGCTCCCTGTTCAGTGGGGAGGGCAAAGACCAGAGAACCAAACCTCTTCCAGGAACACCGTATAGGTATAAAGTGCACTTGGTACTACAATTTTTATTTGGGGTGGCTGCTGTCTCAAATTCAGTGATGGACCAGATTAAGTGGATCTATCTTCCTGTAACTGGGATCAGTGATGAGTTACCCATGCTGCAGTAACTATGGCTACTGATGTCCATGTTGGAAGCATCAGTGGTACAGTCATTCTGAAATTTTTATACCTCAGCAGGGTGTAAGGGCATCAGTACATTGCTAACTCTTTTATTATTCTGTGACATTTTGCTCTGGCAGTTGGGTACTAGCCCTCTCAGTGGTGTACTTAATGGACAGTAATTGCTTGCAATCGAAATGCTGGAGCTTGCTTGGGGTTTGATGAGGCCATGAGCTGCTGCAGAAGACAGGTTCAGCCATCAACCTCACATTCTGTGAGTTACAGCAGATAAGGGCAGACATACAGGACATCTGAACATGCAGATTCCTTAGGAGAAGAATCGTTGACTTTTTATTGTGCAGGAAGTGTATGTTAATTGAAAGGTGGACTAAATTTAAAGTTTATGATTATCTAACTGGGGGCATTTGAACCAGGGAGTAATAGATCAGGGCAGAGTCATGATTCTGTATGTTCTGGAAGGTTTTGGGAACACTTGGGTTGATAACATGCATTTTCAATATCCATCACATTCTCTCGCAGCGAGAGGGAAATAAGGCTCCTTCTATGCTACCCTTCTACTTGCAAGCTTTACACATCTTGTACTTTGCTATTCTACATGGAACTACAAAAGGGCCTAGATGGATGTAGGTTCAGAAAATAGGCTGCTATTAAAAGCCAGCTGACCAGCTCCCACTGTCTAACCTGGCTGAGGTGGGTATGTGCTCACAGTGACACACACCTGAAGAAGTGCCACCTGGTGAGACTGGAGCATGATGTACTGCAGCGCTGCTGCTGTGTGAATGAGATTTTTGCCAGCGTATGTCAGAGCTGAATTTAGCCCTGTTGGAGATGGGATAATTAGGCAAAGAAGAGTCCACCTCCAGCTAATTACTTTTCCTCCTACAATATATCTGTATTAAAGAGTATGAATTACATCTAACACAAGCTTTAGAAACTTTGACAAAGTGATCTTTGGAATCCAGAAACTTAAATACCCTTACTTTTAATTTTTTTTTTAAAGATATTTGGTATCCACCTGTCCCTGAATTAAACTGAAGTAAAAAAAAGTATGTTATTTGGATCAATTAACATGGCATAATGCCTAATAATAAGTACTAATGCTATCTTTCTATTCTCTTGAGTGATCTTCTTTCCTACATCTGAAAATTATTTCAGAATAAGGTTTGTTTTCATTGTAAAATGTAACAATTAGTTTGAGTAAATCATGAAGCCAGTTGCCTTCTCTGCATCGAGCATTTTCAAAACACACTAGGAAAAGGCACTGTTATTCTGAAAGAGCACGAAAGAACTACACAGTTATTCCAGAGTATTTTATAAATAGGAAATTTTACACAGCTAAAAAATAATTTAGTAAGGAAAACAATCTCTGCATTGGTGATGTCTGTTGATTTACCTACTCCAAATCACTTTTTTTTTTTTTAATAAAACACTTTTTTTCCAGTCCCTTATTATAATGCTTTTTGTATGGAAAAAAATCGTGTTTCTCTCTCGTAATTTGCTATGATGAAAGGCTGTGGAACACAGAAGCAGTACCACTCATTTCAGATAAAAATATTTATGAAAGATCTGACAATTTTTCTCTCTGTTATCCTTCAGACAACATTTTTTTTAGAGCGCTTAAAAGGAACAAAGCATATGTTGTTTAAGCAAGTTCCCTGAACAATGGTATTCGCCTCTTAACAGTGTCAGGCTTGTGTCAGAGATCAGAAATGCTAAAAGGCAAGAAGACAAACAGGTTAGTAAGGAAACAAAACATGCTCAGCAACAATTAAACTGTGAAAGCAGCTAACTGCTACACATGGGGACAAAGAGCAGAAATGCAAGTATCTGAGAGATAAATTGAGTGAATATGAAGCAAATAAGAAGTGCAAATCAGAAAAATGTAGCCTTTAGGTAAATTTTACCAATAAATCAAAAAAAAAAAAAAATAGACCTTAGAAAATTCCTTAGTACCCATATAATCTTTGATATGGGCCATTTTTTGTCTTTATCCTTGAGAATTATGGAGGCAAGAAAAGCACTAAGGACAGTCTCAATTCTGGAGTTGTGCTACATCCACTCAAACAGAACACTGCATCCTTGACACTTAGGGTAGAGGAAAAAATTCAATTCTTGACAAGGGTCAAGAGGGAATGAGGTTTTTGTGTATGTTTGGGGGTTTTTAGGTGGTGATGGTGGTGGTTTTTTGTGTTGGTGTTCACCTTTTTTTTTAAACACCAAAATCTCTAGCTTAAGCTGTTTGAAGCTAAACATTTCAACCTATAGAAACAGACTTCTCTGTCAAGCACCATTAGCTTCTCTATCTTTACTTACATAGGTGGCAATGAGAGAACAATCTCCTTGTAAGCACATTTATCCTTAAAATGATCAAATTGGTAATTTTCAAAATTTGTACTTTTTAAACACAGATATTAAATTACCATATGGACTGTATATATTATATAATTACATGGATAATAAATTAATATATGGAACTTGTTTACTATTGCAGCTGTATTTTCTAATCAACTTCAATACCATCAAGAAACAGGTTAGAAATAAT
The DNA here is from genome assembly GCF_027477595.1 of Haemorhous mexicanus. Taxonomy (NCBI): domain Eukaryota; kingdom Metazoa; phylum Chordata; class Aves; order Passeriformes; family Fringillidae; genus Haemorhous; species Haemorhous mexicanus. Next base: position 126,757,947 of record NC_082341.1, read on the forward strand.
CTTTACATATCATAGCCCCAAAGTCTATTTACCACTATATCCATGAGAATTTGAATTTGAATTAATGAAAGGCAAAATAAACAGCATATTGCCTACAGAAAACAAAGAGAATTTACCAAGAATATACAGGGCAACCTGTGCTCACTTTCACAATTTGAGTGGAATGAGGTACAGTTATCTTATAGCCTATGATGTGGCAAATATCAGTTTGTTTTGATTTTAAATTACATTTGTCTTTTATTGAACTAATCTTTTACTATAAAAAACCATGAACATGGTTTCAGAAACAATAGCAACTGAAGCATTAAAACACCCCTTGCTATTGCTTTAAAGGGAAATAATATATAAAGAAATACTAGGTCCCATGTGCACAGTCCTACTGTTCAGAGGATTCTCTTCTCTGGCTGGCATTTTGCCTGAATACATTTTTTCCAGGTCATCAAATTCCAGATTATAGTCATACAACAAAGGAACACACTAGATCCCTTGAAGGGACTGTGTAGGAAAAAAAAATCAGGTAAAACAAAGCTATATTGCATGTATGCTTAAATCTAAGGAAAAGCACAGCTGAAAGGAACCATCTTTTCTTCCCCCAGTCTCAGACAGCCATTCCTGAACTCGGATCAGTCTTTGTCTCATGTCTGCAGCTGATTCCTGGTACTGCAGGCTAAAACACACTTGAAACCACAGGCTTCAAGAAAGAAATAAGGAAGTGAGAAGCTTAAGCAAATAAAAGGGCTTGGTATAAAGAACAGTCAGTCAGCTATTTTTTCGTCTCTGGGGGCTGCTGAGTCTTGGGTCATTCAGCTCCTGTTCAGAGAAGAATTATTTCTGGTTTTGTAGGAAACACTACCCCAGAAAATGCAATAACAAAACATGAAGCAGCTGCTTCTCTTTCCCCAGTTTTTGCTCCAAATGCTGGGTTTGTCTCTAACTCTCTCTCAACAACAACAACAAAAAAGGATCTTTACATGACGACAAAGTCTTTCTCTGGTCTATCTGTGTGATTGTGAAATATGTGAACGGACTTTGTACCTCACAGGTGGTACAAACAAAATAAATTCTTTTACAGGTGCTCAGTTTGCACTATTATACTGGTGAGGGGAAATTATGGAATGAGCTAGCTCATGAAATGAAGGTGAGCAGATTCACAAACTAAAATATGATACTACTTAATAAAATCAGGCAAAGCAAAACAAAACCTGCAAGAAGCCTGTAATGGCTGTTTTGGCTCAGGCAACTGTACAATACACTTTTCCAGTAACTTACTTCTCATCCTCTGCAGCTGGAAGGAAATACGGCATTCCTCACTTCCATGGCACACTTTCTCTCAGGCTACTTAGTGAACTGTGTTTTGGCCAAAAGGATTAATACTTTGGGAGTCATGCAGTAAATACTTCCAAAAGATCTAAGCCATTCAGTACTTCAAGGCACTGTCCTCTAGACTTGAGTGGGCACAGATACCCTGCTTACTTGAAATGTCAATCCAGTTCCTAGTTTGCCTCCATTGGTAGTGCATTTATGTTTATACTGTAGCTCTCACCATATCCTTTAAGAGACTGATCTACTGAAAGAAAGATGATCTTTGACATTCTTTAGCATAACATCCCTTACTGCAAATATAGGTCAGGAACATCTAACAGAAATTTGCCTATGGCAGCACAGTATTTTGAGACATGAAAAACACTCCTATAGAGAACCCAAAAAGACCACTAGGAGAGAAACCAAGATTCTACTTGCATTTTCATATAAGATAATTAAGAATCATTTTACCTGATATTACATACTCAAATACTTTTCTGTTGTTCAGGGCCTCTTGTGGACCTTAAACCCAGTAATAAATGTAAAATTTCATTGGAGATAAGATAAGATATGGTCTTACTGCTTTATTGACACACAACTTAAAACAGGCATAAGAGATGCAGATGAAAAGTAGAGGAAAATGTCTGCACCAAAAAAAACCCCCTAAAACCAAAAAAACTCCACCAAAATTTGGAAAATGAGTAAAATCAGAAACACAAGAGTTGTTCATATGCTGTCCAGCAATGCAAGAAACAATATGGTTATATTTTTAAGAGCTTGACATCTTAGAAGAAAAGGGAAGACTGACTGTAATGAACAATACCTAAGTAAGTTTAGACAAACAGTCTTTTAAAAGCATTAACTTAAGTTCACAGAGGTTATTCTAAGATCCCTGTTTATCATTCTATACACCAGTGTCCTACTTATGGCTCCAAGGCTTGCCATAACATAAAGCTTGCCCTTTTCCTGAAAAGCATGGTGCTGGTGATAAGGGAAGGCACATCTGGCTTCAGGGCAGTATTGTGATGGGCCACATGCTCATTCTGCCCTTTCTCTTGACACAAGTCTGTTGTGTATATGCATAAGACCCCATTCAGACCATACTAATCCATTTTTACCTCTGGTGACTGCAGCAGGTCACCTGGCTTACTCTCACTACAATGCAGGCACCTCTCTGCACTTAACCCATATGTACCAATTCTCACCGAAAGAAAATAAAACTGCTATGTGAAATTTTATTACAACTATCCTGTTTCCATCACCTTAGGTAACAAACAACATATTGCTTAACTGAGACATTATTCAGAGATTTACCAGATTTTCCACGTATTTACTACAGAAGCCTATAGACTCTGAAATAATGAAAGGAAAATAATCAGCTGTACACACCAAAAACAAGCTTCCTTTCATAAATCAACTTAAAAGTTCTTGGCAGCTACATGAAGATTCTTTTAATGAGTACACAGATTTATGCACAACAAAATTAGAACTATCTTGCTTACATTCACTGCATCTTGCTGACATTAAGTCCCAAGACAACAACTATGTAGCTAAACAATATTAACTGATATATATAAAAAAATAAAGATCATGTGTTGCTTGAAGCTATTCAGTTGATGTGGAAAACCAGGTTATAGCTGATGAGATGGAAAGAATGATCACCATAGCAACAATTTACCACTTAACAATGAAGGGGGAAGGGTGCATCATTTCTTCCTACTTGCTCATGTAAACAGGATTGGTTCAAAATTCTCAAGTTCGATGACTTATTTTGTTCTTTCAGTAAAAAATGCAGTGAAAATTGTACTATATAGTACTACAGAATTAAATTCAGCATCATATGTCAGTTCTATTAGCAAAGACAAGAAATTCAGTACCAGAAAAAATATAATGATAGTTTTAATTAAAAATTCTCCTTAGTAACATAAGCTGTCATGGAAAAGCTTGTCTCAATGAGGAATAAAACATTCCAGTAAAGTAGCAAATCAAAAATATAAATTGCTTAATTTTAGCAATGTTATTCATGTATTACAAGAAAACCTAAATTATATTATCAACTTATTTTAAAAAAAATCTTTTGGTTAAAAGAAATATAGACTGCATATGTACCAACATAACATTATCTATTACTGCTCTGGATAATTTAAAAAGTATTATTTAAATGTGCTTTCCTACCCTTCTTTGGGGTTATTTGTCATGTGATATAGAAAGAATGTGTATAAATGAAACACACTTTAACTGTTTTTCCTGTGTCTCCTCCACCCCTCCTCTCCATGCACACAAGAACCCCTCAACACCTGCAACTTGCATCACCTTGAAGTTCACCTCAGTCATCTTGTGTTATCCACACTGTTCAGATATATTAAGATGAAAACAGCACAGCAAGCAATGAATTTTTCAGCAGCCCCTGAAGACAAACTGAATGACACCGGAGTCTTCATTAGCTGTGTTGGGTACTCAGCTTTTGAGGCAGGCACAAAGTTCACTCACCCACCCATTATTTTACTTCCTACTTTTAGCCCATCTCTGCAGCATGCACACTTTATGTCCAAAGTGCCGTGGTAAAATGGATATTTAAACTGCTCTCATTCTACACTGCACAGGGATCAGAAGCAAAGCATTATGAAGCTCAATACTGCTGTGTTAGATATGAGGAGTAAAAATCCTAATACTTAGAAATAATACTTACATCCTCTCACTGAATGGAGGAGAATCCGATGTACAGATTAGGCACTGGGCAGCATTTTAAACACTAGGAAAATTTCACTTGCCTTAAGGAAATTCTTAGAGACATCTTCAAAATACATTCTCCCATCTGTACTTATGCAGCTCTGTGATAATGAGTTTCAGGCCATAAAAATTTTCAAGAATTTAAGCTCTAAATTCATGCATTTAAATACAGATGAGTGGCTTGTGGTCAGCATTCAGAAAACACTGCCAAAGGCAGAGCTTGCAGTCCTGCACATCCTTTGTGTCTCTGCTGATAATTAGGACACCAACTCAGGAAGTGTGAACATGAATTGTGGGTGCCTGCTTCCAGTTTAAATCCGTACTACCTACATACCAGAAGGTGTATGCAGAACACTGAAGCTTTTGACAGAAAAAGCTTTACCTAAAAATGATCCAAAAGTGGAAAAACAAGTCTTTAAACTTTAGCTACAACACACAGGATGTAAAAGCCTAAATTCAATTACAGGAGAATGGAAATCTGTGCAGCGTTGGTTAATTACTCTGAAGACAGCTCAAAAGGAATGATGCAGCCAAGAACAGCAAAAATGGTAAAGGATTTCTTAAAGCACTCTCCCCACAAGAAGAAGGTGCCAGACTAGTCCTGATGATCAAAGTGCCTTAAGAGAAAGCAGGAAAAAAAAAAGCTAGCTAGCAGTACTATGTCAGAAACATAAAGGAGATATTACTGTACAAAGGGTTTAATCACTTCCAAAAGCTGAAGAAAACACTACAAAAAACACTACATAAAAGAGCCAACATAAAGCACTCATGAGTGTCAGTGGCAAGGCTGCATAAAAGCACCCCCAGGGAAAAGGGATCAACGTGCTCACGCTGTCACACAAAAACCGCATGCAAATAAGTCATTATCTGCCACAGCACTCCAATATCCTGAACCGTAGATATAGATATGGCTGCAGCACAATAGCTGAGATCTTCCAGAATAAACACACCCCATTACTTATGCCTGAAGCCCATTCCTGGTTTTGGGCAGATCAGCACAGGCAGAGTTGAGGCACGGCATGGCACTTGGCCTAAGGACACAGCAGGGACTCCTGTGCGTGCAGATGCAAGCTCCTTCCTGCTTGGCAACAGCCTGCTGCCCACCACTTGATACTCAGGAAAACAGGGAATGGAAAAGTAGAGAAAAACGCTTTCCCTGCTCTTCTATTGCTGCTAAATAATGTGTCTGCCATGGAGTAATGGTGTCTAAATGCCCCACCGTGGCAGGGCAGGGACCATGTCACCAAGGCATCTGGCAGTAGTGGCTCCTCACTCCACTACACTGCTAGACAGACAGAGACTGTCACTGCAGAATGGATATATCATCCAGTCTGATGTTTCCCATCCGCATTATTTCCACCCAGTAAATCCCTACCCACTCCCAGCTGTGTTCGAGAACCCTGGGGAGTCAGGGGTGGGCTGCTATCAGCAAGACAATCCCTTCAGCCTACTCCTAAGCCCTGTTGTTCAAGGACACTGAGGAGGCAGCTGCAGACAGGCTGAATGGTCACCCCCACTCCCAAGTATATTCTTAACAACTTCTAGCTTTTGCATGGCCAAGACTTCAGCACATGATCTTACAGCGACAAAGGTAAAAACTTGAAAGTGAAATACAACACTGAAAGAGAAATTCCTTTGGCAGATCTTCTTTCCCTCACCCCTTCTCACCCTGCATTTTCAAGAAAGGACAAGATGCAAAAGAGGAGAAGGATTTAGAGGAACAGGTGCACATTGCAGTACCCTTCTTACCAGGGTCTACAAATAAGCCAACAGAAATAGTGACAGAAACATAGAATGACAATGCAATGAATCCCTGAAAATTAAAAATTCCAGGAAAACACAAGCAAGCATCTCCTCAGTTACCCTGGTTATTTAAAACCTCAACAACTGAGACAGCCTGTAAAATAGCAAGCCACCACACACCAACACTGAAAGGGACCATAAAAGACAGGTAAGGCAGTAAGGCTCCATAAAGGAAAGATCATTCTCAAACATGCTATATTACAGATAAAACACTGGATTAAACCATGGTAAATAAATAATTATAAATAAACTGTTGCATTTGTGTGAAATACCAGGGCAGAGAAGCAAAAAAAACCCCACAATAATTTGTTACATGATTAGCCAAAACCCAGTAGCAACTAAGACAGCCACAAGACACAGAGTCTGTTCAGCCTGGCAAAGAGGAGACTGAGGGGAGACCTCACTGCAGTCCACAGCTTCCTTGTGAGGGGAAGAGGAGGGACAGACACTGATCTCCTCTGAGCTGACCAGTGACAGGACCCAAGGGAATGGCCTACAGTTGTGTAAGGGGAGGTTTATGCTGGATGTTAGAAAAAGGCTGGGCACTGGAACAGGCTCCCCAGGGAAGTGGTCAAGCACTAAGCTCAACAAGAGTTCAAGAAGTGTTTGGGCAATGCAGTCAGAACTCTTGGGGCTCTCCTGTGCAGAGCCAGGAGTTGGACTTGATGACCTTTCTGGTCCCTTCCAACCCAGTGTTCTGTGCTTCTGGGAAGCCTAACTACGAGATGGCGCTGTGCTTGATAAAGTGTTAAAGAAAATTCCCAGAGACACAGGGAAAGAATTAGCGATAAGGAGCAGATGATGAATATCAGCATCTATAATTACGGTTTATTCGCTGGGAGTGTAGCAAAGAGCTAATGTATGGTGTTGGGATACAATGAGGCAACTAAGGTGGTATTTGTGAGAGAAGCAGGAAGCAACTAAGCTTACTAGCTACCCAGGATGTGTCGAGTGCAACTGCTGACATTGCGCAGCCTCCTAAAGGTCTGTTAATAAATATTTGCTTAGCATACTGTAACTTGAGCATAGGAGAGAAAAAGTACCCCTTCATATTAGCACACTAGAGACAACCCTTACAAACCTCACATAGTTTTCATAGCGAAGGAGAAGACTGCTCTTTCACTTAGGAGGAATAGGTTCTTCACAGAGATTACCTCTCCCACACACATTTCAAATAACTACTCGAGTTTCTTAATGATCTTCCTTTAAAGTCCTTACAGAAAATACTGGAATGTTCACTCCTTAGTATCAACTATACCAAGGAAAACAAATAATTATAGAAGTTTGATATTTTTATCACAAAAACAATAGGATTTCTTCTGGTAATTTCAGCTTTAGCAGAAACAGACAAAATATTTCAAATTACAGCAGTTTGTAGGAGAAAATAATAACAAGTCACCATACATTTGGAGCAATTTCATGTTCAGAAAAGTATACATTACATACAGAAAACAGATCTCAGCCTCTTTATTACACAGACTATACACTCAGGACTTGTCCCTCTCCTTTACTATAGCTTTCAATACATGTAGCAGGACATGTCAGGTCCTCGGTCTAGTTAGACACAGCAGCACTTGGTCATCTAGAAGAAATCCTTTGGTGCCCCAAGCCAGAGTTTGGACTCACAACCTGAAAACTGCATCCATCAAAAGCTTAGAAGTTTCATTAGAGACAAGAATGGATCACAAAAACCATCAGAGGGCTGGAGCACCTTTCCTACAAAGCCAGGCTGAGAGAGCTGCGGCTGTTCAATGTGGAGAAGGTTTTGAGGAAACCCCATTGTGCCCTCCCAGTACCTTAAAAGAGGCTTATAAAACCAAGGAAGATGGACTTTGTATACTGGCAGATAGTGATAGGATAAGGGGGAATGGTTTTAAACTGAAAGAGGGCAGATTTATATTAACTATCAGGAGGAAATTCTCTACTCAGAGGGTGGTGAAGCAGTGGAACAGGGAAGGTCTGTGGATGTCCCACCCCTGAAAGCTTTCAAGGCCAGGCTAAAGGGAGCTGTGAGCAACCTGGTCTAGTGGAAGATCTCCCTGCAGGTGGGTTGGAACTACGTGATCCTTAAGGTTCATTCCAACCCAAACCATCCTATGATTCTAATATTGTCCATGAACAGCTGGTAAAATGTATTGAAAGAGATTTATTTCCCAAAAAACTTCTTTATTTTTTCTAACCAAAACTACAAAGGAATGTGAACTAATGTTTCAAAAGTATAAATCAAATTTTTAAATAAATTTCAGAATGAAAGCCTTCAAAATACTCATTTTAAGAAGATGAAGTCACATCTGTATATCATAGACTCTGCTTCTGGAGTTGCAGGATGAGCAGTAAACACTGCAATTTGATGGAAGGAAATTCTGAATGGATTATCTATTACACATGTGGGACTTCACTTTGTTAACGTATAATGTGATCCAAAAGCTAAATCATAGTTAATGAACAATAAAGTTTGAATCTCCTAAGAAAAGCTGAAACTTACAGCTTACTGGAAGCTACACAGTTATACAGTAACCATATAAAAGTACAGAATAAACTTTAATAAGATGTTGAAAATATAGTCTCATCATAGCAAAGTTAAGTGTTTCACCTCAATATAAAAACATCTTTCCACAGTTAAAAACTGTAATTTTATGGGCATCCTTCTCTGCCACTAACTTTCATATTCTAAACTTCCCAGTAGAAGGCCTGAAGGTTGATTTTTTTTTAAGGTTAAATAATTCATGGATTCTTTTCCAATATATGCATTTGGCTTTTTAGTGGAAATATTTAAGTTTAAACCTGAAGTAATTATTACAAAGAAAATATGATAGAGTGAGTGGGGTCTGGTTGACTTATCTCTGATGGCTAAACTCCTTTCTCAGGGGCACTTATTTTTTGAGTTACTTTTCAGCATAAAAGTAGAGAGAATATATCTCTAAAATACACTAAATTTAAGCTCTTTATGAGTTCTGGATGTATGCCAAACACACCTACCATGAAACACACTGGAAGCTGACACACACTGGCTAAAAATTTGTAATGAGCCCATAGCCCGAGCTGATGCATTTCTTAACTAGTGTAGACATTAGCTAAACTTCTCCAAAGGCTGATCATATTGCCTCATTTAGCAGTTTAAAAGATTGCTATTGAATGAGCTATTCCTTAGAAGTTCATTATTTATCAACATTTACTTTCCATGATAATGTATAATCAATAATACATAATATAGTAGAACAGCTTGCCAAACACTTGCTGTGATACAGAAGTACATTCAGGTGCTACGAGGCCTGTTTTGTAGAGCCCTGGACTGCTTCAAGCCTTTTTTAACTGATACATACTTCATTAAGTTTGTGTGCTATGAAGACATAAGAAAATATTTATAAAGAGTAGAGTATGTTTAAAAGAAGCAGAAAACATGAAATTGTAAGTCTGCACAATTAGTATGATTACAACAATTAAAATATTTTCAAAATGAATTTTCTAAAATTAAAAAGATGAAAGTAATTAATAAAAGTCCTCAAAATAAAGTAGCCCTGAATGACTACAGAATTTTAATAGTTTCATTATGCTTGTCTGCATAGTCACGGCACTTAAATTCAGCTTCTCTGTTTCTCTGGACACATCATATTTCTTTCCATGCAGATCACACAGGTGTATGATAGACACACTCCAGAAAACTAATAGAGTATTTTGGGCACAGCAGGAAAGTGCCAAAAAGGCAGCCTGAAAGTGTCCTTACTTGCACTGTAGAAGTCTCTTATTTTGGAGGGGAGCTATTGCACACATGGCAAACAGTCCATTACACTGTGCATCTCCTGTGAACCCTCCCAATGTGCTCTACTGGCAAACATCCCACTGAACTGCTTTTTCTCCCAGGACCATTATCAGAGATGGACTCAGAGCACAGAATGACATCTCTGTTACACATACTGCATACAGCAATGCTACTGATGTGTGAACTCACATTAGGGCATTTAAGCCAGCTTACTGAACTGAAGAACATGGATCTCAGCTAAAATGGCAGGGTTTGGGTTTTTCAAACATTGCTTTGGGTAAGAAGAATGACATTTTGAAAAGAAACAACTTTGGAACAGTGCTTGCTGTGCCAACAGGATTTTCAAGCTCCTGATTAGGAAATGGCAACTGTATTTTTGTGACACTAAGTGATGTGCAAGAAAATACTTCAAGCACATATCCTGCTAGAGAGTGCAAGAGGGGAGCATTCTCCACATGGCAGAACTGCAGGTCCCTTTGTCCTGATTCTTCATTCCAAGCTTAGGGAAGAGACAGCAGGAAGAACAAACCAGAACAAAAAGCCTCACTGTCTTTCTTTTCAGATTTATCTGCTACACTTTCCCAGGACTGCTATCCAGAAAACTCCTCCCTAAAACAGGAGTTACAGGAGTTTTAGTCTTTCTCTGATCATTTTGCATACAGTGTGTTGAACACTTAAACAGAATGTGAGGCTCCCACAAAACAAACCTGGAACCTCCAGAATGCTCTCAAGGTAATGCCAAGCACTCTCCATTCCTCAGCAAGCTTCCTGCACAGAGCAGGACAAGGAGGGGGGGGAGGGTGAATACTGATGATGCTGTTCTCAAAACAGGAAAACAGTAATGGAAGAATATGGAAGAACAAATAAGCAAGATATTGAGCTGCCAAAGTAGAGTACTGGGTGGCAGAAAGTACATACAAATAAATGGTAAAAAGGCAGAAGTTCACTGAATCTGATTTTATATGCAGAAGTTTATAAATTGTGTTTTCCATTTACAGTAACATCAGAGTAACTAATTTATCAAGACTACTTTTAGCTGTATGTGCAAAAAGCAATTTGGGAACACCTTTGATAGGCAGGTGTAAAGGGATTAATGAGAAAAGACTCAAATCAGTGCCACAAATAAAGATGACAGTCCATCCATCCATCCATCCATCCATCCATCCATCCATCCATCCATCCATCCATCCATCCATCCCTTTCTGCATTTTTTGCTTGACTTGAGAAGACAGCACAGAATGACAGTCAGTAGGAACACAAAATTAAAAGTGTGCTATAGAGAAATGAAGAGGGTTTTTCATTATTGTCTTAAATTCATGCTTGATAAAAAAGGTATTGATCACCTTTTTAACAGAAAGTTTTGCCAGAAATTCAACAGCCTTGGCCTTGCAGTTTAGTGACTTGAATTTGCAAGACAAGGAGGAATTCTCAAATCACTGACCTGTCTTCATAGTACAGAATAAGATTGTAATGTCTGATATTTTTCAGAAATCCCTTAGAAAAAGACCACACAGGCAAACACGTTTAATCCCCACCCAGTATCAAAGCACATTTGCAGGTCATCAGTTTGATTGGTTTTGGACACTCTGCAGCAGGCAAGGTGCTGACAAATCTTAAAATGCATTTACTGGCCTAGTAGTTTTATGGATAAAATTGTCAGATCCCAAACTCTTGCATGACACAGGGACAAAGTCTGACAGTCAAGCTCAGCATAACAGAAAAAATGATACTGAAACAGTGTTAGTGGTATTTTACTCTGAATATTTTTTAAAAGCACCTATAAATATTCAAGGTGCAATACTATTCCCAGAAAGATCACTGGGAGCTTAGACACTCACTTGAGCAGTACCAGACCCTCCAAGTGAAGAAGGCACCATCAGTCAGGACTTGCTTCCATGAAGTTCTGGATAATTCATACAAGCATTGCTTAGTGCATAGTAGTACCACAGGGACACAAAAAAGCATGAAATTTCCTGGTTTTTATATTATCAAACAATATTCACAATACTCTACACTATCTGGTGGGAGAAGAAGCAGAAGGCACAGTGTACTTCTCTAAAGTTTGAAAGCTGACAACTTCAAAAACGTTTCTATTTAAATAAAAAAATATTTGGCTTCCTAAGGGTTTCAGCTCACTTGTATTACTTTGAGCATACACTAACTAAAAAGAAAAGGTGGAGGGCTGTTTTGAGCACTATCAGCAGCCAAGCAGATGATAAATATACATCTGTGTGCCATGTAGAGAGACGATGATAGCACGGAAGAGATGGGCTACTGTATCAGCTGTTAGTGGACTGTATTCCTGTCAAACGCTGATAAGCTCTACTCATGCATTGCCTTATTTAGTCAGACTTCTCTGCTGACACACCAATGCACAGTAACAAGTGCATATGATGATTCCAATACAGACTTCAGCTCCTCCTTTCACTCAGAGCATAACAAATATTAAATGGCTTTGTGTCATTTTCGAAGGCCAACTGAAAAAGTCTTATTTTCTCATTGAAGAATACACTGCCAGCAACAAAACTGCATTCTTTGTACTACTTAATGGGGAACACGATGTAGACTGAAATAGAATGGTCAGAAAAAATTGCAGACTTTTTCACAATGGAGACATCTACTCTGTATTTTGAAGACTAAGAAATTTACTGGAACATATGTGATGTTTCAAGAGCCTGTCATTTGGGAATTACTATTTTAAGAATGAACATAGGCTAGAATAGGCTTAGGGCTCTAGAAGTAACTTAACCTGAAGATCAAAAATTTTTATGAATTTTTTATTTACATATATACCTGTATACGATTACTGTGATAGGATAACTCTTTACCCAAGTAACTCCAGTTACTTTTATTCTAAATGACATGACACATAAGAGGAGAGAACATTTTTATTAAGAGCCAACATCTGTCACTTTCAGAACCATTTCAGTGGCCTCACACTTGCAGAACTAGTAGATTAGTCCTGTTTCACTGAAACTATTCATTTTATGCTGTACTACAGTGACATTTCAGGAAATCATCACTGCTTTAATTAACAGTACTACTGTCCATTAACTCATCTATTACAAAGATATTTACAACATAACTGCTACTATAGAGGTAAATTAGCAGAGCACATACTGATAAAGTGTGCATCCCTGAAGTTTTGTCATCATGTTTCACTTACTTGCTAAGTTGCAAAATCAAGTGATCTGTGATGGGTCTTTTAAGTCATTAGCATGAATTAACAAGATTCTGCTGTATATTATTTCACTGCTACTGCCAAAAGGTCAGCTCTTGAATACAGGAGATCCATTCAATGTCACATATTTAACTTCCTTTGGAACAACCACAATATACTCTACTAAAACTCACTCTGCACTATACAGTGCCATTAATTATGTTAGCTAAAACACTCAGTCAATATTCTGCTTTTTTTTAGAGAAGGCAATATGGCTTTCAGCGCTGCAGATGAACACCAGTCTTCATCAGATTTTATCTTTAGAGCAGGTCATCTAGACTAGGCTGCACTTTTCTTGGTATGCCCAGGGAGCTGGTGCACAAGCTTGACATACAACAAAAACGTGTGTTTATACACTCACCACATCCCTCTGGCTCTCTTTCACACGAACCTAAAGGAGCATTTGTTCCCAGGTCAGGTGTTTCTAACATGGCACCCCACTGTAACTAACTCTTGCTGAAAGGTCACTCTAAATTTTATGCCATGCTTGGAAAGCAAGCCCACATAACCAAGTTCTGTTGTTCAGATCCATTGGATGAATGCCCTGCCTGTGGCCTGGGAGCACATGCACCTCACTAGGATAATTCACCACACCCAGGGCTGGCTTTTGACTGGACAAATACCCAGGGAGGAGCAGCACAGGTGGATTGCCAACTAAATTACTCTGGAAGTAATAGCACCCCACTCCTGATCATTATCCTTCCCAGAGCTGCTGCCTCTACCACAGGGCTGTCTGGCTGACTCTACCAGAATTTCACAGCACATTCCACACCCGCTTCTAAAGATCCTTTGGGGAAAAGCACAGCCGGGAGCCAGCTGTCTGAATGGCTTCAACACCCTCTCTTCTCCTTGGAAGCCTCTGATGCACTGCACATGCAATAACCCACCCAGCTCTCCCTGCCACTAGGTAAATGACACATGCATCTAGCCAGGCAAGTTTGGCACCACTGACTGCCTATATGACCTTCCAGAACAATGGCTGAACGAGCAAAGCTGAGGAAAACAAATCATGGTTAAAACTCACTCACGTAAGAAATGCTTTTATCTGGTTAGCTAGTACAGTGAGGATATTTGCAACACAGAAGAAGCTATACTGCAAAAAGAATAAAGAAACAGTAATCTCTATAATCAGCTACTGCAAAGCATGTAATCTGTTAGCAGTATTTCTTACATGTATGTAAATGCAGAAATTAGATTCACTATTAGAGCAATAAAGCACAAACCAGTTACTTTTCAGAGCAAACCCTCACCTGATTTCCAGAAATATGGATTTCCTCAGCAAGTGAGCTGACATGTCCTCCTAGAATAAATTCTGTCACCCCTATTCATATCGAGCTGTACCATACTCAAATCTCAGGTTTTGAGGACAGTATGCAGAACAGTGTGGCATTCAGCACGAGTAACAGCACACAGAATGTGGGTGACATATGGATTCATTACAGGAGCTTCAATATTTGCAAAGGGAAAAGACTGAATCTCAGAAGGTACCATGAGTTCCTCTGGAATTCATAAAATAATTGAATTTTAGTTTTTCTGGAAATTAGGAGAAGTGGAAGGCATACTGAGAACCTAAAAGTTTCCTTCAGAGGTAACTGAACTGTCTCTGTAATTGATTATCCCTTTCTGATCCAGCTGGGAACTTCCAGTATCTTGACTTCGGCCCTGCAACTGCCTGTGACTCCCAGAAATCACACAGCTCACAAAGAGCACTGTTCTATCAGTGATACCCTGCTGGGTATCACTGGAACCAGTGGGAGTTCTGCTGCTGATGTCAGCATGGTCAACGTTTTGTATTTCACAGCAGCCTATGTAAAGGATAAATTAAAAGCCACAATCAGCTCACACTTTTATCCTCCAAAACAACAGGAGTAAGTAAAGTCCAAAGCAAATGGACTATAGGCATTTGTCTGTTCTTTGATTAGAAAAGGGATATTTTCTCTGTTCCTAAAGAAAGCAATATCACGGGAGTTATTTTAGCAGTAAGGTGAATGTTTTCAAGTCTTGATCAATTTTCTCCCTTTATCTACTGAGCAGCAGGCCGCATACTCCTTTACAGCTTCTCTTCATTTCAGAATTTGCCAAGTAACAGCTATGAAGGGTTGCTGATCAGAGCATGACATGTCACCTCATTCCTTCAGAATGACAGATGCAATAAAAACCAAATACCTTACATTACTACTGTCGTCTCACTAGAACTTTATTTCATAATTACCCTCTAGGATTAATAAAGTACACCTTAAAGTATCCTTCAGGGTCATGAAAGGGTAGGCTATTTCTAATTATACTATTAAAGCATTTGCCTATTTTCATATTAAAATCCCACAACATTATCGCCCTTCTGATTGTCTACTTCAAATCAATTCAATAAGAAAATAATTTTCTCATATTAATGTTACAAATACACTCCTATGTATGCAAGGATCCTCCCTATTAAAACCCTCCTGCTTTCACTCTGAAATACCATAATCTGAATCATGCCAATCTTTCCTTGTTCTTGCTATTGAAGAATGTAAGGCTTTCACTGGAATATGCTCACTCTTGAAGTCCTTGCTTTATTCACTAGATTCAACATAATGCTTTTATCTATATTTGGGGGGTTTTGTTATAAAATCTGTGCCTATTTTTTTGGCATAAATATTAAGTCGTATTTTAGCCGCAGAAAGACAGACTAGACCAAAACAATGCCTCCATACCCTTCTCTCTAATGGCTAGAAGCAATTGCATACATCACAACATCCATGGGCCGTGGCTAATTACTTCCTTTTGAGAAGAAACTACACACTTCAAGACTAGAAATCTGTAATTTATTTCCTGGTATGTCACGGGTAAAAGTGGGAGAAAAAAATCCCAAACAAACATGTTTATTCTTACCAGCAGAATGCTGGTAAGACATTATTACTGACGTGAAAAAGAACAACAGCATCCCAAAGAACCTCTATAGGACATAATCTTTTCATTGCTGCTCTTATTATTAGTGAATACATTTTGCTAATAACTGCATGATCACAAGTAGACTAAGTTCCACCATTTTAGTGATTTAAAACATGGATGATAAAAAGGCCTAGAGTCTATGCAACTTAAAATATGAGATGGAACATGTGGAGACAAATATTCCAGACCGAATGGAGTAAAAACATATAGAAGTGCAATATTGGGTTGTCCCATCAGAAACAGCTGGTACCATCTTCAGGTCTCTACTCATACTCTGTAAGAAAAATTACTGCAGGTATGAAGTCATTCAGAGAAGGATCTGACAAAACCATACATTTCTCCCACTCCATTGTAAAGAACATCATGGGAGAGAGCACAAAAAAACAGGTCATGAGAAGTCTGAACCCACTGTGTATGTACTCTTCCAGAAGCAGTAGATGAACAGCACCAGCTTAAAGATGATGCTGTACACTGTGATAACTGCAGCTTTTGGCTCTGAACAAAAGCCCAGTAATGTGCCTCTGTCTATAGAAATTGTTTCTGAGCAACACTGAACAAGTTAATGGGATATATCAGAGTACTTCAAAAAAAGGTGTCCAATTACCTTTCAGGATGTTCTCATGCCCTTTAGCCAGCTGATTATACGTGGAGTCTTTTCCCTTAGATGCAAAGTGATTGCTCTGATGGCATCATTTCCTTTTTTCATGCATTCAAGTTTTTTTCTTTTCAATTAAAGCTACACAATAGAAAAACAAACAGCAGGAAAGGATGTAACTGCAGACTGAGGTGACACTTGGTTGACCTTAGGATACAAGGGGACTTGTCTTGTCACATTCCCAAGGAACAAACCCTTTCAGCCCTTTTGCAGGGAACCTGACCACAGGCAACAGCTCCACTGCAATACAACATGATCTTCTGGACACAGAGAGATAAAATACTGTCATCAAACAAAGTAATCTCATCACAAACATTTATGATGACCATTTCAGTCAGTTATCTACATGTTTAAATTGAGCCTCTGTTTTTTTCACCCACTGCTGCAAACTGAGTTACAGCATCAACTTACTATGGTCCTACTGGTATAGTCAAATACTTCAATAGCAAACTAAAAGATAAATCACTTTAGATCTTCACAGTAAATTTAGAGAAAAATACTGGAAATATTAAAAACATTTGATTCATGTAAGGGAAGATTAATAGTTTCAGTCTTGTTCTCTCCTTACAGGGGTCTCCGAGACAGATTAGCTCTGGAAAACCCTTTCTTAGACATGATACAGTAAGTGCAGAAAAATGTGACATTTGGTTTTAAACCAGGTCATGGTGATCAAATCTTCTCTTGCACACCTAAAGAACTTTCTAGAAAAGCTATTCATCCTATTTCAGTACCATGGGCCTAAGCAGGGCATCTGATCTAAATTACTGCTCATTTAAAAATACCCCTCTGCCAGAACAAGCAACAGACCCAAAGCAAATATCAGACATACCACCCTAGAGTCATCAAAAAATAGAATAAATATATGGTATAAAAGCAGCATCATTGTCAAATTTTGAAGTGAACAGAGTTATCAAAAGCCTTCAGTAAACCCTACTTTTTGAATAAAGAATGATGTATTAAAAAAAGATATATTTGATACTCTGAAAGAAGATCTGATGTTAATCAAGAACTTTTTTCACTTGATGTAGATTGTAAAATGTAGATTTCTAAACTGTACCACAGCATGAGACCAGCAGACAACAGAAATCGGATGGTTATATAATTTGGTGGTTAAGCAAAGATATTTTTAGTGCTTTGCTAATCCATCTAATGCATTTCTTTCCAAGAGAAAAAAATGCATTACACTGATAGCAATAACAGGGTCAAAACATGAGGATATTGATGAGTAATTTACAGCTTCTAGAAAATAAAAAATTATCTCAAATTATTTTTAACAGCATCCATTCCTAAGGAAGGATTGGGAATGGGTGACACTTACACATAGGTAGTTAAAGGGAAAACCAAAATAAAGAAGAAAAATTTTCACAGAAACACTTCAAATAGGAATCTCATAATGGAACACCATCATGGTGACACCTCAAGAGAATCAAGCAAATAGAAGATTAAGTGTGTGGGCAATTTCTGGGTGGCACATAGTTTATGCTGTGTGGGAAACCTGAATCAACTTGTACCTTTTCTGGAAGAGATTTTTTCCAAAAATGACAGAAAACAGAACATTTCCTCTTACATTCTATTTCATATTAATCTTGAGAGGAACAAAGCATATTTAATCTGAAAATATGTGAATAGGACCACCAAAGGACAACAAAAGTATTTTTACAGACAGCAAATATTCTTGAAAAAAAGATGAGTTAAACCACTCTTTAGTGTAAAGAAACTACAGAGGACTTAATGTTAAAAGGTCCTAGTCTACTTTAAAGTTTCATTTATTAATAGATGGACGTGTCAAAGTTGTGCACAAAATGTTTCCTCAGCTGACTTGCACCTCAGCAGGCTCAATTTCTGCCTCCCTTGAAACTTGTACTTGCAAAATGAGACAACTCAGTGTCAAAGAACAGAGAAAAAGATTCAAAGGTGTGAATTACCTTTACTAATGAAAAGACAAGAAATGGTTTCAGAATCAGAGAGACAGGAAATGGTTTTAAGTTTAACAGTGAATGGTTTAAACTTAATGGTTTTAAGTTTAAAAGCAGAAAATCCAAGAGGAAACTGTCACCCTAATACTGCAAAGTGAATTTCTTCTGCAAAACCAGAACTATTTTCTTGAATGGATTAAGCAGTGTTAGGTTATACATCTTCCCAAAACCAAATTTTCATGAACCAGCAAATTCCAGGGAAATTAGTCCTATTTTTCAAAGAAAAGTATCTTTTTAAGTATCACATTAGATACACAAAAAGCAGAACAGCGTTTCTTAAATTTCTGGGGACCGTGAACAAGTAGGCAGGGCTTCTGAAGATAGTTTAAGCTGAGATTTCTCAGACTGACCAATGAGGACCCAGTCAGTATGTTCTTTGAACCATCAACCAAAAATGCCTTCATTATTACAAAGAGCTGATTAAACATGTTGTGAAATAGCAAATAAATGGGAGAACTTTCGTTAGGAGGAAATGAGCTCATGCATTTCACAGACCCAAGTCTTGTGCAACCCCTACTCAAACACCAGGGCACAATTCAACATTTCTGAGGACTTTTAATTCCAAAATGTAACAGTATTCTATACTGAAAAGATTCCAGTCTGGCTTCATCCCTGTTAGAAACAGCAGAAATCTTGGTGTGCAGACAAGTGTGTGAGACCTCCGATGTCTGTACTGTATGCAGACCTTTCTGAAAGAGACACCAGCTCCTTCATATTGCTCACTCACCATGGAGGTCTGCAGCCAAAGTTCCTCATCTTATGCAGCACGTCATCTCTCAGCAGGTAACTCACAACTTAACTGCTATACAGACTTCATGATCACTTTCATAATGATCTAACCACAAATGTAAGGAGCGAGTGAATTCAAATCACGTATCTGCTACATTACAAAGATGGAACTAACGAGTAAACTCTTAAAAGCTATTCAAAGCATATCCTGATCAACTAAAATTTGAAGAAAACATCAAATAAGATTTAGCCCAAACTCCTTGGTAAATTTATTCAGAACTATAATTTTGACTAATTGTTCTCTGCATTTATTGTTCACCAACCCAGCAAAGCTAAAAGCTAAATGCTATGCACTTTAATCCTTCTGCTAAAAAAGGTTCCCCCTCAGAGCTCCATCAACAATTTTTTTATCAGAAATGCATCATATTTGTGCATGTAACAGACACAGACTCTGAGGTGAATATGTTTAGCTCCTTTTCCTGATAACAAGTAGTTATATGAAGATCAATTATGAGCAAGTAATATAATTACATCTCTTGCAGGTGGTCTAAATTTTAAGCATACAAAATATACACAAAGTTTTATCTGTCCCATTTCTGTCTTAAAATCAATTTCTGGAACAGGTATAAACTCTTAATTAGGAAATAAAATGACACTCTTCGCTGATATGGCCTGTACTATCAAACAGTGCTTGGGATTATAACATATCACTATGATTTTCTCATATTTCATTATCCACTGAGAATATAAAACAATATTTATACCCGTACATTGCACCTTTAAAAAATTATGAATGCTGGGCAACATTAGACCTCTCAAGATGAGTTAAGTTTTGCACAAGGAATCTAGTCACCACTGGAATAAAGAGAAAGCCTCTTCACCAAAAGCCACTAACTAATACTTCAACAGATCTGTAGGTGGCACCTGTCTGGTTACAGTCTTAACTTTTGCTTACAGAACCACAGAATTGTTTAGGTGGCAAAAGACCTTTAAGATCATCAACTCCAAAGGTTAATCCACCACTGTGAAGTTCACCACTAAACCAAGTCCCTAAGTACCACATCTACATGTCTTTTAAACACCTTCATGGATGATTCCCTTATTTTTCCTGAAATACAGTTTGTATCTTAGCACTTGGCACTATATTCTTTGTTTTTAGGATATTCCTAAAACGCTTATAGAACTGACATCACAAATTCCTCAAAGTGAAGGAGCTTAAAAAGTGAACTTGGGCAGAACACACGCACACATGTGTACACACACATACAGAGCCAGATTCTAGGAAGTCACTTCAGTTTAGTGATCATCCAGACTTCTTGGTCTTCTTTCTTCTCCCTTTGAAAATCAAGTTTTTAACCAGCAACAGGTATGAAATCCTGGCTCCAGACAAGAACACACTAGGACTGCGATGCACGCTCATATCTGCCCACAGGCCACTTCAACAGGGACAATCTTTTGGGTCTTGCCTGTTTCCACATTTAGATTTTAAGTTCTTTTGCAGAACTAAGAGTGCCATGATCCAATACCTTTATTTATGAAGTAGTCTAAAAATTCAGAGAAGTAATATCTTTGAAATTATTCACCCCAAAGCCAGAAAGGAAAGCTAAAGCAGCAGCAAAATGACCTCTGCCTCTTTTTATATATGTCAGTAACACCTTAGGCAAGCACGAAGTGGAGGTGCTGCATTATAGCACTAAGGTAACTAAACAAGCCTTACCCACCTGATTCAGTGTGGTAAGAGAAAAGAGATGTAGATATCTGTCTTCTTAATCTCCTAGAACAAAAGAGCTGAAAATTCACATTTAACTGATTTCACTTTAGTCAAATACTAGAAGGAGATTTCTGGCTTTTAAATGCAAAACAGTAACACCATTATTTCTCATGAATCCCTACTTTTAATGTAGTAGGACCAAAGTATAGCATTTGTCACCAGAAAGTCTGGAAATAAAGATTAAAAAAAAATAAAGAGAAAGAAGTGCTTAAGTGAACAAAAAATTAATTCAAAACCAGAACATACTGGGACTAAATGACTGGTTCTCCCAACTGCGGTTTAATGCTGGATACCCATAGGGCTCAGGGCTGAGAACCCATGTTATTCTTAAATGCCAAGGAAAAGCCTGAACAGCCAAGTGACTGAATTTGTGAATGGCAGCATCAGAGAAGTCTGAGGCACAACTGTACCAAAGGGCTGCACAAAACTCACTGATCGCTCTTAATGGCGAATGAAGTTCAATTTAAGCGCAGCAGTGATGTGCAAAGCAGAACCACCCTAACTTTATTTATGAGGGGCTTTAAAGTGACCTTGGGAATGAGCTCTTGGGAGATTGCTACCGCTATTCAGCAGATCTGGGAATACTAAATCTTGAGAGGACAACAGGAATAATCAATAGGTTGTTTAAGATGTTAAACGCTGACATGGGTTTGAGGGAGGCAAACTTTAGTGGAGAAATTTATTCCTGGACCCCGGCCACAAAGAGATTGTGGCTCTACCTCCACAGACAATGAGAGCAAAGAACTGCAGAAGAACAAATAAAGCAGAAAAACAAAGTGCAAATAGAGGAGTACTGAAAGAGGAAGATCATAGTGAGATAGGCAAAAGAATGCAGGTCAGTGTACACAAGCTTGTACTGAAATGTGTTACATACATAAAGCAGAAAAATGTATAAATCACCAGAAACCTGAAGAGAAGTCATAATATGTATCACTGATCCATTAGCATTCAAACAAACAGTACCACTCATTGAACTACACCAGTTTTGAGAAAATGAATCAATTGTTATTTGGGAAATATAGAATTAGATCAATGTAGGGGGCAAGAATGAATCATTTTAATGAGTATTTTTCTGCTGTACGTGTTCAGTGAGAAACATGCTACTCTACAGAATACTGTTTAACAATGCTACAGGTAGATGACAGCAAGTTTTCTTATCTCTTTGAAGAAATAACTTGGGAATATTCTATATGAGTTGATTTAGTCTTTGACCAAAACATCAAGTAAATTACTCAAGCTCCAAGTAGTACTACTAAACATAGCTATACAGCTGTACTAGATATAGAGGAAAGACAAAATATCTTTTTGGTTTTGAGAGTATTTTTAGAGAAATCAATAACATAAATCCAATGACTTAACTCTGCAGTTCCTACATGACTAACCAGTACAAACGATCCAGATTTTGTTATTTAAATGGGTATTTATTTCCATAACAGAAACTCTCCTGCAAGTCAGTAGAGACAGATGCTATTTGCATCTTAGCTTTTGAACAATTGTTGTAATACAGATCAAAACTGGCATGCTGTATAAAAACTAAGGGGAAAATCTGCCTAACAACTCATCTTCTGTGGCTACAAAAAAATACTAGTCTCTCTGTGTATCCCAGTATCATTAAAAAAAAAAAAGCCTTAATGTTGTCACATACATCTGCTACTACTGCAAAAATCATCTCTGCTTCTGAATTAAGTGTTTTGGAAATTGGGGAAAAACCCCCTTATCATCTGAATAAGGAATATTTCAAGAATGTTTGAACAGCAGAAAAAGGCTTTCTTAGAAGGTCATTTTAAAAGCAGTGGTGCAGCAATGTTTCATTTATGCTCTGAAAGCACTGAATATTTCCAGTCTTGTACTAGCAATCTCCTGATTTTAAACAATTTAGAAAAGCAACTCTCAAGTAACAATTCTGTGTCTAATACAATCACAAGGTAAGACTGGATACACACCAGAACTGCTTTAAAAAAACTTAAATCCGTATTAAGCTTATGGCTGTAGATAGGTATATTTGGATATAGGTAATTTGATAAAAAACTACTAGAGGGTTTTTAAAATTTAAAGCTGAGAGATGGTACAGGACTAATTTTGCATATTTTCAGCCACGTAATCTTGGTGCATTAAATACTAAGAAAGTAAAAAAAAAAATCTGTGCAGTGATGTTTATACTATTTGTATATTTCAAACAGCTGTATAATTCATTCCCCAGCAAATAACTGAGGAACAGTTTTTACCAATGAGTTGTTTGTGAAATCTGACGGAATATGTGCCCCAATGAAGTTAGTGGTGTAACTCCCACAAGATTCAAAGAACATATGGTTTTCTATAAAGAATGCAGAATTAACTTTAAAATTACTATCTATAGTAGCACAAGACCTATTTCAAGTATTTACCACAGCATTTCATTTGTTATCTTCAAACAAACTATGTAGCAAAATGATTGAAAATTATTTCATTTTGAACCTCAGGCAGCTTTTTGTACTGAAGCAAGCAGTCTTTTATATAAATACCTCTGGTATTTGCTGGATCCTATTCCTAAACACAATGTTCATATTTCAGCTATAATAAGTAAAGCATCTCCAAGGCGTGTGGGGCACCAGGCTTGCAAGTGTCCAGTTTAGTTTCTTGAGTAAAGTGAGAGTGGTAGGGTCAGCTAAATCCATCATGGAAAGCTGTGTGTGGCACAAATAATCCAATGCTGTTTGGAATGATGGGCAGCTGCCTTCTAGTGTGGACACAAACTGTACTATCACATGCGTGTAATTTCAGCCCTCCCTAGAAATCACACTTTGTTCAGGTCAAGCTGAGCACACTGGTTACACAAGGCAATGAACACAACAAAGGAGCTGCCTAATAAACCACCTAATACTGCTTCCTGAGACTTCCACATGCTCCATATAACCCCACCACGCAGCACAGCGGACTGAAGCTTACTCTGAATCAAGGTTATGAAAAATATAAGCAGTGGGTTCTTAGGTAACTGCTGTACTGTGGACATGGGTGCTCTGGGGTGGACAGCTGAGCCAGAGGTGCTGCCCAGCAACTTGAAGCCCATGCTAAGGGCCCAAGCCCAGGCTGGAGCAGCACCAGGCCAGGACTCAGGGTAAACTGGAGTTCTCTGGCTCATCCTACCGCTGACCATACCACAAGTCACTACTGGCTCCAGGCCACGATGACAGCGAGGGAGAGCAGGGTCCCAAAGAAAATACATGTTTTGAAGGTGGGTTCACTCCCAAACAAAATAGTTACTCTGGGTCTCCACTACCAAGTCAGTCCTGCTGCACCTTCCTCCTGCATCCACTTCTAACGACTCAAGACTCCTTGGAAGCCACGCAGAACAAAGCAGCCTGCTTGTGAGACAGGATCACAACCAGAGTTTCAGCAGTTTCTATTAAAAAAAAAGCTGAAATTTAGCTCTAGCATCTGTGAACTTGGACACAAATATATTAAAAATAAAACTGAGCTGTCTAAAAAAGCTGCTCTGAAAAAGAAATCACTGCAGAAGATGCCAGTTAATCCCCCTTCAGTGCTCCACTTAAAAGGAGCACTAGAGTGACTAGAGGCTTGCTAGTCACTGCTGTCTGAGCACAGACAGCTAATTAACAAGGAGGAACTGCTCCATATTATTAGTAGCAAGATATTGATTTTACTGTTATCTTGTTCCCTGATCCAGTCTTTTGCCAGCTTCTTTTCATCTGTTGGGCACTGCCATTTTCCCAGACTGCAAGGTCTCCAGACAGCATAATTTGTTTGTGCAGTGCCTAACACAAAGGAACCATTATGCTTCACCAAATCTCAGGTGCTCACGTAATGAGAACCCATTACAATATTGCTTTTATGGTGGTCACAAGTTCTCATGGCATATTATGACAATACATACACTTCACTTAAAACTCCCTCAAAACTTTAAAGTAATTAAAAGTATTTTGCTTCTGTGAAAAGGAGAAAGGAGAAGAAGTAGTTTTAATTCTTGAATCTGTTTATTTTATGACCTGAAAGATCAATGAAATGTAAGGAAAGTATCAACAAGGAAATATTTTTCTCTTTTGATTTCTTTCTTACTTTTCCTTCATACACGATCTTCTAGTTCATATTTCTTACCCTTACTGTATTTTTATCATGTCCCTATGTGTCCATGCAAAGTTTGTTTTTCCTCAGAGAGTCGACACTTAAAAGAAAATATCTTTTAAGGGGAGAATTAGCTAGAAAATATTTGAAAGGAAAAAAAAAGAAAAAGGCCTGGCTCTGAACACTCAATTCTGAATGCAGAAAACTGACTTTTCTGAAAGAATATGTAACATGAAGCGTTGTTAGTAAACAAACGTCATTCCTTCTGCTTCCACTGCTGCCTCATGTTTACTTACAGGACTGATGTATTTTAGAAAAATTCAGTGACACTGAGTATTAAAATGGAAAGTTTATGTTCAAACTCTGAAAATGAATTCCAGAAACAATACAGTTTTATACTGTGCATAAGTATTAATGACAGCAAAGTTAACATAATACAGTACAATGAGAACTTAAATAATTTTCATACTAGGAAAGTAGTGTAATGTAAATCCAGTTTATATTGAACTGAAGAGGGATAGCTCCTTTGAATGAGACATATGACAGTGATGAAAAAGAAGTTCAAAATCCCTACAGTGAGAATGACATGACATCCTCAAAATGAGTTTCCCCTTGACTCTTGTTGAGCCAACACGTGTGGCTTTTCAGTATCTTCCAAAAGACTCTTCCCAACGAACCTCTTCCAGCATTTAAAGCACTTCACATGTATAGAGAAGAATCAAGCATTTCTGGAAAGCAGCTTCTCCCTTTAGACAGGAGGACCCCAAAGGCACATAAACCTGACTGCTTTTAGCACAATGCATTAAAGATTCATTTGAATTAATTACCACCCATAATAATGATATTTTTAAGAAGGTACTTTAAAAGTTTTGAAAAGTAAAAGTAATGAGCATACTTTTGACGTTTCTCAAATTCTGGGTTTTTTATATTTATGCCAAAACATTTTTCCTTAAATACAGCTGATAAAACTAATACACAATCTAATCTATTAAGCTGCACTGTAATTTTAAAAGAACTTTTATTGATTCCTGATCTCTAATCTGTTCTGAATACACAGCTGTGTAGTAGAAGCTAGTAATTATTTCCCTGATACAGCAGCTTTTTATACATCGCACAATGTTGCAATCTGCTATCTTTTGAGAAATGCTGTTGTAATTTTCTAAATACCTCGTACAAATACCTCAAAAACCCAAAAGCTAAGTCAGGAGAGACAATGTAAATTCAGGTTCAGAGAAGCACTACTTATCCCAACTATTATATTTTTCTGTGTGTACAAAACTGCCACTTTAGACAAAGGAAGATTACACAGATTATTAAAGATAACTTTTAGACATAAAAACACATTGGGAATATAAAGCAAAACAGTGGTTGGTCTTGTGGAAGACTGTGTGGACATCTGTCACAGGTCAAACTACCAGCCAAGTCTGTCATGATCAGCAGGGAGCTATGAAGAGGAGTATGGTCTGTTTCCATTTGGCTGAACAAACATTTTGGGAATAAACAATGCAGGAAGAATAGCATACTGGGGTGCACTGAAAAGAAAGGTATCTGGATGAGAGAAAGGATTTCTAGCTCTTTGGTTTGATGGTTTTTGGGGTGAGAAAAGGTCTATCTAGTGAGTTCTTCAACTAAGGGAATGGAAATCTACAGCAAGCACACAGTGCTAGTGACATCTGTCCAGTCTGAAACACAGAAGGCCACTGTGCAGTGAGGTGATGCCATATGGGCAGAACCACCTTTGTATTTATTACACACCAGAGAAATTATAGGAGGCACTTCTCCTAGACTTTTTTGCGCCGTAGTAATTGTTGGGAAACAGACAAGACCACCATCCTCATATTCATCTGGGAAGACACTGCAAGAATGCTACAGTCCAAAGAATTATTATATTATTAATATATCAGCCTGGTAAAAAATTGGTAAAGACAGTTTGGTAAGACAGTTCTTTAGTTCACCAGTGTCCATGGCCTTGCTTCTACTGGTAGATACTCAAAACAACTCTGAAAATTTGCAAGATAGGAAAGGTCTTGCCATTCTTACTAGGGGAGTCCAACATGCCCTCAGAAGTGAAGTTAATATTATCTTCATGCATGATGTTGCCCAGTTTGGTGTCAGGTCTCTTGGCCTTTGAATCAGTGCCAATACAGTTGGTGCAGTGGCTACTAAAAAGAGAGAACACCTGAATCTGCAATCTTGCTGTCTATCCTGGTAGTCATGGGAGTGTTTCAGAGAGATTTTTAGCTGAGAAACCAAAGGGAGAGACTGCCCCTGGTCACAGCTGCACTACGACTTCTGCTGCACTTTCAAAAATGTATTTTCAAGAAATCAACATTGTTTTGGTGAATTGTTGCAAAAGAAGCAATTTGAACTCTGTCCTCCACCTAAAAATCAAAGGGAAGGAAAAGCAAACAAAACACTTCAGAGACACTTCTTGAAGAGGAAGTGCATACACTGTGCTTTGGAATGTAATGGTCTCAGACAACAGCTTTTTAATTGCTTTATACAGACTCAAAGGGGTGACTCCTCCTTTCCATACATCCCACCTAGTTTCTTTTAAAACTAGGGCTTATTATGTACTGACAGAACATGAATGGGATCCAGTACTTTCTTAAAGTTAGGTATTACTGATCTGCCTAATACGGTACGCTGTCATATAATGCCTTACATATATTTATAGAAGTAACCAAATATATGTTACCCTTTAGTTACTTACATGACCAGTTCTCAGAAAAGTCCTTTAATGGTATGCTACATTCTTCATCTTCTTCCTATGAGCATTTTACATATTCAAGCTCTCCCACTTCAGCAGTTTTTTTGTATTTTCTGTACTTATGACTGTCAGGAAAAGGGTAGTCACTGGGGACACACTAGTGACCACACTAAATTAGGAATCAGTTGTTCAGCTCAAAGAGTAATGTGACATCCTCTTTCTAAAATAGCATGAAGATTTTCTTTCATGCACATTCTGGACTCTTTTTTTCATTCAAATCA
Organism: Haemorhous mexicanus; assembly: GCF_027477595.1. NCBI lineage: Eukaryota > Metazoa > Chordata > Aves > Passeriformes > Fringillidae > Haemorhous > Haemorhous mexicanus. The sequence continues at coordinate 126,785,874 of NC_082341.1, forward strand.
TATTTCAAGAAAAGCCTGAGGAAACAAACTAAAGCCATCAATAGAGAAACCACCACAGAAACTTACTGGAAGGCAATGAAAATGAAATATCTTTTTTAAGAGCTCTCAAAGATAATAATAAAACCAATTAAAATTGTACTGATTTGTAACAATTCCACTTCAAGAAATTTTGCTTGGTTGTTGGTTAGCAGTTGAAAGTGAAAATGACACTTTCCTCCACTACCAATACCCATACACTTCTCCCATCTCAAACATTTGGCAGAGGCACAGGGAGAAGCTGACCACCACTATTTCATGTGGTGGTTGTATGATCAGATGAGTTGAGGAGAAGCGTGCTCCAAAATGGATGAGTACTCATAAAGAATTCTTTTGGCAGATATTGCCCTGTCAATCAAATCAACAGCCTCTAAGCACAACATCCTTGACCATTATTCTTAGGCTGCTCCTACCACAGTTTCGCAGAAAAAGAGATGCATCTGAAGATGCCTATTGTCAAATGGGCAATTTCAGTGAGTTTCAGATGCTACCAAAAAAATAGGCCATACAATAAGCATAACTGGAGCATGGTTATGGGAAAATATTAAAACTTTACCTCATATTCCCCAAATAATTCACTACATTCCTCACCGGTTTTATTTTCCAAACAGGTTTAAAGGCATAATGCAGCAGCTCTTGAGAGAAAGCAGAAATATATCAAGAATGGAAATTTACTTTTACAGTATATTACGGAACAAACACAAACTCTTTACTCGAACGAGTTTCATATGCCTAATGCCACTAAAGTCAACAGAGCTACACAGACGAAACTGAAAGGTGAGCAAATGCTCACTACCACAAAGGTTTACAACCTTCCATTTGGTAACTTACCTTGAGGTTGCAATTTCCACTTTGGTTCTTGCCATGGCAGCTGCTCGCTGTGCACCTTCTATTGCTCTATCCACCTTTTCTCTAGTTTTTGTGTTTCGTATTGGTATAAGTTGCTTTCTTATTCCACGGACCAAAATGTTATTTTTGTACTTTCCCTCTTCTTTGGTGCCATCTGGAAACATGGTACATCCATATCCATGCCTCCTGTTATTCAGCCACTCTCCTTCATATTTCATACCATTTGATCGCTCACTGATACCAAAACCGCTGCGCTTGTCATTCTTCCATTCACCCATATAGGCTTCTGTAGTGGTAGCATCAACATGGTCTTCCAGAGGGCTATAATCACAGTCACCATCTCCAAAACTAATTGTAGAGTTGGCGTCACTAGAACTAATCCTGCTCATAGCAGCATCGCTCCTTACAGAGCTTCGTTTGCTAGATATCGATGACCTAGACTCCGATTTTCTCAGTTTTATACTACCAAGAAGGGATCCTCTTCTGAATAAGCCTCCTTTTTTCTTAATGCCCATGGCTTCTGGATCACTGTGAAAATTGAGCACAAATCCTCCTCTTGTTCCAGCCGGACTGTCTGAAGTGACGTCATGCAGAACAGTGCCATTGCTCTGCTCACTTCGAAGTGACGCCAGAGATGTTCGGAGAGGTGAACGGATCACAGTGGCCATGCCATAGGGTACACTCTGACGTACACCATATCCATGTCTCATCCCTCCTGTCCACTGCCCCTGGTAGGTACCTTTGAAAGTAATAAGAAGTTAAATTTAGGAAGCTGTAGAAGACCTAGCCCTCTTCATCCAATATGCTACAGGTGACACTACATTGTCAACTCTGATTTTGGTATGAAGAGATGCACCTGACACAGACAGAGAAACTACTTTTGTTACTTGTTTTTCTTATAAGTTATTTTGAAGCAAATCCTTCACTTTCACAGCTGATTTATTTTGGCAGCTAAGACACAGTAACTATAATAATAAGCATTTTTTTTAATGGAACTGTTCAGGGGGAAAAAATTGAGAGAAATTTCTAAAGTAGGACTCCCTCAACATTTTTTTAAGGTGAACTGATAGTAAGGCGGCCAGCAGAAACAGAGACACATTATATGTAGTCAGCTGAGAAGGGAGAGAGCAGGACACTTACAGCACTTGCGCCCAGCTGCCCACAGAAAGAGCAAGTAAGAGAAGTAACCATTCTGTTGTTGTGGGTTTAAGGTGACTACACACCCCTCCTTGTCAGGAGCTATTTGACAGATCATCTGCAGATGGGCTTTTGGATCCACTGTTATAAACCTCCATTGTAAAATTAAATCTTTTAAAATTTTTATGTGGATTTGAATGAAAGAGAAAAACCTTAGGACCTCGAATGAAAAAGAAAAACCTTGAATGAAAGAGAAAAACCCGTTCTCTTTATGAACTCTTCATACCAACACTTTCTGGTATCCCCAGCACATAATATGCACTGCATTCTGCCTTATATTCTGACAGAGGGATCAAAAGCATGAATTCTTTAGCCCTTTTTTTGCCTTTCATTTGTTCTGCAGTATGTAAGAAAGGCAAGGCAGTAACACAATATTGCACAACATTCCAGCAAATATTTAATCTTAACTACTCTAGTAAAAAGTTTTAAACAGCAATGTAAGGAGGAAAAATGGTATACGATTTGAAAAGTCATATATGGCCATGCAAAGCTGCACTGGAGCCAAACCTTTATCAGATTACTACAGCCATTTTTCTTCTTGTATTCCTGAAAGACATTTTCATTTTGACACTTGCAGTGTCTGCTCTCTGAAGGCCATTTCTATCATAGGCTCCAAAGAAGGTTGCATGGATACCATAACTAGCAAGTAGAAGACAACTTATTTTGTGATGTAATTTCACTCTAATTCCCATTAAACTACTTTAAGCTCCTCAAAATGAAGTTGCTCACCCACTTAGTGCTGGATTTTTTTTTTGAAAGCTACTTTGAATATTTTTACAGAGGGATGAATAAGCAATCTTTAATTTTGATCTACTTCAATTGGAGCACCTATTAACTATTCAGAGAACTAAATATCAAATGTCAAATTCAGTGATTGATAAACTTTTTGTAAAGTACCTGCAGTTAAAGATGTAGATCTAAGATTCATTTGCTTTGAGATTCAATCTCTTCCATATACACATACTGGTTTGGCTGCGTACGTGTCCACCATCTATCAAGTACTGTCTTACTCTTTACCTCTTCTGCTAACGTGTATTTCAGTGTTAACACACAATTAAATTTGCTAACTCTGTTTTCACATTATATAATACTAGATAGGTTCCAAAACATAACTATTTCGTGTTGGTAGAAAATTGTACCAAGTGGAAGGTTTTTAACAGATGGCTGCTGACACAAACAAATAACTTTCTTAGTTTCTTTCTCATTCTCTGTATCCTGGATACCTACTACTGCACTGGTTGTAAGGGTGCTGAATCTAGGAACATGATTATTTTAAAAAACTCAGCATATGGGGAAGAACAAATAGAAACATGAGCACAAAGCACTGGTATGACATGCTCTGTAAATACTGCAAATATACAGCCACTATCTAATTTTTTTGTTTGCTTTATTAAACAGAATATTCCTGGAAATACATTAATATTTTATAAGCACAAATTACTTCATTTTTGTCCCTAATTATTTCTGGGATCTGTAATGATATGCTGGAACTAGGAATCTGGCTACATACACTTATTGCTACAGATTTTAACCTCTTTAGTGTTCTGCACTAGTTATTTTAATTTTGAAATAATAAATCTAATTTTGATTATACCACAATACTACATTAGAGCAGCATTTCATAATTATGGCTCTCCATGCTGCGTACAACATCAGACTTTAATCACAATCAACTATTTCAGTACCGAATTTTAAAGAAGAATAAAAGGTCAGCCTCTTTTTCTTACTAATATCTTAATTAATAAACGTGCTTAATGGAAAGCTCAAAAATACTTTATTTAGGACTTGTACTTTTCACTACTCTAGAAGGAAGGGAAGTGTTTGCTGCTGCCCTTAAGGGCATTAAAACAAGAACAATTAATGCGCTGCTATCCATTAGTCCCATTTTCCCTTCTACTGGGGAAATAAAATCAATGCCAGCTGCTTCTAAAGAGAAAATAGTAAAAAAGAAAACGGAAGATTTGTACTCATTTAGTCCTTAAAAAGTATGAGATATTTAGGCTGAATTTTATGCACTGTAGCAGGTAACTCTTTTCATTTCTATCATTATAGATGTCTCAGTGGAAACGCTTCTGATACTTATGCTAAAAAGTCAACTCATTTTCCATGGTTTTTCAACTCACATTTTAACAGAAAAGTAGCTTAATGAAATATGGAGAACAGTGACCAGAATGTAGATACAAGAACCTTGTACAGTAATTTGACTGTACAAGATATATAGATATATATATATAAATATATATATAAATATATATAATACTGTCTGTATATAAGACTTAACCTGCATCACCTTATTCAATAAATTTTAGAAATCTTTAAACAAGCAAGACATGTCAACACTGCAATCTAACTAAATACAGCAATGTATAAGACATGATGAAAAAGCTTTTCCCATATATGAAGATGAAAACATATGCAGTATTTACCTATCTCTCTAGACAGAGATAAATAGGAACAATATATCAACAAACACACCACATTCTGTTTCACCTTATACAATAGCTGACTATTCAAAGCAGTTCCTCTAAAGATAAATTATTAAAATTTTTATTAACACTGTAATTACCACCATAATTTAAAACTGTATTTGACCATAAAACAGTAACATGCTTTAGCACTAATTTTTCAAAAGCTCGGCTTGCTGTCCTTTGTAACTGAAGAAACATTTAGCCACAACTGCTGACCATCCATCTGATGTTTAATTGGCTCTCTTGAAAAGGTGTTCATATTTTGAGTCTGAGAGCTATTAGAAAGTGTATTTTTTCCCATTTTTTTTTGTTGGCAAGCTGTTCAAAGATATAATTTCATAATCTGTTTCCTTAGTTACATTGCGCCATCCCCTCTAAAACACCTTTGGTGCATCTTATAGCTGTAAATGTCATTGCCCACTTGCAGCTAAAATTTAAAACTACATTGTGAAAAAACCTGAGAATTTAATTACTCTACTTGCTCTTATCCTTTACTTAGGTATTCTGAAGTTTAAAAAAGTTGTTGCTACATTAAGATTTTTGCATGCTTTTCTGACTCAAATGTTAAATAAGCAGAGACCTAGAAAGAAGACCTCTCAGAAATCAATGAGCATATGTGACCTTTGCTTCAGGGTGCTTTTTCCCCTGATCTCCCTTTGTGGAATGACAACATGCAATTGGTTTTTGCTGTTGTTGAAACAACCATAAATAACGAATTTAGACATACTGAAGTTTCAAATTAGGCCACAGTCACTCCTCCGGTAGGTTTGGCATCTTCACACGGATTAACAAAACCTAGGGAGCTTAAAGGAGGCACAAAAATCCAGATTGCTGCAGGGGACAGATAGATGGGCCACTTGAAAGCCCAATGTAATCACATGCAATGAATGAAGTATCATGGTTTATAATTCACAATGTTTTCCTCTGAGATTTGACTGAGTGACAATTTTAAGCATCTAAACACAGCATGACATATATTACTCGTGTCATGAAAAGTGTTGTGTGCAAAAACTGAGGAACACTGTCAATGTTTATTTTCCTTTTCCCTCTTTCAATGACATCTCATAATACCACCAACACACTTTAAAGCAATGTACTGGGGACATACTAAAAAAAAAAAAAACCCAAAAAAAAAAACCCCAAAAAGCTAGCAGCAAAGAGATCTGCATTATAGTGAGCTTGAAAATAAACTGGCAGTTGGCATAGTCTAATGAGTTATTTCTCTACACTGGTATTCATGAAGAGAAAGCTTTCCTGCAACTGTTTTAAATTATGTTAAAGATACATGTGTAAATCTGGTTTCCTTATAAACCCATTTCAGATGTTGTTCTGGTGTGCAAATACCTCTATTGTTCCCAGAGCATGAAAACAAAAGCACATCTGCAAACATCTATGACGTACTGCTCTGCTTCATTCATGAGTACTTTCATGAAAATCAATGGGACTTCACACCCTCTGTTCATATGAGCTGCAACATGCAAAAGACTGGAGTCATGACAACAGATTTCAGCTAACAGTGTGAACTGGATCCTTCATATGCTGTTCCAAGTCTAAATATTGAGAGAATTTATCTCCAATAACAATACTATATTAAGATTTTTTTAAACAGCCACGAGAAGCCTAAAGAAAAAAAGGATAAAAACAACTTTATTTTGAGAAAATATTTTCTAGAAGATTTACTGGAATGGCAATTTACTTTTCCAGAAGGAAAGGGAGGGGAAAAAAGAAAGCCACTGGCTGTATTTGGCCAAAACAAATATAATACAAATTGAAAAGTGCATTGTGCAATGAAACAGAAATTGAAATTCTGATTTCTTCCACACTTAGATTTTGGTGGGTGTTTTTTTTTTTTTGTTGTTGTTGTTGTTTTGGGGTTTTTTTATTAATCCACAAACATAGCTACCTTTGAATATCAGAACTTTCCACATCAGGAAATAATTTTTGGACAGCTACAAATATCTCTAGACAAGGGGACAGAAAGGTACAAAACCCACTGCACACTTCCTTGTCTGAAGGAACAGAATCTTAGTAACTTGCTACATTTTCTGTTTCAGAAAAGAAAAAAATAGGAGCCCAACTGCAAATATCTAATTTTCTGCTTAATACAAAAATACCCATTCTCCTGAAAGTTTGACCAGACGTGATGTGACAAAAATTCCTTGAAGAAATCAGCAAAAGCATCGATTGAGAGCTGATACATGGGTTAGCCCTTTAGTCACACCACGTGAACAGCACCTCTGATTTCGGTAAATTCTATTACCTGCCTGTTAACTGAACACGTTTCTGAACGCTGAAGCAAGCAGCATTTCTGTAAAAAAATCCCAGCAACTCTCTAGTCGTAAAACTGAGACTCGTTTTCCCGTTTTCCTCCTGTTACAACAGACCAAACCCACTCCTAGCTGAGGAACAACTCTGCAGAAGTTGCAGGTGGCACTTCCAGCGAGGCCAATGACATTACAGCAGCAAAGGCTGAATTACAGAGTATCAAGCTTATTTATCGTGCAGAGCATGAAGTGACAGAGGCACAAGAACTGCAAGTGAGCATTCCAGTAAGCTCCAGCCCTCGTTCACCTCGCTGAACCCTGACTTGACCGCTCCCGATTTCAGCGGAGGGCGGATCGCAGCGGCCGCTCCGCACGCCCACCGCGGGCTCAGCCCCGGGACACTCGCTTCGTCGTGGGGAAGGGTGTGAGAGGCAGGTCTGTGTGAGTGCACTGCACAACTCCCGCTCTGAGAAGGATGCTTGAAACTACGCTGTATTTTGGTAAAAACAGGAGTTCTTATATCAGGGTGGACCCAAGTTTCATTGATTTTAAGCGACGTGCGTCCCCACTCCATTAGCTCCAGCCTCCTGTTTACAAGCCGAGCGCATCGAGCGCACAAAGCCCGCACATCAGCGCGACACAAGGGCTCTATTATAACAAGTTCCTGCCGTACCCGCACGAACGCGGTGCGCAGCGGCTGAGGTGCCGGGGCTCGCCCACCTCGCTGGCTCTCCGAGCCAGGCGCGGCCACCCCGCCATCGCCACCTCGGGCAGGGAGCCCGTGAGCCGCCTCGGCAGGGAGAAAGGAAAGCCGTCTGCAGACGGCCGTAATGCGGATTTCTACCAGCTGGCCGGGAGAAAGCGCCGAGCCCCGACAGCTCAGCGCGCTCGGAGCGCAGCCGGGGCCAGGCGGCTCCTCACAGAGTAGGGCGGGGCGGGCGCCAGGCACCTGTGGCGCTCCCCGGCCGCCGGCGGGGCCTCGGGGGCGCCGAGCGAAGGGCGCCGGGAAAGGCGCACGGCCGCGGGCAGGAACAGGAGAATTGCCCCCGGTGCGAGGGCAGCGGCGAGAGCGCGGGGCTGAAGGAGGGGCCCTTCCCACGGCGCGCCGACGCAGGCGCGCGCCCCCCCACCCCCATTCCCGCCCGCCCCCCGGCGCCGCCGCGCGCGGGGCGCCCCCCGCCGGCGCCCACCTCCGTCCCCGTAGGTCTCCACGCCGTATCCGTCCTGCAGCCCGTTGCTCCAGGTGCCCTCGTAGCGGGCCGGCGTGCTGAGGCTCTGCCGCACCCCGTAGCGCCCCTTGAAACCGTGAGACCACTCGCCGCGGTACATCCACCTGCCCTTCGTCTCCACGCCCAGCCCGTGGCGCTTGCCCTGCGCCCAGTAGCCCAGGTAGGTGTTGCCGCTGGGCCAGGTGTAGCCGCCCGCCACCTCGAAGCCGTGGGACCAGGAGCCGGCATACTCGCCCTGCCCCTTGGGCCCGGTGCAAATGCCGTGCCCGTGGGCTTTCCCGTCCTCCCAGCCGCCGCAGTAGGTGCCGCCATCGTCGAAGTCGAACCGGCCGCCCGTCATCCAGGGCAGCGGGGCGAGCGCGGCGCCGCCGCCGCCTCTCGCCCGCCTTCCGCTCCCTTCCCTGCTCTGCCTTGCCTTCCCTTCCCGCCCGCCGCCCGACCGACAGCCCCGGCGTTCCCCGCGACTGCGAGCGCTCCGCCGGCCGGCCGCCCGCGCCCAGCCCAGCCGCAGCCCCGCGGCGGCGAGCGGCGCCCGCCCCCCGCTCCTCCCCGCCCGCCCCTCCGCTCCCGCCCGGGTCCGCCCCCGGTGTGGCCGCGCCGCTGCCGCGGGGCAGGTGCGCGCCCCTGGGGCGGGCTGGGGCTGCGTCCGTGGCCGCCACGCCTGGGCGGGCTCGTCCCCCGGGAGCAGCCGCCTTCGCCCGCTCGTTCCCGGGGAGGTCTCCGTGTGCCTTCTGCTCCCGGGAAAAGGTGCCCCCCGCTGGTCGGGGGCGCGCGCGGCCCGGGGCGGGGCGAGCCGGGAGCGCGCAGGCCGGGCCGGAGCCCCCGCGATGCCCGGGGGGCGGAGGTGGCTCCGTGCCCTGCCCCGCCTCGGCGCTGCCCGGCCCTCGGGCTCCCGGGAGGGTTGCTGCTACACCTGCTAGCACCTGCAACAAGTAGGCAAAAAGAGAGGGCTTCTGAGTGCTACTTGCGATTCTTTGTTTCGGTTTTGGTTTTTTCTTTCTTATTTCTTACTTGCCCTGAGCTTGAAGACTGGGTTTAAGCCGAAATTGTCCATGAAGAGCACAACTGAGTAGTGTTTTGTCCCTTTTCCTAATAATGTGTGGAGCCCACCAAGTTCCACGGGTGGAGAAATACGGGGCAAAAAGAATGTGGGTGGTATCGAGGCTTTTCAGGGACAGCACGGCTGGGAACTTCATTAGAAACCTCTCATTATGCCATCAGCTCCGCGGTCATCAGGCGACTGAAGAGCTCTAAATCCTGCCAAGTACTTCTTTGCCAGCTATTTGATAATCAGATAAAAAATTGTAAGGGCAAATGACAGGAGAAACACATAAGCGTAGAAACTGCAGAGAGAATAGCAGGGAAGGGATTGAAAGCTGCTGTCACGGTGTCCTAGCTTTTTGTTCTTTCACAGTTGCAGACCAGGACTGAAATATGAAAGAAAACGTTCCTCTTTAATGGGGATTTTGTTAGAAGTATGAATCATATTTGTTAATCATGGGTCATGGTGGTATCTGGACACAGATTATTTGGAAAAGCAGAGAAATAACAATAGCTTTGTTAGTAGTGATGAATAAAAGACGTGTAATTGCAAGTGGAGGATTTGAATACAAGACTGTAGAAATTGAAGCAGTTAAGTTTCAGAAATCTACAAAATTCAGCCAAAATATAAGCAGTTTTCACTTAAACCTAAGTGAAATTAAAGTATTGCACATACTAAACATAGTTGAATAAATTTTTAAACGTTGTGCTTCACAGCACACTCTTCTATGTTCATTTTTATGCCCCGTTTACACAGTTTAGTGCCAAAGCATTTCTGCTCTTTCTAGGGGAGAGTTGGGCACCATAACTGATACTGTTGTCTCCTGTTATCATAAGAAGTGTGAGCTTCAAAGCCCTGTTTCTGTGCTGTAAGAGGATTTCTAGTTCTGTTTGAACATGTGGTGGTAGAAGACAGCACACACATTTGAACACATACATACAAAGAGAAAAAGACACAGTCAAAGACTTGTGCCTTTTCACGAGAAGATGGAGAAGCTTTCAATGCCCCTTTGAGCCCACAAGTGTAGAAAACCAGACAAAAATGTTGTTTCTCTAACACAGACATGCAGTCTTTCATGTATCATTGGACAAGGCTAGGAAGTGTGCTGGCATTAAGGACAGACCTTCACTGCAATATGGTATTTTTGGAAAGCTGTTATTGAGAATGGAGGGGAAGTCTGAAGATGTTGCGATGGGATTGCTGAAGGAGATACAGCGCAGTATTCTCTGAGTATTGCTTGAGCTTTCTGAGTTTTATGCCATACATGTCTTGCATTTCTCCAAGAAAAAGATTGGAAACAATAGTGGTGACAACACATGTGCTTTGAGGAGTTCACTATTTTCATTCTATTAATTTATTCCCTGTTTTCTTTCTTCTGACAGAAGCGAAAGCCCTGTAATGTTTGAACAGAATTATGAAAGATTGAAACACTTTATATGGTTTGGGAAACCACCTGTTGGAAGTCAGCATGCGTAATAGGTGATACTGGTGTAAAAATTTTCTAGGCATTGATGTTTCCTGTTCATAAGTGCATGTTATTATATGAGAAGACTTTTTTGAAGTTGTCATGATTGAACTGGAGCTACTGAGCATTGGGAATGTCTCTTATGGGGCTACTGTTGCTTTGCACGGTGTTTCTGGGTGCAGTGTACAGAAATGAGGTGTAAAGCCAGAACTGCCTTGGAAAACAGTTCTGTGCCCTGTGCAGAGCTGGAACACAACCAGCACAGAGTGGAGCAGAGGTGGGGTGTGAAAATGGATTAGCAAATCCAGACAATGCTGCTGTGCCTCGGCAGTGGATGAGGTGGGTCTGGTGAGTGAATGGGACATTCGCCCAGCTGCTCTGTGGATCTGAGCTGTCTCTTTGAAGGACCAGCTGTGTCCCTTTGCCTCATGGCCTAGACAATGATCATGGTTGTGCAAGTCCTTTGCCAAGCTGGATATCACTTTTGGCTCGGTATTGGTGAATAACTGGATTTGCTGTTGTAAAGACTCGGGTAATTGCACCCCTGACTTGTTACTGTTCTGTTACTTAGCAATGAATTGTTTATCCCTAAAGCTGTTGATGTTCTGTCTCTTAGGGTATCCCAAACCTACAGCTAATTGGGGCTGTCTTAAATTCTTACATGTGTACTGTAGAAGATGTTGTACTATTGCAAAAATTAAATAGCTGTCTGCCTCTTAGTCCTTTGTTTAACCCCTTTGATTTAAATTTTCCAGATTTTAATACTAGATGAGCTGAACCAACAGCTCATCTGGCCTCAGGTGGGCCAGAGATGAACAGTGAAAATTTCAGGAAGGAATCATATTATTTTTCTTTTGTTATTACATGTGTGTCAGTGGGTCCTTTTTTTAGTGACCTGCAAATGATACTAAAATCAGTGGTAATTTTGCATGTGGTTGATGTTTCCAGGTGTGCTTATTTAAATTAGGTGATCAGTTTAAATGAACTTGATGCTTGATGACAAGATGAATGCATCACTGCCAGCCTTCTCTTATTATACTTTCAGCAGGGGATAAATTTTAATAGATGTGAGAATAGAAGTGCTTTGCAGAGAACTCCCAGCATCACTTAGCCAGGTCTGATGATGTAAGAAGCCACAGGTGTCTCATTGCTGATGAGGCTGTAGATTTATTATTTGGTTTTTTGGTTGGGATTTCTTTTTTTGCTGACAGATTTTGAATTGACAAGTCTCAGCTTTAGTTCAGGCCACGTCCTATTTGCTTCTGGCCATGGTGCAAGTAACTCTCATATTCAGCCTTTGGCATGTATATGTTAAATACCTTAGATCCACAGATTTTGTTTCCTTTCCTTCTTCCCAGAATTAAATTAAAAATTATTCTACAACTCCATAGATGCAGGAAATAAGCAGTTACAGGTGTATGAATGAGTTTCTCTTTTGTCCAAACTAAATGGAATTAATTTTACTACTTTTTAAATCTGCATTACAAGAGTTCTTTTCTGAAATCTTTCATGCACTCCAAACCACTCAAAAAATACAAGGGCCAGGTGCAGTTTATTTATTATTTTCAAAAAAGTCATCACAGCACTAGGTCTGATGACACTATATGTATGCAAAACATGAGTGCCTGATGACACAGTCTGTATGCAAAAACTGTGCTGCAGGGTTATATTTAAAAAGGTCCTTGCTGTAGGGATGGTAGATGCAGCAGGTGAAGATACACTAATTCCAGACATTTAATATTAACTGGATACAAAACTGCCGAGTTTAAACTATTAGTCTATAGATATCTGATGCATGAATAAAAATTAGGCACATTTATTCTTACTCCTAAAAGCCTGATTCAGCAGGGAATTACTTTAAGTACTTTAGTAATCCCATTTACTTCAGTGGGACTACACATGAGCTTTAAATTAAACATCTGCAAGATATCTGTGCTCAAATAAAGCAAAGCTCTGAAGTCTGTTCTCAAGTGTTTCACAGAATGGAGGCAGGATGTTTCACTGATGAGCTCCACGCCTCACACGTTGTATTGGAGGAGTTCACACACAGAACTGCTGTGTGGGAGGCAGAAATACAGAAGAAAAGGTAGTACAAAACTCACAGTCTAGAAATTTCGAAGGCAAAGAGGTCTTTTCTGTCTCCGTAGGAACAGCCACAACTTTTTTCTGGGTTTTGTGTTTGGAGTCTTTGTTAAAGTTTTTAAACATAGTTCTGTATAACTTTACCACAAAAGATTTTGCCTGACTTCTAAAACAGGAACATAACACTTTTTCCTTATACACTGTAAATCCATGTAAGTTAGTGTAAATACTGAAACAGTAATTCTAGAGGAATTTTTTTTTTTTTTCAAAAAATCTGCTATAATGTTTGAGCAATGCTCGGTTATGAATCTGCTCTCCTAGGTGTATCAGTGTCAGTTTTACCTCTCAACTGATGCTGGGACCTAGCCAGCAAGACAGTATATTTAATTCCAGAGATATTGTGCTTACTCAGTGAATACAGGTATTATTTTCATTGCAAAAGTGCTGATAAAGCTTATAAAAAACAAAAATACAGAACCTCTTCTAACTTGAAAACAGGATGAGTATGTTCTGTACCCAGACTTCTATTTTCAGCATTGTTCCAAACAACTGAATTAGATTTGAAATAAAAATGCAGTTTATTTTTTTAAGGAAATGCAGCATTTATGTTGAACACCTTTGTCTCTGAAGTGATTTTAACAGTAAAAGAACTCTCTATGCAAATAAGGTACAATGTGTTGAAATGGTTTCTTTTTAAGTATAAAGATATTACAATATTTTATTATAGTGGGGAAATATGATATATTTTTCCTGGATCTTGTCAACGTTTGGTGTTGTGTTGTTGGTTGGTTTGGGGTCTTTTTATATATATCTACAGAACAAAAATTAGTGGATCACTATACCTTCATCCATTTATAAAGAAAAAAAAAAAAACAAACTCCAAAAGTGTTTTATTTTATAAGACTTGATATAAGGAAAAGTGTCATATCAGTGATTACCCTAAATTAGCATTTAGATTATATAGGTTATTATTATAGGAAGATACCTAGAAAACCAGATTTATCCCAAGTAAATTTTTCCTAAATGGTGATAGGAGTTGTGTAACTTCCTTGAGGAAGATGAGAAAGGTTTATGGATTTCCCCTTTGGAGCAAATTCCCAGTTCTGAAGATGGCTTGTCTAGTCTTGTTTGAGTATTCTTCTTTAGCCTAAGGAGGCTCTGTGGTGCATTATTTCCTTGTAGACCTCATGATTGTCACAGTTGCTGTTGTCTGGACTTTATCTAATTGTGTTATGTTATTAGTTGCTGAAGTCTGATTTCAAATACGAACCACACTATTTGGCTAATATTGTGTCATATTAAAATAGCATAATTCTGTGTGATTCCCAAAAGATATTATTCTTTTTACACTGGTGCCAGGAATCAGCAGTATGGTGGTTCTGTTCTCCTCCACACAACAAGATGATGTGTAAAAATGCATCTTCAGTTTGTGATTTGCTGTTGTCTTAGTCCTTTCTCACAGAATACTGTTTAACTAGTTGCTTCCCACTTTCTATTAACGAAGTTGAGTTTTACTTAGCAGGCTTTCACCAGCACACTCTTTTTTCCCCTTTGAGATTATATTCCCAAGTTAAGTTAATTTAAGTTTTAATTCCACATTGCAGTTCACAGGTTTTTAACAGTTTGCACATTTGCATGTGCAATAACTGAACTTTTCCAAGATCAAAGTTATTCATGAAGGTGTTGAATATTAAAGCATTTGGTACAAATTTAGCATTTTGTACATCCTTCAGTCTTGGGACCTAATAATTAATAACCATTACTTAATAACTATAAACAATATGTAGTCTCTTAGATCTCTACTTAGATCATGTTTAACAAACAGCAGCAGCAGCTTTGTTGAAGTCAAAATACATAATATCTTTTTTAGTGAAGGCTAAAACAGAAAAGCTTTTAGCACTTTGGTTTATCTCACTGGTGTGGCTGAAAGCTTTTTCTCCCCACTGAGCAGCGCACAGCCCTTCCCTTTGCTGTCCTCCTCCTCCTCTAGGGCTGGCTCAGTTTCCTTTTCTGTTCCTAAGACTCATTCTGTGATTTGGCTTTTCTGATTTTGCCCCTACATACTTGCACTCTTCCCTAAAATTCATCCTTTAGTAATCTGACCTACTTTTTACTTGTGTATACTTTCTTCTACTGTTTCAGGATCCTCGAAGAGCTCCCAATTTAGTTGTTTATCTTATGATACTCATCTTATTTTCCCTTTTCATCAAGGTAGTTTCTGTTTATGCTCTTCACACTATTTTCATATTATATTCACATTGTATTTACAGATTTCTCTCTTCGGACTTTATTATAAAATAAAACCTAGTAGAAAGCAAATCTTAAGCTTGTCTTTTTTACAGGGCAGTCTTGGCAGGCATTGGCTTGAGATATTCTCATGCCCCCAACCCTATGTGCTGCCAGCACAACTGTTTCTTCAGTGAGCTGTGATTTGGATCAGGAAACCAATCCAGCTTAAAAATAATCCAGCAAAAAGATTTATTTTTATTTTGCTCTTAAAGCTGAATCCTTTGCTCTGTTTGCAGAACATCTATGCAAACAATTGCCCTAATGCAGTTGAAAGCATGCAGAAAAGCTGGCTGTTCACCTTGTTTATTTGTAATTCCATTCTTTTTTTCTAGGAATTACAAATAATATTTTCCCCATAGTCTTTCACCCACGTTGCCCTCAATGTTGCACTTCCAGTCAGTTTGCCCGCTGTTGATTAAAAAAGAAGAGATATTCCAGATTTGATGTAGTCACTTATCTGCCCAATAACAAAACTTTTCTGTGCACAATGGCCTTCCATTACCTGAGGGAAGGCTACAAGAAACATGGACACTATCTAAAAGATTATGTAGTGACAGGACAAGGGGGAATGGCTTCAAACTGAAAGAAAGTAGGTTTAAGTTAGTTTAGTTAGATATAGGAAGAAATTCTTTGCTGTGAGGTTGGTGAGGCACTGGAACAGGTTGCCCAGAGGAGCTGTGGACTCCCCATCCTGAGAAACGTTCAAGGTCAGGTTGGAAGTGGCTCTGAGCAGCCTGGTCTAATGGAAGGTGTCCCTGCCCATGGCAGGGACGTTGGAACTGGGTGGTCTTTTAAGGACCCTTCCTACCCAAGCCATTCTATGATTCTGTACTGTAATGATCCTGTAGGGCCTTCCCAACAGGTCCCTTGGTTGTTGAAGTCCCCCATGTTCACCCTGTTCTGTGCATTGATGATCTAGCAGCAGCACCCAAAGCTCTTGAGTCCTGCATTGCCATGTCCTACAGATTTTCAAGGTACCTGAGGAGGACCAAAACCTGATTGAAGCTTTTCTAATTGTTTGGAGGGTTCATATGAACTCTCACATCAGGTAAGAATTTGGGTTGTTTAATGTTTATTTGTCAGTGATGTGCAAAGCATCTCTCTTCTGCCTGGATGTGTACTTTGTGGCTTTGCTATTTTTAAGTTGTCGGAATAACATTCTTTTGAGATCTTAATTTCTCTGGTAATTTTCATGTAAATTAGCTAGTGAATTAAATAATTCTGCTGCTTTAATACCTAAGGAAAAAAAAGTTCAGTGGCCTTCCTGCTCACCATGGTGCTATTTTTCTGAATACCTCTATTGAGAGTTATATACCACTTATATCTTCCCAGAAATCTAGGCTTTTTGCCATGTTTTAGGCCACTTATTAATAAATCCTCCTTTATTAGTTAGAATTTTCATCACCAGTGATTACAGACCTTCAGAGAGCTCTGGTAAAGAAAATTCCTTCACCACACAAGACAGCTCTGCAGTGTTTCTGTCTCATGTGACTTCAGTGAAGGAGACCAGAGCTCTGCAGGTCACACCAGGAGACCTTTGCAGTGATGAGTGCACCTCAAAGAAGGCGCCCATCCCAGCTTCCATAGGGACCACAGTTCTTCAGCTACTCCCTGGAGCTTGCAGTTCCTTAGGGTCTGCCTTGATTTTATCAGGCAGATTTTATCAGACATAGGGATGAGGCCATATGCACTTATACCTAATTTTGTCTTAACATGGGATGTCTTGTGACTTTCTTTGCTTTTTTCCTTATAAAAATGGATTTTTTTTAAATTGAGTGGTGATAAATAATTGTTAAAATAGCAATTAGATATGATATTTCTAATTTTAAAAGACCTTTTAGAGGTTTTGACTGATGTCAAATTCCTGTTTAGCTGTACTGGATCAGAACAAACAACTGTTGCTATTCACCAATGAATTAGTGTTGGTGCTTCTTATACCTCAGATAATTGGTTCTTCTGAGTGAATCCATTTGCAAAATTAATTGAAAATCATTGTCATTCTACATATGTCAGTGTTTTGGGTTGTTTGGTGGTTGTTTTGGTTTTTTGTTTTGGGGGTTTTTTATTTTTTGTTTTTTTTTTTTTTTCAATTTATGATGGAGAAAACAAGACAAATGCTACCAGAGGTGCAAAAGCTGAGGGTTTTGCTGTTTGATACTGAATGCAATATGGATATTTTGGACACATTATAGTCACTTTTGAGATGTTTCCATTAACAAAGTCTGCAATGGAGGAATTGAGCTTTAGAGAACATTACCATAGGGCTAAGCAGGCTGTGCTGCAAAGACCATTAATAGAAAGCCACTCCCTCAATCTGCTTAAACTTTGGTGAGGATAATGCGGCTTACTCTGATTTTTGATAAAACAGTAAAAGACAAACAGATGCTTGTTACGCCTGAGTTGAGAAGTGCACCCTATTGATAAGTTTCTTCTGCTTCTTCAAGAATATTTGTTCCAGGGAAGATTTTTCTCACCACAGCTAACATTCAAGTCAAATACTTTAATGCATTTTGATATTTAAATTTATATAAAGGAATATAGCAAGGGTTAGTGCATCATAATCAGCATAACCAATGAATTAAACCTCTCAGCTGCTATGAGATTTCAATTATTCTTAATTTGCTTCTCTTCTGTTGGCCATTTCAGTGTTTGTAGCATAATGTCATGATCTTTTTATATGATGAAGAAACCCTTTCCCTGTGTGGATTACCCCCTCTGCATCTTGAAAACTGGCTTTCTTAGCAAGTGCACTTACCTAAATACCACATTGCTGCAAAATGGTTTTCTATTTGTCCACTGAAATTTCACTTAAAGATTAGATTCTGCACTTTAGAAGATGCAACCAACAAGGCAGAATTTTGAATGTCTGTCTCTGTGTTGTGCAGGTGCAGAACAGTTTTTATGCTCTTGGTGAATTCACATGAATTTGTGTTTGCAGCTCTGCATGTGAATAAGTTATGCATATCTGTGTTGTGTGTTCCTGGTAAGTGCAAGATAGACATTGGATAAATTAGTGTTGGCAGTATTTTTTTCCTAAAAGCAAACTGTATGATTTGGAGAATTTTAAGCCTTAAGTTTTGCTTAAAGGTAATCTTTTCTTCTTTTATTTCTCTAGGTGGAGTCTAAACCAGTTTTTTAATCTTTGTATGTACTTAGATTTTTTTGTATGTACTTTTGTATGTACTTTGATTTTTATCAAAGTATCATCCTTTAGAAAGTGCAGTTGTCATAATAAGTAAAATCCTTTTATGTAGAAGCTTATGATCTTGTACAAAAGGTGCTTTATGAAAAATTATCCATTATTTGAGTTTTTGTAAATCACCCGTACTTTGTATTAAGTATGTAATGATGGAATTTAGTCTAAGATTTCTGCAGAATATAAAAATATCTCTGACAGTGTCTGCTCTAATCATGGAATGTATGTCTTCCTAATAACACAGTGTATTTGAAAAACAATTATATGATGTTCTCTTATGTCTGAATGCATAATAAATTTAATTGACTTACAGAATAATAATTTGTGTTTAGTTGGGCATGTATTCATCACTAAATCGTTCACTTGTAGGTATGCCTAAAATCACCATTGTACAGATCACCTTAGTTTCTGTTTTAGGTTGTTAATTAAAAAATTTGTCATTAACCTGCGCGGTATTTCGTTATGTTAGGTACAAAGTATTTGTTTATGTTAGGTACAAAGTTATTTTTCAGCCAATTTGAGAAGTAAAATTGATTTTGAAATTCCCTTATCTCATGTGATAATATTGCAAAGATTATGTTAATTAACCCACAGTTATCTGGCGGCTATTTTTGCTTATAAGAAGTTCTGCCCTGAAAAAAAAATTTGAATAGAGCTGGAGGACTATTTCTGCGATACAACATGCTAAAGTTAGAAGCTGAGGGTTGCAGTTTTGTCTTCATTTGTAAAGGGATATAGTTTTGGTTTTATGCAAGTTTGAGACTGCAGTTTCTGTCTAATGAATCTTTGATTTTATTTTTACCAGCTGGCTGCATATTTTAAAAATTGAGCCAAATGAAATATTTAAAAAATTTCAGCCAATTTTGAAAATTTATGATGTCAGGATTTTCTTGCCTTTAATTTCAGTAACCAGAAAAGAGAATGAATCTGGCATCATGCAGCTTTGTGATTCACCAGTTCTAGTGCTGAAAATTATTTGTATAGGTTTAATAGAAAAAAAAAAAAAAAAAAAAGAAAATGTGATCTTTTCTCTGCCATTTAGTGCCAGTGGCGTGTTTCTAGATTAAAAAAACTATTGGCAAAATGATAACCCTTTAAGTGTGAAAGATGTACATGTTATTTTAATCAGAAATTTTGTTGTGTTTTTCATTTGTTTGGGGTTTTAAATTTTTTCCTCCTTTCTCTTACAAAGTCTAGCACAGGTTTAATCAATGGTTGGATTGATCAGTGACTGGAAGTGCCTGGCTCATTCGGCTGTCTATTGAATGAGTTTCAGTTTGTAAACTATTTGCCTGATTTTGGAAGAGGTGCACAATTGCTTGAACAATTGCACAATTGCTTGAACAAATACAGTATTTTCCCCCCTATTTTCACAGTTTCTGGGAGACACAGCTGCTGTCCACATTTGGAAGTGTTGTGCAGATCTAGAGCTACTGTGTTGCCACGTCCTGAGTTAAGAGTTCATTTATGGGGACAAATAAGCTTGTGCCCCCATAATAATTTGAATAATTTTATGAGGTAATACTTTTCTTTATCTTCTTTTTGTTTTATTTTTTTAAATGGAACCTAAAATCGTATCTACCTAGAGTGCAAAATCTTTACCATGATTATTTCAATAAGACTACATGTGTGTGCATGAAGTTGTTAGAATGGAAGTCTTCAATATGCAAGTATGCTTGCTACCAGTAAATTTTGTTTTATTTCATCCTGTCATGCTGGGAGTGAGTGTTGAAAGACGATCGGGCAAGTGTTGCTCAGGCAGAGGGGAGAAGCACGTCATCCAGCCCCCAGAATAGCATCGGCAGTAAATACGGTCATGCTGTTCCTCCCCGAGATAGACCCAGATCACATTCGTAGCACCCACCGGCTCTGCTGCTTACCAGACCTTCAGGCCTTTGATGAAACATTTACAAATGCAGCTGCAGTTCAGAGGGATCTTCTGCCAGTGCTGAAGTAGCTGACATCAAGAAAACGAGAGGAAGCGGGATCACAAGGCATGGAGTTCAAACAAAACGCAGTTTAGGGGGAATACAAATTTAATCATAGTATGAAAACACTCCTCCAAGATATGAATCCTGTACTGGCTAAAACTCCCGTTTTGTGTTAGCTTGTTTCCCAGTGACTTAGAATGGCTAAAGCATGAAGCTTTTGTAGAGGAGGAAAGGTAAACTGAAAAATAGCTCTTTGTTCAACTGTCTTGGGTCACACAATGTCTAAACTGGAATTAAAATATATTGTAAAGTGAAATCAGAGAGAAGCTGAGATTAAAAATTTTTTTCCAGTTTCAGTTATTTCTCACTTTGTGCAATATATTGAAATGAAGTTAGATGGCCCTGAAGGTCTGTGGCACTGGCCTATCTAGCACCTTAGAGGCGAAATTTTAATTATTCAAAGCCAAAAATTAAACCCTGTCAATTTCTTAGTCTTGAAAAGATAGATTATCCTGCTGGGCCAAAAGAATATTCTTACTGCCTAGTCCCAAAGCTCTGTTCATATTGACTCAAGTTAGAGTTACTGCTGTGCTTTTATAATGTTTGCATTTTGCTCTGAGGACTGTAACATACAGGTCAAGTTCTGCCTTTGTGTTGTGCCCCATGGACTTGACAGGACACTACAGGAATTAAGCCAAGGCACCATGTCTTCCTCCACCCCCCACCAGTTTGCACGTCTCTGTAAAATTTGAAAAGCTCATTTCAGCTTCTGCAGCTTCTCTCCTCTGGCTTTGCCCCCGCACCGGTGCATTAGCTCGGGTGTTAGTGGAGAGGGTTTGTTATTTCAGACACATACCATCGCCTGCTGCCCTCACTTCTCCCCTGAGCTCGCACAGGGCACAGGGACAACTTCATACTTTCATTTGTATCAGTTACACACACGGGATTTAAATTCATCCCTCTCTCTCTCTTTTTTTTTTTTTTTCCTCTCTCCAAATAACTCAATAAATGCTAAATTGCAAGTATTCCTGCCTTTAGCTGGCACTAATATCCTACCTCTGTTTTTCTTAAGAAAATCTATTTGGGATTTCTTTAAATGTGATAGGGGAAGTGTGTTTTCAGAGCAGTAGCTCTGGTATTTGTTCTCTATCTGTGAGTGACGTTATGCAGTTGAGAAAAAATCATGCCAGCATGTTTCAGTCAGTGCCAAAAGAACATAGACAGTGATTCAGTGCCCAGATCTATTGCTGCCCAAAACTGTATCTTGTTCTATTTTTACTTTCACAAATGAGGGTCTTGCTTATTGAGAGGAGTAAGGTGAATGTTATGTTTGCACGCTACATGATAGTGAATTTAATCAGCTGTTTTATAGTCTGCTGTTCTTTCATTTCAAGCAATAAGTGTTAGTTTTCAAAATTCAGTAAATGTACAGTAAATTGATGTATCATAATTGACCACTACGATTTCCTCGTTGTTTCTGCCATACTATAATTTGAAAACACAATGCAATAGCAATGCATAAATTATGTAATTTAGATTGAGGGGGAAGAAAGTCTTAGCAAAAGAAAATATTCTACCTACACTCCTAGCTCCCACCCCGCCATGAGCACTTGTGAGCTGCATTGCCCAGACAGAGCCATGATTTTCCTGGGGTGGTGCGGAGCCTGTGGTGGCCCAGGACAGAACAGCCTCCATCCCTGCTGCTGTGCTGGTGCAGGCTGCTCTGGGACAGATGATGATATAAGCTTTTCAAAACACCTTTTTTTTACTTCTGTCTAACACAGATGTCTGACGTGAAGTGAGATTTCAAAGAGTGGAATTGAAATATTTTGCGTGTTACTGTTTTAGTCTAGCTTGCACAAACATAATGAGCAAAGAGCAAGAACTAAGGCTGAAGAAATAAGAATTTCCTCATTTAAATAAGAGCTATATTACTATGTTGTCACCCTGATTAATGTTGTTAAAAGAAATAGATCTTCCTTAGTGGCTCCTATTTTTTTACTTGTCAATCACATGGTGTGGAAGTACATGATTATGCTTTAAAGCATCTAAAGTTATTTTTCTGAGCAGTTTGCTGGAAAAATACTAAATGTTTAAACTTACTTACTAATTAATTTATCTAAGTGTTCACATTTCCAATAGAAAGTGTAACAAGTTTTTTAGAAATTTTTGAAAATTTTTAAAGTTTGGGTTTGTTTCAAGCATGGAAAGAATCTGATTTCTATAATTTTTCAGGAAAAAATTTTAAAAAATGTTTTCCAGTCAAAAAATGGAACTATGAGTCCAAGTCCATGAGACTTTAAAGGACATTTCACAAAATTGTATTTAACTTCTTAGATTTTCTTAAGGCTTTCTGTGTTTGGGTGTCATCTAGTTACTGGATATTTATATTTTGCAGTGTGATTGTAATAGAATTTGAACTGTTCTAAGAGCTGGCCCAGGACCCACTGAAGCAAGTACAAATCACCTCTCTAACTTTGGTGGACCTTGCTTCAGCATCTGTCCAATCTATTTTACAAGGTCAAAGTTGTGCACTCTGGTTTTGGCCACAGGCACTGCTAGCTGCAAGCTGGAATATTTCTTACATTCATTGTTTGTGTTGTGGTAATATGTGAATTTTAATGGGCCACCAAAAGCCACTGTGCCAGACAGTGCTGTGCAAACAAAATGTCATCACTGTTAGATTAAAACCAGGATAAAAACCAACACCTGGATGGTATGCACAGGGGTACAAAGTTTTCACTGCTGTGGGTTACTCATCTAAATTAGTGTGAGGGAAGGAGAAATATGTGAAGTCATGACACAGAATGGTTCCTATAAGTTTGGTAGTGATCCAAGTTTGTGAGCCAGAATATTACACATGTGCACGGAGACAACAAACACGGGCAAGTATAAAAAAAGTTTTAAATGGTTTGAATTTGGCTGATATGTTTACATAAAAGCTTGAAGAGGGATAGACTTGATACAGCTTTAATATTAATACCTAGATTTTAAGGTTTATGGCTAAGAAACTGTATTTTTTTCACCTTATGAAAATATATTAAATCTCTTTCTGTGTATGCGTTAAAAGCCTAATATTTCAGGAAAATTCATTCCAATCATCAAAATGGTTGAGATTTATATATCATTAGAACAACTAATACATTTGTTACATCAAAATTACTAATAACTATTTTGAAATAGGCTTACTATAAAAATTCAAAAAATGTTATATAAAAATTAATTATTAAACAGTATTTATGAAGCATTTACATATCAAACTCCTGCATGGAACAGGAATACTATTGTATTTAGGGAAAATTTGGCAGAATTTTGTGGTGAAATGCCTAAAAAAAACCTAGTATGATATGTTAAGTTACTTTGAAAGTGACTAAAATAAATTCTATTATAGGTTGATTTTGTTGGATGTAAAATGGTAACTGATAAATTATATTTCCTGAGAACATGAATCAGCTATCTACAATTGCCATCGCTCCATGGATTTATATGCAGGTAAATTAGGGCACAGATAGCTCAGCTGTGTCTATCAAGACATAATGCTGCTCTCACTCTTTCTATATAGTTGCATATCTAATTTTTCAGTCATGTTAAAGAAAGTTCTTGTGCATTCTTGTGTCAGTGTTAAGTCTCAGCTGTGCACCTGAGTTCAGTGCTATATTGTTTTGACTCATATCATCACCAGTAAAGCAGCATCTGCCAGTGGAGTTTAGTCAATAACCATTGATGACAGAAGGTCCAGAACAGAACCTGCCTTACTTTCCCAACGAGTATTAACTCCTGCAACCCTGTCAATTAGGCTGGTTCTGCACTTGGAACTGAACCAATGCATCTTTTAATGATTCATAAACAGAATCCAGCTAATTTTCATCTATAATGGCTCTGGCTGCATAGAAAAAAAAAATTCCCCCTGTAGTCTAATACATTTGGGTTTCAATATGCACAATTAATTGATCTGATAAGAAAAAAAAATTGTTTTTTTAACTTGCATCAATTACTTTAATGACACATCTGACCTATGTGTTTCTTGTTAATAACATGGAGTGAAAGGTGAAGTAAAGAAGAAAACTGATTACCAGACTTCTGATTTCCAGATCTTTTCATCCATTTAATATAACTGTTTATCAAAATGTTTTTTTTTTATTTTTAGCATTAGCTGTAAATGTTATTTCCTTTCCATGACGTAAAAATATGGGCATTAAAAAAACTTGTAGAGGGGCGTGCATATATACATATATTTTTGTAAACATATATAGGATGCTAAAAAATGCCCAAGAGAGGCCATGCAGAGAAACAGGGCAAGAACAACGGTGTGGTAGGAAAAATGATTTATCACACAGAGCTAGGGATCTGCTTGAAGCCACAAGCTGCCGAGATGCCAGTCAGATTTGCATTTGTGCTGCTTGTGTGTTTATGGCACACATTAAACATGCCTTTAAAGAGATTTTTATTTCAGTTGTGTAAAGCCTTGTGTGAATGCTTGTGGAACAAGGTGTTCCAGGTTGTGGTGAGCTTTTTCATAATCTGGCCCTTTTGCTTGCTTTTCTGTGGGTATGAGAAGGTAGAGGGGCAAACACAGGTGGATAGATAGGTGCTGGTTCTGAAGAGAAAGGAATCATTCGTCCCTTTTCGTCTCTGGAAGAAGGAAGGTTCTCTGCGCCGTGTTTTGGAAAAGGGAGGCCTCGTGTGGTCAGCCGTGGGAACAGCCTTGTCGGGCTGGAGGGATCCCAGCCGCAGGCACCCCCTCCTCCAGCGGAGCCAGGACTATAACCACGGACATCGGGGTACTATTTATCAGGGAATCATAGAATGGCTTAGGGTGGAAGGGACCTTAAAGATCATCCACTTCCAACACCCCTGCCACGGGCAGGGACACCTTCCACTAGACCAGGTTGTTCAGAGCCACTTCCAATCTGGCCTTAACATTTCTTGGGATGCAGAGTTCATGGCTTCTCTGGGCAACCTGTTCCAGTGCCTCACCACCATCACAGTCAGAAATCTCATCCTGATATGTAATCTAAACCTACACTCTTTCAGTTTGAAGCCATTCCCCCTTGTCCTGTCACTACATGCTCTTGTAAAAAGTCCCTCTTAGTCTTTCCTGTAGGCTCCCTTCAGGTACTGAAGGCCACAATTTGGCAACCTGAAAGCCTTCTTTTTTCCAGGGTGAACAATCCTAATCCTCCTAGTGTTTCCTCATAGGAGAGGTGCTCCATCCCCCTAATTGTCTGGTCCTCTGGACCCGCTCCAGCTGGTCAGTGTCCTTCCTGTATTTCATAGCAGTATGGATGACTAGGTTAGGAAGAAGGTCCACGTGTGGATGATTGCAGCTGCTCAGTCTTTCTTTCTTTCTTGTGTTATAAGATAGGTACATTTCTGTGCCTTATTAGACATTTAAACCAGCTAACAAAATATAACTCAAACACAGTAGTCCATGTGTGATATTAAATTAATTAGCTGTGCTAAGAGAAGCAGGGTAGTGGTCTCTATGTTAATTGACCAAATGACAACACAACATTTCAATTTAAAGGCAATATGAAGGAAAAAAAAGCAAAGCAGACACCTTAGAGAGTGCCTAGCATATGTAAATTAAAAAAAACCCAACAGTTCCCAGTTCTTTCCCTTGAATTACTGTGAGATCTAGCTGTGAGGAGCAGCTGTAGAGCAGCCTAGGCAGGGATCTGTGAGAATATCCATGTATTGGTGAGTCACAGGTTAAAGCACATGTGCATGAGAGGATATTCTGTCACTCTTACCTTAGACATGTATTTTTAAGAGAAGTTAATCCAGCCATAACGCCATCAACTGCATTCTTCTTGTCAGTTCTGACCACATTCTCAAACTTTTTGAAGAATAACAATTAAATTAAATTCCCCCAAATGTGGGACTTACTATCAGTAACACTGATTGGTATCAACTGGGATTTGTGAGAAGCCTCTCACCATGCATGACCTTCTGGAGAGATTATTTTGGCTTGTGAGCAGGGAGTAGGGAGTGGTCTCTCAGGAAGGCATGGGCCTGTCCTTGTGCCTACTCCCATGATCAGTACAGGGCTGGAAGCTTGCTTTTTTGTTTCTTTCCTTTCTATTTAAAAGATTTGTCCATTACCTTGTCTCAGTGACTTAAATCCATTCCCTTGCTTAACATTAATAAGAATTTCCCTTAATGTTCTTGTTATTGGGATACAGCTCTCAACATACTAGCTTCAGGTCTCTAAGATACTTATCATGAGGTCTATCTCATATATAGAAATGGCATGTGCGACTGAGTTATCAGTTAGTAGTCGCCTTTGCTGGGAATTGAGCAGTCAGAATGAAGAGAACAACAGTCTGCACACTGTAATCTCACTGTGCTTTTTTACTTTGCTATTTCTAAACTATCTCCAGTGTAAGATACAGAGGAGGCATTTCCTGATGGTGTAAGCCATTGTTCGTTATCAAATGCTTTTCAGAAAGGACCTTGCTTCACACAGGGAAAATGAAAAAATCCCTGCAAAACTGTTAATTTTTCTAATTTTGCCTAGAAAAAAAATTTAATAAACTTTCTCTCTTGAGATTGAAAGAACATATCTGGAGGCAAAAGAAGTTATTCAAAAGCTTTGTTCCTTCTTGCTATGACTCATTTTGCAATAGACTCATTTTGCCTGCAGGGTCCAATTCAGGATGACTTACGGTAATTTTTTTTTTTTTAAATTTTTTTTTTTTTTCCCCAGGTGCATGTTGCTGATGTTGAAATGCTGAAATTCATACTGGAAGCACTGGTTGAAAAAAAAAAAAAAAAAAAAAAAACCCAAACAAAACGCAAATAAATAGAAAAGGCTAAATCCTGCCATGTGACCTTCCCTACTTGCGCATCCACCTTCCTGCGCTTCCTTAGGGGATGCTGCAGACGGCTTTGCAGGCGGTTTCCCCTTCGGAAGGGCTACCCTCCGAGCAGTGAGGGCTGTCTCCCGCGTCCCCCGGGCATTCCCTTCGGGTAATTTCCAAGAGCGGATCGGCTCGGGGCGGGCACGGCCGCCGCTCCCCGCTGCCTCCTGCCCCGCCCGGCGCCGTGGGCCCAGCCGGGCCCAGCCGGGCCGAGCCGAGCCGGGCATGGCGCCGCTGGTGCTGTACCACTGGACGCAGTCCTTCTCCTCGCAGAAGGTGAGGGGTGGGTGGGGGACTGGGGCCCTGGATCGCAGCCTCCCGCCGTGCCCACAACCCCTGCGCGCCCGCGGCGGTATCGGGGCGGGAGGGGTGGAGGATGGAGGGATGAGGGATGGAGAGATGGAAGATGGAGGATGCAGGGGGGCGGCCGTGGGTGCGCCGAGGCGGGGCCGGGAGAGCGGCCGGGCGGGGATGGTGCCCGGGCGGGGATGGTGCCCGGGCGGGGATGGTGCCCGGGCGGGGATGGTGCCCGGGCGGGGATGGTGCCGGGCGGGGATGGTGCCCGGCGGGATTGGTGCCCGGGCGGGGTTGGTTCCCTGGCGGGGATGGTGCCGGGCGGGGATGGTGCCCGGGCGGGGATGGTGCCCGGCGGGATTGGTGCCCGGGTGACCCCGGCCGTGCCGTTCCAGGTGCGGTTGGCAATAGCCGAGAAAGCGCTGAAGTGCGAGGAGCGCGATGTGAACCTGCCCCTGAGCGAGCACAACGAGCCGTGGTTCATGCGCTTGAGCTCCTCTGGAGAAGTACCCGTCCTGATCCATGGGGAAAACGTCATTTGTGAGGCAACGCAGATTATTGATTACCTTGAAGCGACGTTTGTAGATGGTAATCCCACTGGCATTTCAGTGTGTGATTCTTCCCCGCGCCCCGTAGGCTGCAGCAATGCTGGGGGCAGCTCTCCTGTGTCACTGCAGGACTCTTCGTTCAGGGCAGAATATGTTTATAGTCTCACAAGTAAACGGGCTCTCTTAATAGCTAGCAGTTTGGGTTGAAAACATATTCTTCTAAAATGAGCTGAAGGCTTTCCAGCACCTTCATGAGTGAACTTTTATAAGTAAAACCTACCACTGTCCTTAGCCCTTCAGGAAGGATGGAGAGGTCAGGAATGGCAGCAGCACCATGCTGCACTAACCCTGCTGTGACACTGCCATGAAAAGTAACATACCGAACAGAGCTGCATGACTGCCTTTGTCAACCATGTCCAGATTCTCTGTGAGATAAGAGGAAACATGCTTAATATCAGAATAATCTTCTGTATAGCAATGGAAGTAGAATGAGCAAAATTTTTTGGAGCCAAAATTGAATGAAGAGGTAAAAGAGCAAGAAGAGAAGCCTTGGAAGTGATCATGTGCAGGGTTTTGAAGTTGTTTGTTCCTGCACTGTTAAAAAACCCCAAAAAACTAAATACCAACAAGAAAACCTGCCTCAATGTTTGAATGAAATGCAGAGCTGTATTTTGTATAGGTGTGATGGTGGCAGCATTTTGTATTTCAGGGATTTAGCACTGCTATTTCTGAGGCATGAAGAAAACTTCATTGATGCGTGAACATAATTTGTGCTGTCTTTTAGTCAAAAAAAGGGTTGGGGCCCAGGTAGATCAAGGATAGGGTAAAACTCATTGATGTGCAGGAATACTTCCAGCCACACTTTGTGCAGGATTTCTGGGCTGTAATTTTTACACCATTGCAGGAGCAATAACATTTCAGCCGTAACAATTTCCTGGAATCACAGCTGTCCCCAGCTGTGAGAGCATTATAGGGTTGAATGTCATGGTCACCCATTCCTAGATGTATGTAACAGAGCTGAGAGCTGAGAGTGGTTTTCTGGTTTGAAAGCCTCTCAAATACTTGTTTGTGTGGGTTGCTGCATTTGCATCCATTTGTAATTGGAATTATAAAACATTTTAAAATGAGCTACAAATATACATTTCTCTGAGCTGCAATCACACCATTGAGTTATGCTGGGGAACAAGTGAAGCTTTCTTACCTGTGGTTGTGTCACCTGTCCCAGCTGGACATGACTGAATGAACTTTGGTCAATTAGATGATTCTTCTTTTCTTAACTTTATTTTTAACTTTGTTTTGCAGAGGAAGTACCAAGATTAATGCCAGAAGAGGGGAGCATGTATTATCCAAGGGTGCAACACTACAGGGAGCTTTTAGACTCCTTGCCTATGGATGCCTACACACATGGCTGCATCCTGCACCCTGAGTTAACAGTGGACTCCATGATTCCAGCCTATGCTACCAGCAGAATCCGTAGTATGTACTGGTGTAGCTCTGAATGTCTCTGACTTAGTAGATTGCTGCATTACATTCATCTTCTTTCTTAAGTCCACCTTAAACACAAAATACTGAGAGCAGTTTACAATTTTAGTTGCAGTCCTCGATAATTTGTGCATATCCTTTTTATTGTTTGTGTATTCTGTTGGGATTTGGAAATGGGAAAGAGGAAATGTAATTTTTGAGGTGTCTGTGAAGATAACTTTTTTGTACCATGGTTACCTTTCAATTGATGGCTTTATGTTTCCTTCAGTGTATTACAAAAGAACTAAGTAGTTCTAGGACAAGAACTGCCTGACAGCACGGCTGGATGATGACTCCCTGTTTACTATTACATTCTGAGATCTCTGATTGTTTTGTCAATGTCAGTGGTTTATACAGTGTTGATTTTTTTTTAATGACGTTTTAGAATGCTCTGTAGAACAAAGTCAAATACTGCAGAGTCTTTAAAATGTAATGCATCTATACTATTAGTGAGTCCATGATAACATAAACGGTGATATTGAATTAGCTTGAGAAATCATATTTCCAACAAAATGCCTTATCCTCCTCATTAAAATTTCTGATAACACACTATTATATTGTCAGAAGTGAGGGCAGGAAATTAATTTTCCATACTGTTGCATGGTTGATGTTTCTGAAGTAACACAGAATCATAGGATCACAAAATCATAGAATCATAGAATGGCCTAGGTTGAAGGGACCTTAAAGATCATCCAGTTTCAACATCTTCCACTAGATCAGACTGTTCCAAGCCCCATCCAGCCTGGCCTTGGACACTTCTAGGGATAGGGAGTCCAAAGCTTCTCTGGGCAATCTGTTCCAGTGCCTCACCACCCTCACAGGAAAGAATTTCTTCTTCATATCTAATCTAAATCTACTTCCTTCAGTTTAAAGCCACTCCCCCTCATCCAAGAACATGAATTATTCTCCTAATCAGTGCATTGTCTGGTTTGGTGGTTTTGATTTGGTTTTTTTTCCCAAATGTGGATGCTAACTGTTTATTGAACAACTGTGCATTACTCATAGGCATTATGGGTAGTTTTTCTGTTTTCACATGGTAATAATCAGTGCTTTTTTTACAGTTCATTTTACAACATTGTCCTCTGCTTTTCTTGCTGTATGTATTCTTCTGCTCAAGCTTCTAGTTGATATAAATTGTTCTTGGTTTTCTCATGTTCATGCTGGCAGAGCTAACATTATTGCTTATCTAAACTGGGATGTTTTCTTATCTTTTCATGCTTAAAGCATAGCCTACATTTTTTGATTTGAAACATTTTTTTGAAAAGCCTGTGGATGTTTCTTAACAATTCCTTTGCATGTTCAAACTTCTCCTGGTATTGGAGATGGTTTCATTTCCAGCTTGAAACACCTTTATTTTCAGACTGCTAGATATAATAAAGCATGATCCAGTTGTGTATTATGTTTATACATACCAAATCCAAGTAAGTAATTAATTGCATATGTAAAATTTTAGTTGTATGAGTATATCCTTCAATTTCTTCATACACTGTATTGAAGGATGGCTTTCACAGTCACGTTGAAAGGAATATATAAAAAAGTGAGTTTGTTATTCTCTAGAAAGTATTTTTATCAGTTTAATTTGTCAGACTTAATTGTAACTAAACTTTATTATCAAGTACAAGTGAGAGGTGATTCATGCTCTATAATTATTCTTTTGTTCTCGGTTTGTGATTAGAAATACTTATTTTTAGAAGATTTATAAATCACTGTCTTTTGGTATTTTAGGTTTATGAATATGGCATTTTCAAGCAAAGCCCCATTTTAAGGAAAAGGCTATACACACATAGTAGAAATCAGTAAAATTAACTTTAACTTTTCACATCATTCCTTCTATAAATCATGTAATAATGTTCTTCTAGGACATGCACACAGTTCTTAAAGAACATTTCCAAAAGCATCACAGACTCTGGCATCAGATTTTAGCCAAATGAAAACACCTTGGCTCCATAATTAGTGGCATTTAGACTTTTGCTGTGACATTATGCCTATGGCCTACAGTGACAAGAAATCTCAGTGTAGGCCTACCAGCACTGTCACATTGCAAACTGATGAGCTGAAGGTGTGGTGGGTCAATTTAAAAAGCATTCAAGTTTTCCAAAATATGATGTATTTAAATCCTAACCTAGTGCTGATGCTATATTGAAGCAGCACTTCCAATTTCCTTGGTATGATATTTGTACACAGGCTATCAATCAGTTTCTGTGGATTACATTGTAAGTATGTTTGGATATCTAATATTTGTCATTCCTTTTTTTGTTTGCCTTTTTTTTTTTTTCCTTTTTTTAAAAATCATTTTAAAATAGGCCAAATAAGTAACACAGAATCAGAATTGAAGAAACTTGCAGAAGAAAATCCAGACCTTCAAGATGCCTATATAGCAAAACAGAAGCGCCTTAAGGTAAGAAACCCCTTTGTATGGGCACCTTTATTATGAACTTCTTAGTGTTAGGTTTTTTGGTCACAATATAAACATTTGTTTCACTTGTCATTACCAGTAATGTCATGCAGTGGTTTAACCCTTCAAGGCATGAAACAGTCTGTCCTCAGATCAGCTACACACTTCAAGTGTGTGCTGAAATACTGGACTGGTCCCACTGACTTCAAAGGTAAGTACACGTCAGTGCTGATGTTGGGCTGTTGAGCACCCTGCAGGGGTAGGCAAACCTTAATATCTGGTATCTCTAAAGTTTTCTTCTGTTTTCTGAATTGTCACCAGTATGCATGTAGTATCCATCTGACTATGTGGAGAAAATAATCACAGTTTATGAACAAACACTGTAGTTATAAGCTTCTCTGATAAAAGTATAAACTCTGTACAATGATTAAAACACTAACCTGTATGTCTATTTAGTCTAAACTGCTGGATCATGATAATATAAAATACCTAAAGAAAATATTGGATGAACTGGAAAAAGTTTTGGATCAGGTTGAGACTGAATTGCAGCGGCGAAATGAGGAAACACCAGGTAAGGAATTTGTCTTGCTAAATCCTGTTAATATTTCTGTTTGAGGATACTGAGTAAACTTGTTCACAGCACCATTATTAAACAATTTTTAATGTGTTGGATGTGATACTTTTAGTATATATTGATCTATACATCACAGCAGGGATCAATACTGTTTTAAATACTAGCTTACTTTACTGTTTCAGTCAGTGAGTTCTCACTGTCTCATGAGAGTGCTTGATCACATTTTCAGGAAAATTAGTGTAATTAGCTGCACAATTTTTTAGTATTTTTATCAACAAAATCAGAAAAAAAATTAACTACAGAATTTTGATGTTATAAGTGTAGGCTTCAGTTCACTATAATGATCACAGCCTTAATATTTAACACAGGTTTATTATAATCTTGTGCAGATATTCTGCTGATATTTGTGCTATATGCAGAATAAGCAATCTGAATAATTGCTCTAATCATTAGGCAGCTCTCTTCTCTCACCCTCTTGGAAAGCAGTCCTGTTTGCCTGCTTCCACCCAAATGAAAGTAAAATTTTTTACACAATCACAGAATCATCAATGTTGAAAGAGACTTTCAAGATGATCTAGTCTGACTGTCAGCCCAGCACCATCATAACCACACCGAAACCATATCCTGCTGTCTGCTGCCCTGGGACACATATTCCAATGCCTGACCACTCTTTCAGTGAAAAACATTTCTAATATCCAATCTGAACTTCTGGCTCAACTTAGGGCCATTTCCTCTCATCCTGTTAGAAAGGACTGGCCCAGATGCTGAGTCCTGGGGAACCCCACTAGAGACCAGCCACCAAGTGCATGTAACTCCATTCACCACCACTCCCTGGGCCTGGACATCCAGCCAGCTTTTCAGTCAATGAAGAATGTACCCACCCAAGCCAGTCTGCCCAGGAGAATGCTCTGGGAGACAGGTCAAAATCTTTGCAGGTATCTAGATAATGTGCACAGCCTTTCCCTCATCCAGTAAGCGTGTCACTGGTCATGGAAGGAGGTCAGGTTGACCAAACAAGACCTGCCTTTGTAAACTCATGCTGGCCGGGCTTGTTCCCCTGATTGTCCTGCACATGCCATGTAGTGACACTCAGGACAATCTGCTCCATGATATTTCCCAGTACCAAGGTCAGGATGACAGGTCTTTAGTTTCCTGAGTCCTCCTTCTGACCCTTCTTGTAGATGAGTATTACATTTGCTAAATTCCAGGCAACAGAGACTTCTGTGGTTAACCAGGATTGCTGGTAAATGATTGAAATAATTGGCAAGTTTTTGGCAGCTCCCTTCTTACTCTTGGGCACATTCCATCTTGACCCATAGACTTCTGAGTGTCTAACTGGCATGACAGGTCACTAACCATTTTCTCCTGGCTTCTAGGGGCTTCACTCAGCTCCCCATAATCAATTTCCAGCTCTGGGAGCTGGATAGCCTGAGGAGCACAGGTTTTGATGTTAAAGACTGTGGCAAAGAAGGCATTAAGTACTTCAGCCTTTTCCTCATCCCCGCTGTGTTTTCCCTTTCATCCAGCAAAGGGTTGAAACTCCTTAGCCCTCCTTTTGCTGCCAGTGTATTTACTGAAAGTGTTTTTGTTGTCTTTAACTGCAGCGCCAAATTAAGTTAGTTTGGCTTTCTTTCTGATTTTCTCCTGCATAACCTCATGACATCCTCAAGTTACCTCTCTCCTTCCAGAGGTGAGACACTGTCCTTTTTACCCTGAGTTCCAGCCTAAGTTCCCTGTTTACCCAGGCTGGTCTTTGTCCCTGACAGCATATGGGAACAATCTGTTGCTGTACCTTTAAGAATTCTTCCTTAGATCTTGCCTGTCCTTCCTGCACAACTTTGCCTTTCAGGACTGACTCCCAAGGAACTCTGTCAATCAAACTCCTAAGCAGTCCAAAGTCTGCCTGGCAGAGATCCAAGGTGGCAGTTCTGCTGGTGCCTTTCCTTACTTCACCCAGAACTGAAAACCATCATTTCATGCTTGCTGTGCCCAAGATGGCCACTGACC
This sequence comes from Haemorhous mexicanus, assembly GCF_027477595.1. Taxonomy (NCBI): domain Eukaryota; kingdom Metazoa; phylum Chordata; class Aves; order Passeriformes; family Fringillidae; genus Haemorhous; species Haemorhous mexicanus. Next base: position 126,820,124 of record NC_082341.1, read on the forward strand.
ACCACATCACCCATGAGTTCTTCTCCAGTTGAGAGTAAGTTTTCTTCCACACACTCCAGGGATCTCCTAGATTGCCTCCTCTCCTCCTGAAATGTGTTGCATTTTCAGCAGGCATCTGGCAGGCTGAAGTCCCCCACAAATACAAGGGCTGGAAAAAATTGAGAGACTTCTGCCAGCCTCCTGTAGAGTGCATCATCTGCCTCTTCATGGTGGCTAGCAGGTCTGTAACACTCTCCTGCAAGGACATCTGCAATGCTGACCTTCCCCCTGATCTATACCCACAGGCACTTAACCATGTCAGCATCCGAAATTCTGTTTAAATGGGATTAGCTTTCTGCTTTTTCACAGTGCTAATAGGAGTCCTTCCCCTGACTTCACTGGAAACTGCATGAAGCATCAGTCAATATCAACTGCATCTGCTCAAATCAATAACTTTTTGCATTTAGCTCTATAAATAGCTGTTGTAATAATTACTGGTTCCTATCACAACTGTAGGTTTGAACCAGCAGTTGAAAATCTAGATTAAATTTTCTACTGACTCAACAGTGAAAGAGTCACATAAAATATTTGAACTCATAAAGGATGGAAGGATTTTATTCAGCAAACTGTCTGCCACCATTTCCAGCAACCCCTTTCCTTTCTCTGCTAAGTAGCCTTTCCAAGGAGTCAAATGATGAGTTAACTGAGTCAATTGACGAGCTTATGAAAGCTTATGGGTTTGCAGGATTTTGTGAAATGTGGGACTATTGCCTCTTGGAATTTTGTCTGAGGTATTCCTACTTTGGAAGTTTGTGATCTGTACTTCTCCAGGTCCTGGTCAAACTCAGAGCTCCTGCTTCTCTTGCAATTGCTTGAATCCCTCAACTGCTACTGCTGCCACTGCAGGCATCTTCCTTTCACACAGGATAGATTCGTTGGTCTTTTCCATCATCTTATTTAATGCACTGGATGAATTCCCAGGTATCCTTTCAGCAACCTAGGATACACTCCATTTCTACAGAGGCCTTTCTTCCAGATCTGCGTAACCAGTCAAAATGGACTGGTACCAGCTTTGTGGCAAGCTGTTGCTTTTCTCTAGTGGAAAATGTGTTGGAAAGGAGATTGCAAAATTTCTCTGTTTCCAGAGAGGTGCTGCTGAGTGTTCGTGCCAGCATTTTTCCATGCCTGCTGTCTGGGACGAACTGCAAAAGTTACAAATGAGGCAGGAGCAGCACAGTTCTCCCTATTCAAGATCTAGGCTAGAGCAGAGTACTTATGCTGGCAGCTATGATAGCTGTGCTGGCTATCAAGTTTCATATCCTGGGTTTCAAAAGCTCTTGGTGTAGTCAGTGCATGTCAGCCCTTTCAGGTGGTGGTGGTTCAGATCACTGACAGTGAAGCATGATGCTGCCTGGCAGTGCCTGCTCTGAGCCATCCCAGGAAGATGCACCTCTTTCCTTTGACAGGAGAGAGTACCTGGGGTCTCCATCTGTGCTCCTGACTAGTGGTGAGCAGTGTGAATATTTGTCATTTCTCAAACATCTCAGTGAAAAACCCCCATGATTTGGGGTCAAAGAGACACAGAAGAGGGACAGGTAGACAAATTCTGTCATCTCAATGGGCTGATATGTTTGGTGCAAGTCAGTCATCTGATCCATGTCTTTTTGACTTGAAAGCCTCCAACAAGCTAGCTGGAGTTAGTTCTTGAGTGAATGCCATTGAGCTGAGTGACACAGGCAAGCTGATAAATTCTTCAGACAAGTGGTAGCTTTTCAGTAAAAGCTAGACTGCCTTCCTCCTTTCCAATCCTGTTTAATTTAATCCAGATTTGAGAAATTTAATTGAGGAAAATAAGTGTTTACTGTGGGTTTTAATTTATGAACCTGGGATGTGAATCTTTTTTTCCTTAACAAATGTAGGTCAGGCTGCTGAGCCTAAGACTTTACAAGATTGAGCAAAGAGTGGACAGGGATTGGGAAAATGTTTATTGATTAAAGTCATGTTTTAGCTGAAGTGTTGTTGCTCTTTATTAGACGGTACTTTGAAGTAGCACTAAACTAAATGTGCTTATATTCCATTAGTTCCTAATGCTTTGTTTTCTCTCTGCTTAGAAGATGGAAATCAGCCTTGGCTCTGTGGTGATTTCTTCAGTCTGGCAGATGTGTCACTTGCTGTCACATTACATCGCCTGAAGTTTCTGGGATTAGCAAGAAGAAACTGGGGAAATGGGAAGAGGCCCAACTTGGAAGCTTATTATGAGCGTGTCGTGAAGAGAAAAGCATTTTACAAAGTTTTGGGACACGTCAACAATATATTAATCTCGGCTGTCTTGCCAACAGCATTCCGTGTGGCCAAGAAAAGGGCTCCCAGGGTTCTTGGCACCACCCTGCTGGTCAGCATGCTGGCAGGGGTGGGTTATCTTGCTTTCCTCTGTCTTCGGAAGAGATTTCCCAACATGGTGCTATCGATTAGAACCAGGCAAAATTATTTTTAGACCTTCTCTGTCCCTGGTGGTGAGTGGAGGGCATCTCTGCCCCCAGGAAAATATCTTCAATAAAATATAAACGTAGAAGAACGATTATGTCTGTGAATTAGAACATTGCCACAGAGTAATCATCTCCTGCTGCTGTTTAATTGGGTTGGCAATGCTGAGATATTTTTCAAAAATATTTGTTGGGGGGATGACAAAGGAAAGAAGAGACGTACTTTTCAGCCAAGGGCCTATAACTGTGACAGTGCTTCATTAAAGTGGTTATTGTCTCCTTTACCCAGTAGCTGACCTAATTAAAATGCTTTTATTTAATAGATATGCAGCAATGTGACAGCTTTTCACTGTAGATGAAATGCATTGTTGTGCAGAAACCAGCATTGTTAAAATACTGAAAATAGCTCTTACTTTAAATGCTCAGAGTAAGATTTAATTGGAGCATTGTGCCTCCTGAAACAGGAGCAAGTTTCTCTGTACTGATTATTGTCTGGTGATTTGCAATTGGACCTTTAGGAATGTGTTAAAAAGTAATCTTGTAAAGCCACTTTTGTCAGTGTATGTTCATGCAGCAGTTCAGGAAAAGACCTGAAACAGGTAAGAACAGCAGTGATTTGTGTACCACACAAGTGAAGTTCTCCAGAGGCATCGCTGGACAACAGATGCTACAATTTTGCTGAAATACAAATGGAATACCTGACACTTGTCTTCTGAAAGCCTTTCAGGCTCAGTCTCAAACCCTGGCAGAATCAAATCAAGCTATCTTGGTGCACATTTGCTGCTTTCTTTAGAGTGGCTTGGTACAGTTGCCTTCATATGAGTGTCCTGTGTACCGTGTTTCACTCTGAGCACTGGCTATTTTTTGCACACTTGGCAACATTAGCAATTGCACATGTCTGTATAAAATGCTTGCCCACAACGTGCCACAACCAACTAGAAAACATACACAGAGCAATGCCTTTTTGTATAAGTAATTAAAATTAGTTCACTATCTATCACTCTGGTTAGGTGGCCTAGATTGAAGGTAAAGCTGTAATTTAGCAATCTGTTTGATTATGGATGGGTCATGTTGATGCTAAGTGAAAAATACAGGAAATTTGGAGATGATTTGTACTGCTGTTTTTTTGCAAAACTGTCCTCTTGTAGCATAGAGGAAATGTGTAGAAAAACAATTTGATTACTTCCTATTACTTAATAAATACATGCTGTGAGTTTTATTAGTTTTGAACTGAGCTCCCATTTCAACAAGAAATGTACATTTACCTGAAGGTAGACTTTGAATCATTTTGCATCAAAAAAAGCATTTGGGAAGGTCTGAAAATTTTCATGACAGTTTAGTAAGACTTTTGTATGCTTGATGAATGTTTGAGAGCCTCAGAGTTTTGTTTACAAGTTGTAAATGGATGCAACAACCAAAGCATAGCTTTAAGTGTTTGCCTATGAACAATCAGTGCTAACAGGCCTAAGTACATTTTAGGTCCAGTGCTGGTGGGTGTGGTCTCTCTACACAATTGTATTTAGGTATCAAGAAGATCACCTCAAGTTTGCTGGAGAGAACTGAGGCAGTTTCTGTCTGGGCAGTCTCACCATCTAACACATATCAATATGGATAAAATTATTGGATACTCCTGCTTATTATTTAATATTGTGCTAGTTGTCTAGCAAAAGTAGACCTAAATCTCATTACTCCTTTTCAGTAATAAGAAACATCTTACCTAGGAAAAATAAGCTTTTTTATTTGTAAAAAAGACAGTTTTATATAATTCTATTTCATGACCCAGTTCTCGAGAACTTGTTGAATTAAATGTGCTCTATTTGGAAAAGCTTTATTATCTCTAGAGTGGGTTTAATCCAACAATACTATTAATGTACTGGCAGCTTTAACTGAGTTTGTTGTTTGTGTGTTGCAGTTCATCTGCATTTACTTGTAGCTATCAAATTCCACTAAGTTAATAAACTCAGAGTAAAACCTGTAACTTAATGCTTCCCTGGCATGCATTTCTGTCAGACCACCTGTAAAATGTAATTTGATCAAGTCACAGTAAAATTAAATATATATGACTTAGTCTTCTTTAGAGTGAAGTGACCACCAGATGTCAGTGGTCCTCCAGGACTCTGCTCTGGCATAGCTCTGAGTCAGGAAAACTCTACTTTTCACAGAGAAAAAGTTTGTGATCTCAGCATAAGAGGGTTGTGAGCACCCTCACTGCACTAGCAGTTTCTCCAGAGCTCTGGAAACAACTGTGTGGCTCTACCACAGGTTTGTTCTCCAACACCTGCCACTTATGCTTCTGTAGTTTCTATACTGGGTAAATGAGAGGCCAAAGTTGAAATAATATTTCACATGAAAATGAATGTTGCTTAACAGCAATTATACTTGCCATCTGCAAGAATGAGCTTGGATAAAACTTTTACTGCAGAAAAATTTGGATCCCTGGTTTGATTAATGTCTGTGAGTTCAACTGTTTGGTATGTTACTTATTTTCACTGCCCTGAAGTACTCTGTGCATTGATTTCTGTACAGGTGGCAGCAAAAGGCTTATCCATGATTAAATTCCTCAAAATAGGATGAGATTTAGTAGCACACATGCTGCATTTGGCTCTTTGTGCAGGATAGCTTTTGTGCTTGCAAAGTTTCTTTTCAACATGGCTTATTTTCTTTCTGGTAGCTCTGTATATTATTTTGATTGGGTACTGAAGCAATCTTCTAGCTTTCATTTACTATTTGCTCTCATATCATGCATCAGATATATTTCATATCTTTGCATGGGACCTGCACAATAGACATCGATTCTAAGACCACATTCTAGTCTGGTTTATATCTTCTGTGTCAGTAAAAGAAAGCACATTTGAGAATTACACAACATTGCTGTAAGGACTGTGATGCTATTCAAGGAGAGAAGCCTTTGAACACTTTTTAAACCAGCCTAAAGGTTGACTTGCATATATATGGAAACAGCAGTAACAGTGACATTTTCTTTGGTTGTCTGTCTGAGCTGTATATATATATATATATATGAGGTCCAACAGAAGCTATTTGAAAAAGTAAAAAAAAGGTAAAACTATGAGGAGGGCAAGCAGGTTTTTAACTTTTTATTAATCCATTAAAAAAAAAAATGCAGTCCCACCTGACTTCTGAGTGTATTCCTGATTCATTGTTGAGCTGCAGCCGCTGGGGCTCCTTGCTGTAAGGTGCATGGCAAGCACATAAGCTGTGTTCACACTGACATTGGCCTTGGTGAGACTAAATGTGTATTAGTCTGGACATGAACTAAGGCCCCCCTTCTTTTTCTTGCACTGTAAGAGTCTGTATTCTGTCTCCTTCCTTGTTAATCAGAGGAATAAATAACAGTACGTGAGGTCTGCATGCATTGTCTCTCAGTATCTTGAAAGTCGGGGAAGCTGCTAGGATAAGTAGACAGCTGGTAGGGTTTGAGTTTCAGGAGATTATGACACCTGTAGTCTGTGCACCAACTTTGAAGTGGCCTTATGCTTTAGCATTAATCAGAAGTGTGCACAGAGCTCTTGCAGTGGAAAGCTTATGTCTAAACAGACAAGAGGCAAGAGTGAATACAAAGGTAAGTACAGGAAGTTTAAATTCCTTGTCCAGATTCACAAAGCCATACATCCACTTTTACAAGTCACATTTTTAAAGACATTTTTTACTTAAGTCTGAATTTTATAGGAGCAAGATGCTACTAAGATTTAGAGAGCAGACTGGCATGCCCTAATGCATGAGGATTAGAGAGAGCAGCAGATGGAAAGTAGGTGAAAAGTAGTGGGTCTAGCTGGCTGGAGAACACTGTGCTCTGCAGCATGGTGTATGACAGATTATTGTTTGCTGAGGCCTCCTTATTATCTCTCTGTTTAGCCAGTGTTAGACAGAGGTGTAAGGTTGTGCTTAGGCAATTTATAAGATGTACTGAGGAAGTCAAAAGCATGTAGAAAAATCCCAAAGAAAATATGCTGGGTTTTGTTGCCTCTTTATAAAGAAAGTTTTCATTTTGGTGCAGTACCAAGTCATAAAGTCAGGCACTCAAAACTCAGGAAATTCCAGAAGCCAGAGTTCTTACAGTACTGTTAACTCACTCATACAATACTTCAATAGCCTTTTTATTTCTGTTTTCCTTTCTAACTTACAATCATGGTGCTTAATTTAATGTGAAGTTAAAAATGTTGCACCATAAAATAGGCTGTGGATAAGCTTAGTGTTGTGGGAAGAATCTGTTGGAATTTTCAGAGCTGAAGATCTAACTCTTTCTGTGCTTTACATCAGCATTAGTATTTACTACAGTTTTAAACACTCATAAATAATTATATAAAAGTGTCTTGTGTAAGCTAACACAAAATAACATAAACCAGTATGAATCTACTTGATACATACTAATATATATTAATATTCTATATATTTATACTCTATAGTATCCCTATTTATCCCTTTCATATTTCATTTGCTAAAAATGGCTAATTGACAATTAGGTATTTTACTGTATTACTTGCCTTTACAAATAAATTTGCATTTATAAAGGTAAAATTATGAAAATATCATTTAATTGTAGAGTCATACAAAATTTTGTGTTGGAAGGGACTTTAAAGAGCATCTAGTTCCAAATCCCCTGCCATGAGGAGATGTGTTCCCTTCTCCTTATTCACTCTGATAGTATTACAAGGGTATTTGAAAACATTGGTTACATCATGACTGTGGGGACTTGAGAATATACACAAACATATTTGGTGCTTCATGTTAGCTGATCATCCAGATCAGAATCTGAATACTACTGCATCTGGACTGAATAGAAAGCTTTAGCTGCTGAGAAACAATTGCCATCCTAAAAATGGCTTATTTAAGGCTTGTTTCAGAAAAGTTGCCTAACTTCAAGTATTTAAGCAGATGTTGCCTGTGTTTCTGTAAGCAGCAGAGAATAGAGCATTCATAGGGCCAGCCCAGATGCAAGGGAACCACTGGTTCTGTCACCTGCTGGCTGAGGCATTCACCTTACAGAAAGTGGAGTCCTCCTCCCTCACTTTGTATTGAAATAGGTAAAACTCCGTGGTAGAGACAAAAACTCCTCCCTCATAGATACAGGCTGTGTGCAATAGGTTGCAGAGTCAGGCTCCCTCTTTCTCAGCACAAATCACATCTGCCTTTACAGAAATCACAGGTCATTCCTTTGACAAAAGGTAGTTTGGACATGTGGAGGCTGAGAATGTCAGTCTCTCAGGAACTTGATGGAGAGCAGGGCCTGCCACACAGCTTCCTCTGCCAGCTATGTTTAAAAGCCAGCAGCAGCTGGCAAATGTAAAGCTCTTGGAAAGGATGTCTTTAGGTACATAACACAGGTTTGGGGAAAGGGAGGATTTCCAGACTCTGGAGCCTAAATGAAACTGAGGAAAAATTGTCCAGGGAAGTTCCATCACTGTAACTTGTGGTCCAAGCTCTGGGTGGCTTTTCTGCAGGTGGAGAGAGGCTTTTGGATTGCTGCTTCTGAGGAATATTGTTGTAACTCACTTCAACTATTTAACTGAAATCAATGAAAGGAAGAAGAAATATCTGTCTCCATTGAATACATAGTGAAGCCAGCTTCCTGATACAGATATTTAAGTTGGATCATTGTTCAGACAGGTACCATGAAAGCACATGTTTTGAACTGTGTAACTCTCCTCAAACACCTTTACATAAGCCTCGACACCGAACTAGAAAAATTCAAATTAGAGGTCTGGATTGCACCCCAGAGTCAGAGGCAGTAAAAATAGAAAGACCTATTGTTTAAATTTTTAGGTCTTCAAACAGAAATACTTCCAGAGACAAAGATCTCACAGGAAGTCTGTGTCAGATGCTCTTTGTCCAAATTTTGTGCCTTGAGAATTTGTGCACCCTTCTATTGTTCTGAATTAAAGACAACCCTAAAACACAGAATCCACTAAAATTTACAGAGGAAACGAAATTGGCTGATGTTGCAGTAATAGAGGTATCAAGATTTCAGTTTCCAACAGAGAGCCAAATTCAGATCTGGAATGAGTCATTGCTATGAAAAATGTGGTGGTGCATCTACTTACATGGGATCTGAATTTGATTTTAAAGTCATTATGCCATGAATCACATTTTACAACTTTGCCTTGACAAGTTTTGGTTTAATCAACCTATTTGTTACAGAGACAATGAAAGCTGTATGGTATCTTTCTGAAACAAAGGAAGTATGCATAACTTAAGCTTTTAAAAGCAGTGTAAGCTTTTATTATGGGCAGTATATACTGAGTCAAAATTTTTGGAATATGGAGTTATTTTTGGAATAAAGAATTCTTTTAAAACAAGTCCAAGAATGTATGTTTAGGACTGATTCCAGAACAGCATCATAAATTTTTTATTCTTTGGATTTGAAAGAGAACCAAAAATCTATAGCTGACTTAATTTTTCTGTTGTTAACTGCCAATTGTAACTGTGATACAAGGAAGCTCCAGCAAATAAAAATATAACATATTGCTCTTTTATATATGTGTGTGTGTATATATATATATATATATATATATATATATATATATATATATATACACAAAAAACAACTGTGCTTATTTAATTTTCTTAGGCAAAGCACATTGGATGAGTTCTGCCTCTGGTGTGTTATAAGAAATTACCAGTGTCTTTTTCGTGAAATGTAGGAGATGGAAGTACTCCCAAAGTGGCTGGCAGAACAGCAATATTGGCAACATTGGCTGAGACTGCAGTTCCATACCCATAGCAACCCAGAGAAGTGGAAGTCCAGCAGCAGCTGGAAGAGGCTGATTGCAATCCAACAGCCTTCTGTGACAAGTGGGAAGAGAAGCAAACCAAGCTTCTAACTCAGTGCAAGAAGTGGCTGTGCTTGAAGTCAGAAGTCCCTCGAGCTGGTTGGAGATAGATGCCAAATGTGTTCCTAGCATCTCTATCTAACTTAGAATGAGAGAATACCTTGGTGTTTACACACGATCAATGACTCTACCAGCTGTTAGTCCAGGGGTAATGTATTGGAGAAAACTTACACAGGGAGTTCTGGAACCAGGAAAAAGTTTTTCTTAAATTTGTACAGAAAATGAATGGAAGATATATTTGTGAAGAAAATCATACTCATACCCTGCTATCAACAAGAATTAATTCTGAAATGTGGTTTTTAGCCTCACACTTCACACTGACATGCTTCAGCGCCATCATGTTATGAGAGAGAAAAGGGACAGGGAAGGTAGTAATGGAGACTCAGGTAGAACCTCTTGATTTATATAAATTTATATATAGAAATATAAATGGGATATTATATTAAAATCTACAGATATCCTAGGATTTATGCTTATTTGGTTTTGTTAGTTTGGCTTTTAATTAAAAAATAAGCCTAAACATGATAAAGTGCTAAACTGCAACGTGTGCATTGCTGTCAAGAGGGAAATGCAATCACAAGACGTTGTCTGTTGATGAAGGAGTAGAGACTGTGCTTTCTGTGCATGACAATTTATCTGAACACCTCTGCTGGGGATGAAATATGTGAGGAGACAAGCATTATTATTACGTGGTTCATTGACTCATTCAATAATGATTCTGTTTAACAAGAGATTCTGTGCTTCAGTTACATCTGAAAACACTAATTCAAGATAGCAGTAATTTCCCCGTTTGCCTCCATTAACAATTTATTAGGTATTACCAAATTTTATGTTTTTTCATGTATTATAATTAATCCCACCACACAACCTTGCCTCAAGAGTAGTTTTGTTCTCCTACACTGCAGTCCTTCATCTCATGTTTGTTTGTACAGGACTGGTTCTAATCTGGGCTGTTTGCTGTATAACCTGCAGCTCCCCAGGCTCCTGCTGGCCGTGGGCACTTTGTGTAATGTTTCATCCTAAAATCATAGAATCATTTAGGTTGGAAAAGACCTTTAAGATCATCAAGTCCAACTGTTAAACCAGCACTGCCAAGTCCACCACCAGCCCATGTCCCTGAGTTTAACACCTACACATATTTAAATAATCCCAGGGATGGGTGACTCAACTTCTTCCCTGGGCAGTCTGCTCCGGTGCTTGACTACTCCTTCCATGAAGAAGTTTTTCCCAATAGCCCAAGAAGCTCCCCCAGTGCAACTTGAGGCCATTTTCTCTTGTCCTATCACTTACTACTTGGGAGAAGAGACTGACCCCCACCTTGCTTTGTTACCACTTCCTTTGAGGTAGTTGTAGGTCCTCTCTGAGGCTCCTTTTCTCCAGGCTAAGCAACTGCAGCTGCTCCTTGTAAGACTTGTCCTCCAGACCTTCCACCAGCTTCGTTGCCCTTCTCTGGACACGTTCCAGCACTTCAATGCCTTACTTGTAGTGAGGGACCCCAAACTGCACACAGTATTTAAGGTGTGGCCTCACCAGTTCCAAATACAGAGGGATGATCACTGCCCTGGTCCTGCTGGCATCACTGTTTTTGATAAAGGCTAGGATACCATTGGTCTTCTTGGCCACCTTGCTTGCTGGGCGAAAAAAAGCAAAGAATTTATCAAGGTTTATGTGCTCTGAAGCATGGTTCTTGGTAACAGTAGCTGCTTGGCATCAGCTGTAATTGATGAGACAAACACTTCTGGTACTGACTAGCTTTCCATGAGGAAAACATATGCATCTTTTTGGTTTATTTCAACACCGTGGGCTCCAATTCCACCACTTATAAATATAACTGCAAGTTTTATGAGGTAATCTGCAAAAGAAAATGGCAATTTTTCAGATATTAAATGACAGAGATACATATAGTATCATGAATACTTCATCTGTAATACAAAGGTCTGTTTGAGACTGCCTGTTAGAATTAATGAGTTTAGTTCTCAAAACCTGTGAGATCTTACAGCTCTCACCTGACTCAGTAAGACTGTGGGAAGTTAGGACCTCTGGATCAGGCCCACAGTTGATGTCCACATTATGATATGTAATGTGGTCCACGTAGACAGATAGAGTCTAGAATCAGGTTATTTTCAAATGTAAAATTCCTTAAACCAATTGCTTATATGGGCATATCTGAGAGAGCACAGCAAGGCCGGGATCGGTCATGGGGGATTTACCCAAAAAGAGATGTTTCACTTTACACAGATTTATAGAAAATTTTATTTTTTTTTTATAGTTGTACTAACATTTTTGTGGTTTATCTTTTGACTCTCATATTCAGAAAATCTTAGCACAATATTAAACCTTTGCCAGGTGATTCACTGGGTAACAATTGTAATTTTTTTGTCTGTGGATCTTGCTCAACTCATTTAAGTGGTCTGATTAGGAGTGTTTTAAAATACTTAGCAATAGTATTTCAATCATTTTACCATTGTTCCAGATTATCACCAGGTGCAAGACTCTACAGCAGTGCAAATTCTTACTTCTCTAGTTTGTATTTTAAAAGTTTTCACTTCTGCACTTACAAGGAAATATTGAACACAGGATAGATTATAAAACTCCCAAGCAGCAGAAGAGATAGCTGTTTGGGAACATAAATTGACTTCTTCCTCACGCTGGAGGAAAGGTCAGTAAGCTCCTACAGGTGCTGTCTATTTTACTTTGTATAACATGTGAGAAAGCTAAATTTCAGGTGAGAGCAAGTAGTGGAATTTTCCTTTCTAGCACAGCCTTGCCAAATGTTTAGGGAGTTTACTTGCCTACACTTGAATTTCTGCTGATGAAGTGTGGTCACTGTGCTTCATTGAAAGGAGCTCAGTACAAATACATGGCTTATGGTCAACAGTGTTTGGGTAAGACATTTGCATAATTTTCTCAAGTGTCAGTGACTCCACACTGTTTGCCTAAGTATCTTTAAGAAAACACTAGATGATTTTCCAAATGGTAGTCCCTCTGTTAGAATATGAACCTTATTGGTCATATTTAAGACAGGGAGTTTTTACATATGATACACTATTTTTCCTTTAATCTCTGGAGTCTGAATGATTTGGTGTGTACTGGGGAATAGAAGGTATGGTTCCTTAAAAACTTCTTTTTGCAACGTTTAACAGAAAAAGCACAACTGAGAAGAATGAATAGCCTCTGCTTCATAATTTCAACTAAAACTATCTTCTGATAACCTTTGACATAACTAACAAGAGCAAGAGATATTTTATTCCATGAATTGGGCCTAAATCCTTACACTATTAGTTAATACTGGTTGTAGTTTGGCCTTATTTGGATGTTTCCTTGTATTTTGAAGACACTAGAGAGCTTTTGATTTGCAAGAGTGATCTTGGTGCATTTTTTTCTCCTTCCTCAATACAATAGTTGACATCCTTAGCACAGGCTGTTTGAGGCATTGTCAGCTCTGTTGAAGTCCTCTTTATCCTACATTCATATCCAGGGAAAACATAGCATAGACTATGAAAGTACTGAGATGTGCTTCCTTAAATTCCCATCTTTGTGTCATTATGTCTTCCACCCTCCTTTTCACAAGCCTTTGTAAAAGTCCATTTCAAGGCCATGCCCAAGTCCTTGTTCAGTTGTGGAGATTGAAGATGTAAGGGTTTGAAAACATGGCCTCCCAGTTCATACTCAGAGAAGTCTTGGCTCTTTGCACAGGTTAATTTGGAAACTGCTACCATGGAAGAAACCTGTTTCATTTATCACATAAAATCATCTCTTCCTCCTCCTCCAAGAAAGCTTGTCTGTTGTCAAAATTTTCTGCAAGTTTGTCTCTTAAAATAAATTTGGCTTTCTGCTCGCTATCATTTATTGCAAAAATAAGCATAACCTTGGTTTTCTGATGGTTAAGATTTTGAAACTAAGGTTATTTCCAAATTTCATAGCTCAGTCATACCCAGTCGTCCTTGGGTATCACTAATGTTGTTACAGTTTAAGCAAGTTTTCCTTCTTCCTGGTGTATATTCCCATTATGAATCTATAAGAAATATATAAAAATAGCAGAACAAAATAGTAGAGTACAACTATTAAACTGATATATTTTGCAGAGGAAGAAAAGAAAATTTCCACAGGATGCCCTACCCCAATAAATATTTTCTCCAAATGTGAGATTGTAGGTAAATACCAGTACTTGGAACCCTTATTTTCAAAGTGTGTTTACTAACTAAAAGTCTGTTACACAGGAGTACACAAGTGAGAGCAGTATTCACTGCAAAGCCAGCGTTTTCAGTAACATGGTAATAAAGTTAAAATACTTGTAAAAAAAAAGAGAAACCAACAGAAAACAAAATAAAACCAACCCACAAAACCCTTAAAAACCCTTTTAGAAAAACAGTTCAACACAAATGAATTCTCTTAGCAGTGATAAATAAATAGTGATTTCATGACACTGTTTATTTACTGTCATTGAGATTTTATCTTGGATCAAAATATGTAAACAAACACACAACTCCACATGCTTTGGAATTAAATACAGGACTGGTATTAAAACTATAATTTGTGTTGATACAGAGTATGATCCAGCCAGAAACTTAAATTAAGGTTGAATCACAAGCCATCTGTACTGCTATAAACACCCTTGCTGTATGTAGAAACCCAGTCACAAAAGAGTATTCCTTGTTCAATTCTGATTTTTGTTAGAAAAACACAATTACTCATCCCATTTATTTCATATTGTTTTAATTATCTCCACAATGTGATCATTCACAAAAGGCATTCTTGACCATGAAGAAAACTGCGATGAATTATTAAAATAAAAATTGTAATTTCAGAGCCTACTTTTGAAAGCTTCCCTCTGGCCCAGAAGATGACATCATGTGTCAGTGACATTGGCAGCCTCGGAGTACTGTACACCAGCCACAACAACATCGTTTCAGTCCTTGGTTAGCAATAAATTATATTACTATGTAATTAATTTCCAGATTATCAAAACCCATTAATACTTCTTCTCAGTAACCCCTCCTGAGGCCATGGGTCATCAGCTGGGACCACTGAATAAGCCTGAATTGCTCAGGAGTCTTGAAGAACAGGCTGTGGAGAGTCCCTCCAAAAACACAACAGGAGCTGGGTGACCATGGGAGAACCATGTCCAGGAGCTGGGTGATCACAGGGCAACCACGCTCCTTTGCTTGATCCCGCCATTAAGAAAGTGTCATTTTTCTTTTGCTCTTCAGTTTGGCCATTTCACAGACACTTTGCTGGCCATGAGTGGCAGGGTTGGGCAGCAGGAGGCTGTGGGGGCCATGAATTGCCCCGTGCCAGCCACAGATGGCTCTGGGACCAGCATGAACGCCCCAGTGTGTGCCACAACTTAGGGCAGCTGGAGGAGCCCACGGGCCCCTCAGCAGGTGTATTTTGGAATCAGAATGGAGTCCTGCTGTGGGGGAGGATCTGTGCACCCCTAGGGGAACTGTGGCAGCAGGCCACCAAGGCTGGGGCAGGGACGCTCCTGAGTGACTGTCATCAGCACAACAGAGCTCTGCAGGAGAAGGCTGTAGATGTGTTTCTGGCCAGGGCTTTCTCTTTCTGCAGCTTTGCAGACGTGGTGCCTAGTGTCTCGTGTGCTGAATCCTTGCAGCCAGTGTACAGCAGCTGCAGAGGCACACCAGTTGAGGATCCATCACCTTGTCCCAGTCTCCACTACCCTGGCGTCAGGCATGCTGACCTGGAACTGACCTGAGTGCACCAGGCTGAGTTTCTCACTTCTGTGGAGAGCACTGTTTGGGCCAGTGGATCAGAAATTCTGCCCTTAGAGCAAGCAAATCAAAGCCCAACATGTCAGTGCTCGAGCCTGTGAGTTTTGCTCAGGATTGAATTTAGTGCAATGGGTTAAAAAGTGCAGGTCAGACTTGTAAGGAGAGGCATGTCTGGCTAGGAGCTCGTTGTCAGAAAACAGTTATCACTGTTAAGTGTATGGAAAAATAGAAAAGTAGTGCTTCTCCAGCTCTTTTGCTGTGCCAAGACTTTCCCTCTTGGCTGTACAAAGGAAAAATGCTTTTCCCTAAAAGGTATTTTTGTAATGAGAAATCTGCACAGCATGGCTTCATCTACGAATACTTAAGATTTAATAAGATACAGGAGTAAAGCACATTTATTATCTGTACATCATTACAGAGTAAGTGTAAACATTTTTTTCAATTTATGACTCTTTTGGAATATCTGCCATTGAACTAGATTGCACTTCAAGGACCTATTCATATTTAGTATTTTCCACTATGGACATTGTGAAATATTTATTTTTTTCACAGTTTTAGAAAAAATACAATATATTTAACAGTAGAAAGTAAGAAAATAGTCTTTGGGTTGGGATTCCTTTGGATACTATGCTTTGATGAGTGTGCAAATTTTGTTTTCTTTTTGGTTTGTAGAGCAAATGTACATATAATCCTTCTCTTCAGAAGGAAAAATAATATTTCATTTTAGTGACATCTAAATAAATCTCATAACCTACTATTAAACCCAACTTATGCCTCTATTTCCATTATGCTCTATTTATTATGTACACGGTGCCCTTTTTCAGGTTTTTTACTCCCTGTGGATTTCTAACTTTTTCTCGTCAAATTTTTCCGCTAATTGGCACATGACTTGTCCCTTCCCCAGTCCAGTCCAGTCCTGGGTGCCTGGAAGACACCAGTGACTGGGATATGGGATATGTCCCTGCTCCTGCCCACTCCAGTGCAGTTAGTTCTAGTTGGGTTATAGCTGGAGCACTCCCTTAGCTGAGCAAGGATGATCTCCCTCCTCATGTGAAAGTTTAAACAGCAAGCATTGAGCAGTGTTGCAGGTGCAAACACTGTTTCCACTTACAGTAAAATGAAAAAAGTTTTTCATTCTGTTTCATGATTTTCAACTCCCCAGTGCAAGAAAAATACCTTTAGAAACCTCACATGTCGAATTATCTGCAGAATTGCAGTTATTATATTGAACTGACAGGTAGTGAAGAGGCATTTTATTGGTAAAAATACGTCTATAATTACATGCATTGTTTCTGATATTAGGTATGGTTACGGCTGCTGCTTGAAAATTCATGAACATTGCAGCATTTGAATGAAGAACTGTAGGGTCAAGTAAATAACAAATCACTAGAAAATATTTTAAAAAATGACTGTGGCAGCTCTAAAAGAAAAATCTTTGGACTCATGTATAAAAGGTAGACCAGACACTACTTTTTAAATGATAAATTTACTATCAGGTCAGGGATTTAACAGGAGATAAAAGAAACTATGAAAGAGATAAGTAAAAGCAAAATGGAAGGACTGTCCTACCGTCTCTCTTATTTCATATTTGGTTTTACCAATTTATGTAATCTGTTGGAAGATTTAACAAGGTTATGAATGATCCAAATCATCAGGTTTAAAAAGGAAACACTAGAGGGATGGTTGCTCCACTAGAACATGATTTTGAAAACAAAATATTTTATTTAGGGTAGAATGGATAATTTCAATGTCCCCTGTGGTGAAGCATAAAGCATCAATCATCTTAACCCCTTCATCCCTTTCCTCCTGTGATATAACTAACATTTGTATCTCCAATGTTTGACTAAACCATTCCCATCTAGCTAGCCATAAAGCTCCCAGGAAACAGACAGGTGCTTACTTCCTTCGCTAACCCATTTTCACTAGTTAATTGCACTTCTTAAAAATGAAGATCTGAACCTGCGTATTTGAAGTGTGTTTTAGATTAGAATCTTCCACATTTAAATAAGCCCAGCTGTGCTTATCGTCACTTCAAACCCACTCAGCTGAATGAGCATGAAACCACACAGATGCTTGTCCTTAAGGACAATGACTTCCACGTCCAGGTCAAGCTTTAATATCCACAGTGATGGATGAGGAGCTGCAAAAATAGTTAATGAGTACACTGTGTTGACATGACCGTTGGGATGACTGTTGGGCTCTTTGTTTAGTTAAACACTGGGCTGTAAGAAGAGCAAATGGAGAAAAAACTGCCAGAGATAAGCCATATCTTGGTAAACATTTAAAGACAGTTACATAACCAAGAGAGAAGAGGGCTTGACCTCCCTCTTAACTCCTTCTAAGGAAAGAAAGCCCAGAAACTGAGGAGTCTGGGCTTAGGAGGTCTCTCACTTGATGTACAGAGCAGATAAGTCTTGAGAAGAGAGGAGAAGCAGGCCATGACTTAAGCATCTGTTCTAGTATTTGTTGTTTTAAATCCTATTTTATTCTTTTTGTATGAAAACAAGCCAATGGACATCAGAGAACTGAGGCTGTATTAGGTCACTCTCTCGTCTTGAGCAATGGTCTCAAGCAAACGTCTAGGAAAAAAAGATAAGATTAGAGAAAAGATACAATGAAAATTGCTCTGAGAAAAGTCCCAGCTGACAATGGCTTGTGGCACAGGGATTTCCTGAGGCAGAAATGATTTCTGTGTGTTTAATACCCCTTATGAAATTCTTGTGCATGTACATGTCAGTGTCTTTTTATCCCTATGTACGTTTCTGGCTGTCACTATGCTGTGTCAAGCAGTTTTGTAACTTACACATTTAGTGCATGAACTCTCTCTTTTTGTTTGTTTTGAGTCTTCCACTTGATGGCTTTAAGGCCCTTCACACTTGCTAGGGAAAAAGCAGCAGGAAAAAAACCTTCAACATGTGTTGACAGCAACTTCAAATACTGAAAGTTACTTCAAAGAAGTATTTCTGCCATTTTGAGGGCCTTCAGGCTCTAAGCAGGTACTCAGCCAAAAGACAGCTGCAAGTTTTAAATCAACTGCCTTAATTGATATATTATATATAAGAATGGAATGTTGGGCTACTCATCCTAAAACTGCAAATTCCTTTTTCAGGAGCAGTAAAAACCTGGTACATGGTGCATAAAGATATACCCCCTTGAGAGACCCTGAAGAGACAGAAGCTTTGAGGACCCTTCTAAGAAACATTTGGACTGGAGAAAGCTGAAAATGGGTTCTTTAATGAAGCCCTATTAAGAGATAACCTCTTGTAGACAAAAAAAGTCCACATTAATATTGGCAATAGAGTATTTGTCATTTGTTTCTATTAATAAAGTGAATTTTTAAATTGGTCTTTGCTATGAATTGAAGCCTATGGTTTATGATGTCAGTGACGGATAAAAACAATGGACTGCTTTCCTCCTTATGACATGCCTCTTGAGTCATAGGTAGGCAGCCAGCAGGTTTTGGTTATGTGAGTGTAACTTTCCAAAGCTCAGTGAAGTTAGCCCAGATTTTCACTAGGAAAAATGAATTTATATGGCCAGTTGAATTCACTCACATTATTTTAATCTAGTGTCAAGGCATCACCTCATGTTACTCTTTCACCAGAGACGGGATTTTCTAAGAACTCTTTGCAAACTATAGAATCATTTAACAGACTGATTAATCAGGTGTTCAGACAGTAGCTACAAGTTCTGTTCTCAGTAGAGATCTGACATCCCTTTACACTAGTTTGAGACTAAATTCTCTCTAATCCCACTTGCAGCTGCCAGCTGAAGCAATCAGTTCCAATGCTGTTTATAAGGAAATGGTTTCTTCTTTATTTTGTGGGTGATACCTTAAGTCCTTGCAAACAAACCCATACATGTTCTATTATCCCATGACAGCTTGAACAAGTTAATGGAACCTGTAATAATTTCACTGAATTGTATTTCTTCATGCCTGAATGTTAACGTTGTAACTAACAAATAACTGACAAAAGCCAAGATATGCTTTATAATAAAGTGCAACTTCCTCCTTCCTTTGGAAAATACCCTAGTGGGGCATGACCTTGTTTTTTCAGCACATATTGCCTTTATCCCATTTTCTGCCAGTGTTTAAGAATGATATGACATTTGGATTTTAAGTAGAGATTTAAGAATATATACCCTATCCCTAATTGCCAACATGCTCTCCCACTGTATTCTGGTGTAGAAAAATACAATTGTAGAGCTGTAGTAATTATTTCTGCCATGACATGTGAGAGTAATGTTAGTTTATTCTTCAAACTTTTCTCTCTTTTTCAAATCCCCCTTTCCTTTTTTTTTTAAATCTGCTTTTTGTCGTTGACATCTTATTCAAATGAAAAAAAAAAAGATATAATTCTTGTTCTTTTCCAGTACTGGGGTGAATTTTTTTGCACGTGGTTCTCATTAGTCAACTTGATAGCAAGTAACACCAACAGCTGGCAACAAACTGAGTACTTCTATTTCCTTGGAGATAGTTAATGACAGACTTGACTGCTCATAAGAGTAAGGCTCATTAATGATCAGATCTTGCTGTTAAATTGAAAAATTACTTCACTTGTACTTTCTGTACCTTTTGTGAGGATATGTAAATTTATAAGGAATGTTTCAATGTATCAAAAATATAAGGTGATATGGGAAAAAGCCAGTTTGGAATTGATATGGGTGACTGCAAAGAATTCTTCAACTTTTTTTCTTCTATGTTTTCTTTAGTCTGAAGAATACTTTATCTTCCTCTGATTAACCAAAGATTGAGGCAAACAAGTGAGACTGCAAGTGGTTCATTTATTTTAAGAATGCTTTTTAAGAAATCCTTTTCTCAAGCTGGATGTTGACTATTTATGGGTTGAAACCAGTGTGTGATTAAAAGAAACAATGTTAGGAATTAAATAGTCTTGCTAAATGCTTCAAGGCCAGGCTTACACATTCAAAAAGAGATATTTTTCCTCAAATTGTCACAATCTCACTGGTTTTCTTTTCAAGCTGCACATATCCAATGGACAGTAAATGTTTTATGTCTTCACTTATTCATCTTCAAGATGTTTGTTCTCTCACAGAAGGATAAAGTTTAAGTAAGCATAAATGTTTTAAGGTCTAAGATCCTGTCCTGAAAGATACCACGAGAAGCTATAAAATACTTATCTTTGCCATGAAATCTTTGACAGCTTAGATCATCTTTTTGAATTGAAGTTATCATCAATGAAACCAAGCTTTGGTTTAGAAAAACACATAATTTCAGAGCAAAGACCCGGAACATGTGGTGTTCGAACCGTCAAGTTCTCTGATACTTATCAACAGCAACACTTTCTTGGAGAGAAACATGATAAATGGAAATTCTGCACTGCTTTCCAGGAAGGGTTCAGCTCCTCTGAAGAGGAACATAAGTTCAGAAAGAATCACTGATGAGCCAAAGGAAACATCTGTGGTTAGTTAACATAGTAAAGATTAAACAGAGTAATTGCAAGATGATGATAGAGAAGCTAAATGATTTCAAACCAGAATTTTAATTAAATTCCTTACAGCAAAAGACTTGCAACTTCATAATCTTGCTGCATCCAAGGAAAAATGGTGAAGAAAAAAGAAACAACAGATGGGGGATTTTCTCAGTCAATTTCTTAATTCATTGTTGACATGTTTACAGTCTGTACCTACATACATACTGACTAAGGGATTGTGTGCTGGAGATTCAGTTTCCTAAAATCTCTCCATAGCAGGACTAATGTGTAACTTAGCATTTTTACGCCTAAGCCGCTACAATCCTGTCTAAGGCCTCACTGTTTGTTTCATTTAAAATATGTATTTACTGCACAGAAGGCTTTACCCCTGAGAAAAGTACTCTGCTTTTCATTCTCTATTTTGCTGGTGTTGCAACTAGTTTGGCATTCTTCATCTGAGATGTGGAAGTGGGAATCTCCTTGGGATGATGCTGTACAAAAAATAAATGTTCTGAATACACTTTTTTTTGCTCTTGCTTCACATACACATTGAGATTGCCTCTGTTTTTGCTTTTCATTTATAATCTTCTTTTCCTATAACCTTTGAGTTCAGTAAACACTATTTGCTGGGGTTTTTGCAACCAAGTGATGGTTGCATCCTAGAGCTTCCAAGACTCAAGCAGGATGAATTCACAGTGCTTGCATATCCCATCAGCTGAATGGCAGTACCCATTTTGGGGAGTGTTCCCAGCCCATCACAAATGCAAACTGAAAAATGCCCTCAAACTGTGATGAAGATCTGCTCAGTTGGTCAGAGCATGGTGCTAATTGTGCCAAAGTTGTAGGCTCGATTCCTGTATGGGCCATTCACTTAAGAGATGGTCTTTGTGTGTCCCTTCCAACTCAGAATGTTCTGTGATTCTGTTAAAAGGTGTTCCAGTGAACACAATTAACTACTGCAAGATAGAGTTTGAAAGCTGTTCCTGGCCTGTTCTGGCAGCTCATCTGAGGCACCTTATTTCATTGAAATATGGTAAATGGACCTGGTGGTGGAGTCTTATGATAAAAAAAGTGAGAGTCAGACGGAGTAAGAACAGTCCAGCTGTTTCCCTAACAGGCTTTCTTACTTGTGAAACCAGAGTACCTAATATGATCAGGGGTGAGCTGAGGACGTTTTTGACTAGTACATTTATCAATCCACACAGTGTTTGCATCAGAATTCCCACTTATTTATCCTTTTCAGAACACCTTGAAACTTCTGTTATTTTCTTCTCATTTAATGAAATGTTCTGCAGAACTGCATGTCCCTTTGTGTCCTGTCCTCTGATGAAACTACCATGCTGGAGATGGCAGATTTTCTCAACAGGTCATCAGTAACAGATTGCAGTCTCCCAGAAAGAAATGCAATTTGGATGTACGATCACTGCACTTACATCAGTCTTTTTGTGGTTTATGCATATGAGTGCTACCAAAGAAAATGGTTTAACAGGACACATACCAACATTCATTTGAACTCACCCATAACATGGCTGTTGTCCCTTTTCTGGTGATCATGCCTGTGGACAGTTGAATGTTGTTCCTTATTTATTTATACATATTGATAACTTGTATGATAATTTATAGTAATTGGCTTATTTGAAACAGCCTTGAATTTCATTCTTTTATAAGTTGCTGGTTAATTCAAGTTGTTGTCCATTCTCTGAAATACCTGTTAATTTTGCATCCTAAGATCAAAGGAAGCATGAATATGGATATAATTAATGTTATATACAGTTTCATTGCCTGAAAAATTAAAAAAATCACTGCACAGATCTTTAGAGGCTAGAATCTTTAATTTGATGAAGAAGGAAGGGAAATACAAATATACACTTCTCTTTCTATCCAGAGTTACATGGAAGCATGAGAATCCCAGGTAGGACCCACACTGGTAATGTAGTGAACAATAAAACTATAAAAAATAAAACATTATTGTTTGTCCTGTACACATCCATTAGTCCTTATCCCTGCATCCTTGGCTGTGGTCCTGAGCAGGCAGTTCAAGGTTAGTATGGTACAGGTGAGATACAAATAGCCCAAAATCTGGCATTTAGCTATTTTGTTGTGAGATGTCTTGGCTTGCTTAGACAGTATGTTTAAAAAAGTTAAAATACCATGAAAACTTTTAATCCTTCCCTCCAAATCAGTAAGCTGCAAATTGATTTGTCTAACATCCCTCTGTTAAGGTAAAATTTTAAAAAAGGCAATAATTTGTCATCAGATTTGGCTAACTGGCAAGATCTCAGGTGGCAGAAAGCAAATGTAATGCTCATCTCCAAGAATGAAGATCCAAGGCACTGTCAGTCTGACCTTAATGCCAAGGAAGATAACAGCAAACTGAGTGTCGTCACATGGCACACACAGGACAAGGGTATTTGGACTAGTCAGCCTGGGTTTATGAAGGGCAGGTCCTACTTGACCAACCTGACCTGCTTCTATGAGTGAGTGAAATAAAGGCTGTGGCTGTTGTTCACCTGGACTTTAGGGAAACATCATCATCCAGAGCATTCTCCTTGAGAAAATGCCTGCTCATGGCTTGGAAAGGTGCAGTTTGCTAGATAAAAAACTGGCTGGATGTCTGGGTCCAGAAGGTGGTGGTGAATGGAGTTAATATCCACTTGAATTTTGTTGGGAGTGTAGATCTGCTGGAGGACCAGAAGTGTCTAGATGGTATGGGATCAATGGGCCAAGGCCAGCTGTAAGAGCTCCACTGCAGTTAAGAGCTGTGTCCTGCACTTGGGTCATAACAAGCCAAGGCAGTGCTACAGGCTGGGGACAGAGTGGCTGAAAAGCTGCCTAGTGGAAAAGGACCTGAGGGTGCTGGTCAACAGCAGGTGAACATGAGCCAGCTGTGCCCAGGTGGCCAAGAGGGCCAATGGCATCCTGGCCTGGATCAGCAATGGTGTGGCCAGCAGGAGCAGGTCATTCCTCTGTGCTCAGCACAGGTGAAGCCATCAAGAACTGTGTTCAGTTCTGGGCCCCTTACTACAAAAAAAAGACTTTGAGGTGCTGGAGCGTGTCCAGAGAAGGGAAACCGAGATGGTGGAGGGTCTGGAGCACAAGTCTTACAAGGAGTGGTTGAGGGAGCTGTGATTATTTAGTCTGGAGCAAAGGAGGATCAGGAGAGACCTATCACTCTCTACAACTGCCTGACAGGAGGTTGTAGCCAGGTGGGAATCCCAGGTAATACGTGAGAAGATGAAGAGAAATGGCGCAAAGTTGTGCCAGGGGAGGTTTAGATAGGATATTTGGTTATTAACCAAAATGGTTATCAAACACTGGAACAAGTTGTCTAGGGATGTGAAAGCTGAACAAGGTTCTTAGCTTCCCTGACTCTCACTTTCTTAATCATATTACTCCAATTTCCTGCTTAGAATGCAAATTTAATAAGTATTAAGATGCTGAAGATTTCTTTTTATGCTGATATCTAATTGATTTATATCCCTTTGGTTTTTTTGTTTTGAAGCTCATCATGTGAAAAACCATTGCAGATTGAAGTAGACTGTAATTGGTGCCAAAGAGAATAGAAAACCTGGACAGGCCAGCATAGCTTTTGTCACTTGATGGTTGAATTTAATTCAGCAAAGACTTTATTCGACTTTTATCAACCCACTATGAAAAGAGATTTGCAGGGCCATTGCCATTTTTCCATTATATTATTAAATTGATAGGTTCTGGTGAATAGGAAGTGTCTGGTATTTTTGCCGTTGCATTTGTTGCACTACTTCTGATTTAATGCAGTTGTACCAAATGCTATCAAGAACTGTTTGACTCTGAGACAAATGACTTTTACTTTTACTGTTTTACTCAAATGACTCTTTGCTTTCATATTTGCTCCTATACTTACACATGAAGTATCTTGTGTTCTGCTCCCTACAGCTGTTGAGAGCTAAGATCAGACAAGAACAGCTGGAAGTGCCCAGAGCAATCTGGAGATGATCCTGGAGGTCAGCAGGGGTTTTCTAAGCTTTGTTGTGTCTCTCCTTCTTTCTATCCTATCAGCATTCCTTTCTCTAATCTAAAGGTCAAAGCACTGAGAGTAAAGGCTCTGTAGGCAAGTACGGCCTCATATCACAAAGAAAAATGTTTATTGCCATTTGCAGTCCTGTCAAGTAACAGAGCTTTACATTTTATTCTTGGAAAGATTGGAGACCTGTTATTCTACTCAAGACTGAGCAGCAGTTCAGGTACACTCCTGAGAGACCTCTCATTTCCTGAACTGAGTCCAACTCAGACTTGTTCTGATGGAGATTGCAACTAGCTCACAGTTGAAGTGCATTAGAGCCTCATCCTGGACATTCAATGTCATCCTGATTAGTTCTTTATTTCTTTAAACAGGTAATTTCAAACCACTGTGCCCTTATCAATGTCTAGCTTCACAAAAATATGTGTTTTATGGTTTTATGACATCAATTAAAAAAAAAAAAAAAGAAAAAAGAAAACAGAAAGTAATATTTCATAAGCTGCTTACAACTGAATGCATACAATAGGTATGTTTTAGTTTCTCCCCAACAGCATGCTGACTTCCCAGGCAGTGCTGATGGAGTAATTCTTCTTTCTGGGTTCAAGTTCAAAACTGTAAGTTTTAGAGTACCACATGAGGCATGCAGTAATCATACCAGTATGCACTGTCTGGAGTGTTTTATTCCTTGATTGCTGTATTTTTGATGTATGCCTGGGAAATCAACTGATCAGAACTTGTTTCAAAGTTTTGAATCATCCTGAAATATTTCTTTTTATTATTTTTAATTTTGTAGCTAATGAAATTCTGGGTCTTACTTCTGAGAACACTTTTGTTATGCAAAATATTTAATTTTTATTCTTTTTAATAGCAAGCAAGGACTACTAATATTCAAATAGCATGCCGTAGCAGCAGCAGTCATTTGGGAGTAGAAACCTTAAAATGGCGCTTGGAAAAGACCCCAAATTAAATACAGATTGACAACTTATTTTTTGAGCATTGATTGTATCTGAAGGAACAAGGTGATGCTTTTGAATGTAATTGAAGCTCTGAGATAGCCAATCTGAGAATAGACAAATTAGGTTTATTGTTATTAATCTAGTATTCTAGTGTCTATGGAAATCAGTGCTTTTATTTATGAGTTTAATGTGGATTTCATGAGGAAGAGGCTGTTGGAATTCACATTGTGTATTCAGTGTGTTAGGAAGGCCAGTACAGCCCTGTAGATGAGCAGTCCTCTCCAGAGAGGCCTGGATGGAGGCAGGATAGGATCACTCTGATAGGATCATGCTGCACTGCCCACAGAGAATGCCAAATAAGATGTAGCAGTGTAGGAGAATGTTGTGGTATGCCTGTAAAGGGGTAGAGAGTAGGAAAAACAGTGAAACCACCTGGGAGAGATTAAAAGAAGGGGAAAACTGCTTGTTTAGCTTGTAGGTCTGTCTAGGTGTGAATCTTATTTTATTTTAAAGATTTGATTTCAAATGGAAACTTTGAATGTGGAGTGTCGATTTTGTGCTGAGGACGTGGTTGAAAGTGTTATTCATGAAACTGGGAGGGTGTCAATATCCAATGGATGGCTGTTACAGAGCAACAAACTTTTACACAGAAGCTTAGGTGAAGAGGAACTTCTCAGGCAAAACTTATAGTAAAAAGATCAGAAGGAAATTTGAAAGGGAAGTGTCTTTTCTGACGATGAGTCTACAAACCTGGACAAAGATAAAAAAGGCAGGAATATTAAAATATTGTTGAGATATTTTTCTCTGAAGGCTGCAAGAGTAAATTTGGAACTGTTAAATTTAGGGAGGGAACCATTAGAAGGCAGAATGGTGAACTGTTGAGTTTCTTCTATAGTCTTTTTGTTAAGATCTTTCCCCCTGATATGGTCTAACAGAATTGAAAGATGATTGGTTGAAAATTGAAAATAATGATAAATGCCTCTCTCCACTCCCCCCGATGCTGTTGAAAAAATTCTATTTACATAGAAGATGCGAAAAGAACTCAGGATTTGCCAATTCCAGCTCCCATGTTTAGTGCTGAGCTAAAACTCTATAGGCTGACTGCTATAAATTCTCATGGTGTAGGGAAGCAATTGTTACCTGTGGAAAAAATTCTCTAAAGGAGGTTCCCTGTCATGAATACCTTTTAGGAGCCTTTACATTGCAGTGTGTAGCACTGACCACCAACAGAAATAACCTGGAGTAAAGTAGCTCCTTCTGTGAGCTATGTCAATTCACCCCAAGAACTTGTTATTCTCTTTGCATAAAAGTTTGCTAGTTGCTACTTTCCTGAAAAATCATATCCCTTGATGCAGTAGTCTCTAAGGATACATTTCTGCATATAATACATTTGCAGATAAATAATTTCCTTCACTTTGCTGTAGAGCATCTCTCCATGGGCTCTAACTGCTGTTACATTTTTATTTGCAGTACAAATGAGACACAATCTTTGTACAAAGAACCTCACAAAAAAAGAAAGAATCGTGGTTCTTTATCCTGAAAGGTCCTGGGACCACCTCTAAAGAGACTGAATTCCAAAGATGGGACTTTCCACTCATGCATTACACATCATAATTTTCAGAACAGCCAAACCAAGCCTTCATGTCAGTCTGCTTACTTTTTTTCTGGTGATATGTTACTGAAACAGTCCAGTTGTCACTAAAGTTTTGCAGTATCTCTTCTGGGCATTCAACATCAGTTTTGGCCTACAAAATGTCTGCTTATTTCCTAAAATGAAATACATATCTTACACTCTTTTGGGTATGATGGCATTAATATTACAGTCAAGCCTTTTGAAGCCAAAAAACAAACATGCAACAAACTAAAAACCCCCAGCAACCCCCCATGAATTAAAACACTTTTTTCAGCCTTTATTTGCTCGTGTACATATGCACAAAATAACCTTTAGTCATTCAATTTTCTGAACTCCCAACCAGGAAGCCCTCTCTTGATTCTACAGCAGCTTTTAGCTGTCTTCTGACAAAGCCCTGGAGAGGCAGCACAACACAGTTGTATTATCACTAGGAAATCTCGTGGCTATTGCAAATTGCAGTGTTATCAACATCAGAAGATGACACCAGTGATAATAATGAAAGACAGCACTGAAGGCATATACAGCCCTCACAACCACCGCAGTTTGTGCTCACAGTCGTGTCCCACCTGATCCTCTTCTTTTTGGGGAGCACTGGCTTAGAGCCTGTCTTGGAGCTCCCTCTGGTGCTTCACTGCTCCAGTGCAATGAAGAATTAAAGCCATGACAGATGTCCACGAGAAAGGGCTGTTTCAGAATGACTCTCATTAAACAGAGTAACTACAGCAATAAGTGTTTGCATCCTCTGATTTAAATTATTATACCTGAAGGAGGGTGGATTTAGACTAGATACACAGGAGTGGTTTTTACGAGTCTCGTGTAACACTGGAGCCCAGAGAGGTTGCCCAGGGAGATGGTGGATGCCACACCCTGGAAATCTTCAGGTTAGGCTGGATGATGCTCTTGAGCAACATGATGTAATTGAAGATATCCCTGCTCATTGCAGGGTTAAATGGCATTTTAATGCCACCACAAAATGGCATTTTAATGCCAACACAAACTATTCTAAGATTTTGTGACTCTGATTTTATGACTTCTTACATTAAAAAACATTAAAAATTGTTTTAAAAGTTTTTTTTTTTAAATTTGCTTAACAACCATCTGTTATTTTCAGGTAAAAAACTGAAACATTTTAATCTCAAAATGTAGTATTCGTAACTGAAGTTGTAATAAACTATTACCTCAAAATTATGGTACTGAAGATGCATGTTCATCTTTTCATCTATGTTTAATTTTGGGCCCCTCAAGATAAGAAAGACTTTGAAGTGCTGGAGCATATCCAGAGAAGGTCAATGAAGCTGGTGAAGAGTCTGGAGCATGAGTCAATGAGGAGCTGCTGAGGGATCCTGAGTTGTTTAGCCTGGAGAAAAGGAGGCTCAGGGAGGACCTTATTGCTCTCTACAACTGGCAGAATGGAGGCTGTAGTGAGGTGGAATTGGTCTCTTTTACCAAGTAAGAAGTGAGAGGACTTAAGGAAATGGTCTCAGGTTCTGCCAGGGGAGTTTTAGATTAGATATTAGGAAATTCTCTGTATTTCCTAATATCCAATTTATTCCTAATATCCCCTTTTCTGTAAAGGGTGGTCAAGTATTGGAACAGGCTGTCCAGTGAGGTGATTGAGTCACTGTCCTGAAAGGTATTTAAAAGGGCCATAGATGTGGCACTTAGGGACATGCTTTAGTGAGGATTCAGCAGTACCAGATTAACAGCTGGGCCTGATGATCTCAGAGGTCTTTTCCAACCTAAACAATTCTATGACTAATATAAGAATATTTAAAATCAATTACTGGAGTTGCTTTGCTCTAATTTCATGATTTCTTCTCTTTGTAGTCTTTTTGGACTTCACTGATTTCACAAAACTGTTGAACACTAAAAGGCTCTTTTTTGATGTTAATGGCTATGGAGTGGGTGTAAAACAGTCTTCTGTAAGTAGAACACATTGTAGAAAGTCCAAGTAGACTAACAAAGATATTTTTACTGCTCTAATCTGAGCACTATAGATCTTCATTTAGCAATTAAGATGTCTTTGATTTCTCTTCATGAAGCATAATTTTCATTCATTTGATCAATGTTGCAAATCATTTGGCTTCGTTAACAGACAAGACAGGCTTCTATGAAAACTGCAGCAGCTTGTTTACTCTTTGCTTTTTGTCTCTTTGAAACTGTCCAGTTTCTCCTGTGGGCTGCTAAATTCAGAGAAATAATTTGCAATAATTACAGCCCAATATGCTTTCATTTGGTGGGTGAAAAGAGAATTTTGCTTCTTCTTGTGGGGGACCTGCTGATATCTGTTGAAGAAAATCATGGGATCATGAACTGACATTTGTAGCAAAATTATTTTGTACATTTTGGTTTTGATTTTTTTTTTTTTGGCACCATTAAAACATGAAGTATTTGTTGGTTTAGATGTTGGCTACAAGTGTTAGTGATAGTTGGAAAATTGAAAACTTCTTGCCAAGGTAAATAGTTTTCATTGAAATGAATTTCTATCCAAGAATCTGAACCAGCAAATTCTTTCTGCTAACATTCCAGAATTCTTGGGGAAGGACAGTGAAACATGCATGCAGAAGGGGGGAAAAAAAAAGAAAGGAGTGAGAATGATGCTTTTGGCAATTCAGCTTGCATTTTATTATTTTCTTTTCAGCTTGAACCTGTAGATATTTCTGTCAGTGTGCCCATCTGGGCACTCCATTCAGCCTGTCAAGTTCTCTGGACTTCAACAACAGCTTTCAGAGTGCCAACCATATGTTTGGATCCCACCTGCAAAACTTCAGTTAAATAAGCAATGGTCTCTTGAGAGATAACTGTCTGCAATATGATTTATTATGATTACTAAGCCAAATGCAGTGTAACTCTATTGTATTTGAAATGCAATCTTGTCCTATTGATGCCTTAGGTATTAACTTTTATATTTTTCAGATTCTGTACTGCTTTAGTGTACAGTTCTGAGCTTCATAGTAAAGTATATTAAAGCTCTCTTCAAAGAGTAGAGAGAAAAAACAATTCCTTTCCTAGCTGGGGACCAAGGACAACCATCCAAATTTCAGGCCCAAAAGCATAAACTATGTGGACTGAAGAGAGGAAAACAGGAAGAATGGGACTTCATAAGCCAAAGCCATAACTAGACAATTAACTCCAATATGCAAATGGACCAAAACTTATAAAAGTATGAGACCCCATGACCAGGCCTCCATTTTGTGACCATTTTGGGTGTAGCCCTGGCTGAGCTCTTGTACTGCCCAAGGTGTATCCATTGAGGCCTTCTAATAAATACCTACTTTATTCTTAAACTCTGTCTGGCCTCTGTTCTAGGTCAGCCTTCACAAGGCATCACTATAATATTAAGTACACAGGAGAAAGTCTTGCTGTAAGTCACATTATTGTTGACAAACTAATACATTTTTGATAACACTGAATTTTAATGAAGTACCCATATAAAATTGTTCCTGCTATATATTGGCATGAGCCAAGTCACTGTACTGAATTTCTCTCAAGAGACAGGGTAACTTCTGTGTTATGCCTCCCATGCTGGTTCTACTTTATCAGAGTGGCTGTGAGAAAGACAAAACCCTTTGTCTTTGCAGTCATTTTCTTCAATGCAGCCTGGTCTGCATTGCTGAGACATAAATTTGCTTATCCCCTCAGAGAGGCTTGTAACTCACTGAGAAGACAATTTACAATCTTTATCAGAGCCACAACAGGACCTTTACTTGTAGGCATCAGTTCCTGGCTGGAAGTGGGCTTCTGTTTTCCTCTCTTGCCAGCTGAACAGGGAAGTCACAGAATAAACCAGGTGTTAAAAATAACCCAAACAAAATAAAATTCCCCAAACCCCTAAACCCTCACCTGAAAAAAATCCTACTATAGAGGAAAAACTGTTCCTACCAGAGAGGGAAAAAAAAAATAGCATGCCTTGAAATGAAGACTGGCAGAAATCTTGAGCCCTGCTGCTAGAGGTAGAGAGGGTATAAACCTGCTCTGGGAAGGATGCATGGAAGTTGGGGTTGAGGCTGAAGTTGGATGTTTCTAAGGAGTCTGAGCTTGGACTTGAGAAATAAATGTTTTGCTCCTGGCAGAAAAGCAATTTTATCCTGTAAAGTGCAGAATGCAGATGCAGTATTTGAGAATGATCAGATTGCAAATCCATCCATGAACTGACCAGTCATTTTCTTTATATGCAGGATTTTATGCTTGTGACATCCTTAACAGATTTCTCTTTCACAGTTAGGTTGCAAAGTTGCTACAATACAAATTGCTTATTCAGAAAAGTCTGGCTTGCAGTAACTTTTCAAGCTGACATTTGAATTACATTCAGTAAAGGTATATTTGTGATATTCTTTTCTCATATCTTAAGTTTTATGCTGACCATGCAAGGAAAAATTGTCATGTTTTTTGTCCTGAACTGTGTTTTAGATTTTCTGTATCTGTTAAGCAAAAAATGAGACATGATAAAGTTCACTGTGGGAAATTTAAAGAAAATAATTGATTAGTGCTTTCATTTGAGGCCTTCTTTCTTGGCTGTTAAATGTTTCTGTTTCAAGCTCTTTCAAAAAGAATGTCATCTGACTCAAGCAGATGCAGGTGAAAAGTTATCATTATAATTGAAATTGGGCTAGCTTTGTTGGATGGGGTGGCAAGAAAGGGGTTGTGTTTCAAGGAATTAATGGCATCATCTGTCACAGAATATTTTACCTTGTCTTGTAATTTTCAAGCCTGTTCTGCTAAAGCTTGTTCTTCTCCTTGTTGCCTGTAAGATTTCCTATTTTCCTTTCACACCATGGGGAGAAGTCGTCATTTTTGGTATATGATTCCTCTAACCTATTTCAGATCATTCTTTTAAGGTAAGATGAGCATGCTGGTGCTTCCAAATGTTTAGAAGCCTTGCACTTTGATGAAAGTTAAGTTAAATATAAATTTTTGTATAATGTACAGATTAGCAACACAAATGCATGCTGAAACACTTTTCAGTGATTACTAAATTCAACTTTGGCTGAGACTTTTATCTGAAAAATATTTTACTTTAGGCACTACATCACTATTTCAGTTGTATGTCTTCATCTCACCCCTTAGAGAACTAAGGCAGTTTGTATTTTTAAATAGTGAAATGCAGTTTGTATAGTGGCATTTGTTTGAGGAAATCTTTTCATTGTATATTTTCTGTCCTATTACCCAGAATTTAAAGAAGATACTTGAATTATGCTTCTTTGGAATGTTTTTGCTTTCCATTCATGTTCTTAACCTTGCTTACTAATGTTATTTTTAGCAAGACCTAGAACATGAGAATCCATTGATTTCTTAAACTTAGGCATGTAAAACTGGATTTTCTGTTGCTTCTTCTCTTTCTGACCTTGTCAGTCTTGATGCTTAACTGTTACATAGTCTAAAATGCAGTGGAAGAATGTGAAAAACTTCTTGTAAAACATATGTATGTCATCTGTGTTTCATCAAGATGTCATTATATGTCAATGGCGATCGATTAATAACTGATGTTGGTTTTTTGTTTTGTTTTGATGGTTTATTTTTTTCCCAAAGTATTGATGGTGGTAATGGGAATTCCCACGGTGGTGATGTGTTCAGAACACCTTGGGATGATATTCCAGGCACTGCAGCTGATGTCTCTAGTGCTCAGTCAGCAAGGACTGGAGAAAAGATGCTGGAAGTTCTTACTTTCTTTAGCAGGGAAGGAAAGTAGTGGCACAAGGGACATTTGCACCTCATATTGCAAGTGTCTCTGCAGCAATGGAAGCCAATAACTCTGCCAATCTCAATGTTTCTGTGATTCATCCAGACCATTTGTAACAGATAACTTAATATACTTCATGCACCTTTAAGATCAGATGCAAACAATGGCAAATTTACACATCTATATATGTGTGAACAAAAATTATTCAAACAGATGCATACAAGCTGGTCAGATTTACTTCAGGAAATTATTTGTGAACAGGAGAAATGCTATTATATCATAAAACATCCCCCCCCCCCCAACCAACAACTCCAAAAAGAAAGTATAATACTGACTCTTCCCAGAGGGACCAAGATGTCAGATTTAAAAAGAAGTTATCCAAAAGAAAAAACTTATAAATGAAATAAAAGCTAAGGAAGGCATTTAACTGGGGGTAAAAGAGATAGTCAGTGGGGGAGGTTTGGTGTCTCAGACTAACAAAGCATCAGCCACTTCTCTGTGTGTGTAAAATGCAAAGAATAATAGTTTTAATGCCTCAGTCTGCATATTGACAAAGCTGTTTATTGTTACTTAACCTAAAGTTTTACTTTTGGGATTTCCTGAATCTCTGTTTTAAAATATAATCCAAAATTAAACATTTGTACTTCATTTTCCCAGAGAACACCTCAGGAAATTGATCACATACCAACAATCACAACACGGGCGGATGGGGCTGTGTGAACGCTCACCAAGTAGTCCCTGCAGCTGCGCATTTCATTTCCTGCAGTTGGCATTGTGATCGATTTTTATTCCCATAACGGATTTATGTTGTGATAGATTTTTAATCCCATAATAGATTTATGTGTGGTGAAGGGCCAACTAATCATTAAGCACAGTGTGTGCTTCCTTTTTGATTGCCAAGTGGCGCATTACCCTTGAAACACATCCTCATGATGCACGTATTCTTCATGCACAATTGTGCAGGAAGGAACAAGTCAAAAGCTGGAAGTAAGAAGGAGCCTTAGCAAAGCTGAGCAAGAAGTCTTTCCATACCTGTAACTGTCCCACTCTTTCTGGGCTAAGTCTCTATAGAACTAGAGACTCACAGTAATGAAGATTATACCAAGGGTTCCCCTGAGCCTGTAATTGTCACTAGTTAGTACAGAAAACACTATCACATAAATCCTTCCCTGAGCACAAGAGGAATTTCCAGAGAACTGGGAAATGAAAGAGCTTTGTCAACTCTTTAAATCTGAAAAAATATTTTTGCTTCTTTCCACTCACCCTAATTTTAATGTGAGATTCTGTAGACAAAGGTGCATACAGTCTATAGGAACATTTTCTCTAAAGCAAATTAAGGCACTTTAAACCAGTTATCCCATGGCTTAAATGCCAACGAACTAGAATTTCTGGAACGCAATGCTTCAATAAATAAATTCAGAAAACTGGAAATAATTTGGAGTGAGATATTTGAAATGTAACCATAGCTTCTGAGAAAAAGGTCAGTGAGGTGGTGAGAATTCTTTCCAAGCCCATGCAATTGCCCGATCTTATCCATAAAGCTGATCCTTCTTGTTTAGCATATTAAATAACTTCAAACAAACCAGCCCTGTCAACCTAGATTGAGCATGACCAATGAGGATTGAACAGGGTTTTCAATTTAAGAAAAATTGCTAATGGGTGTGATAGGATATCCCCTTAGAGCACTTCCCTGCAGCCTACTGTGTCTGCTACAGCATCCAAGGCGAGGCAGGTCAGCCAAGGTGTCTGTGTGATGGCCCTGCTTGAGGGAATGCTTATAGCAGATGGTTTAATGGCATTTGCTAAATGGAGGGCTAAGCACTTTCTGCTCTTTGACACAAGCTGTGAGAATGCTATAAATAAATATTTAAGTAGCAATAGCTTTCAGCTTTTCTTCTCATCTATCCATTTCTGGTCTGTGGCCGGATATCTGTTTTTCCCAGACAAAGCAGGTCTTCAAAGCCTCCTGAGACTCCTAAATGCTGCCCTTGGTCTTGGCTAAAGCTGCCAGCTTTCTAATAATTCCTAATGAAAAGTCAGTTAATTACTGAATTCTTTTTAACTTCAGTTGTGCTTGGTCAAAACATAGAAACAGCCACATAAGGAAGATGGCAGATTGTAGATTTGGAAACAGGGACAAAATACAACATTTGAAACCATCACGGTGAAACATATGCGAAGTTCAGCTTAATCTCACATTCATTTTTAGGAAGCCAATTGCTTGCCAGTTTCTTCCTCCCTTGTCTTCCAGTGATTAAAATTCTTATGAAGTAAAAGTACCTGTCTCCATATTAAAACACTTCCTGCGTTAGAAGGGCACTAAAGGGGTGTAAACAGAAATACCTGGAAATAAGGCAGCAGTTCTTGAAATGTATTGGAGCTAGGCCATCTGCTGTTGGATGCAATATACTGCTTTATGGATGCCAAAAATAGACAGAAGTTCTCAACATAAACCAGAGGTGGGTGCCAGTATTCCAAAATGAAGCAAGATGCATGAAACTTTTAATTATCATTTTTT
The DNA here is from genome assembly GCF_027477595.1 of Haemorhous mexicanus. Lineage (NCBI taxonomy): Eukaryota > Metazoa > Chordata > Aves > Passeriformes > Fringillidae > Haemorhous > Haemorhous mexicanus. The sequence continues at coordinate 126,855,388 of NC_082341.1, forward strand.
GAGACACAGTGTGAAAGGGAGATCTCATTTCAAACAAATGAGGATAGGCAAACAAAAGAGGCTCAGTTTCATTCTGTAAAACTAAAATATTTACAAGTAAAGGCTCAGCCATTGTGAAATGTGGAACCCATAATAATTTCAATGTCTTTCTGCTTTGTAGCAAACATTTCCCTGAAGAAATTCAAGATTGGAATACTGAATGTTTATGGGAGAAAGTCTGATACACTAAAGGCTTATATTACATAAAATTCATCCTGTGTGGTAGGTCATTTGCTGGAACAGAAAATGGGTGGAGAAGGCATCAGGCCTGAGAAAATCACAGGAAAAAAATGGATCAATGATCCGTCTGTCTAACATTTAAAGTGTGGTCTTCTGCCCTTTACACAGTAGGAGATCTGGCCCAATATCAGCAGGCACTGATATCAATGGGCCTTCACTGTGATCCGTTGTACTCCTGTTAGTTTCATCAGTACAGACAAAAACCTCTCAGTCCTACTGAGCTTTAATTTGCAGGTTTCCTGGTGTCAGACAGCATGGAAAAAGGAAGGAAATATCTCCATGGCTATACTTGTTCTGTTGCTAATTTTTGTTTGGATTTTGAAGTAGTAGAGACAGAGTCTGGATCAGTCCTAAACCTCTTCTCACATGACTGGGATCACAATCAGCTCCTGACATGTAATAGAAGTTAAGTACTGCAGAGGTGATGTGCACCTGCATGTCTTGGACATTGAACTGAATAGCTTGGCTGGACTTGGGAAAGAAGATGAAGGTTGGAGATCCAAGCAAGTGCTGAATGACGGGGGAATGTTTTAGGAAGATTTTGCCTCTTGAACTTTCTCCATGATCCTAAAAGCCAAACAGCAAACAGGCAAATCCTTAATCTGGAGAAGGAAAGCCTCACAACAAGCAGTGTCTAAAGCAGGTTTAAGCTTTTGAAGCCCCACCTTTGCAATAGATGATAGACTGTGTGAAAAAATGTGAAATAGACAGCAACTGCCAAGAAAACTTAGCAAAGAATGAAAAAAAAAATAGTTTAGTTAAGAAAGTGAGTTATAATACGTAGAAGCAATTATTTATTCTGAAAGGAAAGGAAGGGACAAAATGCTGAAATGTAAAGCGAGGTAAGGCTAGATTGGATCACTACTAGTGAGGAACTAGGGCCAAGGGAGTGGGAGAAAGGCATGGAAAACATGAAGAGTAATGTTGAGTGACTACAGCACAGAGCAGTTCCATCAATGAGCATTTTTGCTCATTTGTGGATAGCATTGGGAAGAGAAACTTTTCATCCCCAGGATTAGGGAACAGGCATTTTAGACCAGCTCTATATATCCTTAGTTTTATCACCTCTAACTACGTTCAGTAAGAAGGCTCAGTAAGGCAAAGTTAAATTTTCAAGACCCTTGTAGCTCTTCAAAACCATATTCCATTCTCAGTCTAGGAAAAAGTTTGGGCTGAGTTTGTTGTCCAATCAGAATCATCTAGTGCTATGAGATATGTTTGCTGGCACTCAGATATTGGTTTAGATCTCCTGTTTCTTCTATGTGTTACAATTTGCCCATTTTGTGAAGATATCCCAGACAGTTTAGGGATTCACAAAGGGTTGTAAATAACTACTTAGGCAAAGTAATTGAACTGTTCCTCTTTTACACCCCTTTTGGTCTCTCTGTGGCATTCTCCTCCATGTTGCCATGCTTTAGCAACTGTGTCTGAATTTCAGATCTCATTTCTCCCACCCCCCAATCTTATAGTACATTCCTAAATTCCTTTCTTCAAAATGTGGGGTTTTTTTTCTTCTTTTAATGTTGTTTTTTTCCATTCCACTATATTTGGAAATCCTCTCACTTTATAGAGATCAGCATGTTCATCATCAGTGCCCAACCACAAATGTGCTTCTTCCACAGAGCCCCCAGGTGAAGGTGTCCCTAAGTAACCAGTCCCTAACCCAGCATGATGCTGAGCTGGTTTGTGGCACCCTGTTTGTACTCCCTCCTGAGACAAACCCTGTGTGGTAATTGCATGGGTTTGGATACTGCTCAACAAGCCGTGCTGTTAAATGGGCTCTCAAGAAGTAAAGCAACTTTCAGAAGATTATGGAATGTCCCTTACCAGCAGTCAAGGATGATGTCAAATCATGCATGTACATACATTAAAAAACTTCAGAGATTAGGTTTTTTTCAGAGTTTTAAAGACTATATATTTGAGTTTTCCCTGAAGAGAATTACACCACTTTGTCTATAGACATACATATATATATATACATAGACACGTGCATACATATGTACATATATGTACTAGAAGGACTTAGATACATTTTTATTGAAACAGTGCCCTAATACCTTGCCAGTCATTAGTACAGACCCTTAAATTTTAACCCAAAAAGCAACATGTAATAATTGTACCTATTTTGTATGGTCATTCTCTGAGTTTCTTGGATCCTACAGAAATAAGTTATGCATGTACATCATCCCTGTAATGTCTGAATCTTTTCTTTAGCTTATGATTACAGCTTGCATTTTTTAGCATTTGCTATCATTTCTGGATAGCACAGAATCAGGACATTAATGTTTTTGCTCTGTACTGGACAAAATTCACACAGGATATGGCAATAGCCATATTTGTAATGGAATTATTTAATATTTCAAAGTGAATTTAAAATGGGAGAGGAAGCTTACCAAAAAAATCTTTAAATGTGTCAAGTGGTAAGGGAAGGTCACTCTGAGGAGTGGACAACAGTATTCCAGATCCTTGGTAGCTTCCCCTTATTTATAAAACCATTTTATGGAAAAAAATTCATGTTTTTAATATTATACCCAAAGGTACCACTTGCATTGCTGTAGTGCAGCATTAATTTTATCTAAAAAATAGATGTTACTGGGTAATTGCACTTCTAGAGTAATCAAAACAGCCTCTTGCATGTTAAGAATTTTCCCCAGAATTTTACCTTCCATAATTTGCCAAGCTAATAAAATGACAGCTTGAGGAGACTGTCAGCTTGCCATACGTATTCCTAGCTCTGTCCTGCATATTTAATTTATTTCTACATTTTAGAATGCAAAACAGGCCAATAAATCATTGTAATGTACATAGATGTGTCTAAGGTTACCTCCTGTTCTCTACTATTCCTTTGCATGCTCTATTCTGGATTTATCTTGACTGGATTCTTATTGCAAGTGATTTAGGGGAAAGTACATGCCTTCACATATGCTTACATGGTTTGTAGAACAACAGAACTTAAAATGTGAGTACAACCTTAGGGTATTTTTGCTGACTAAACATGGACTTTTATGGTCAAACTAATGTACTTTGGAAAAGTGGGTAGACAGCTACATTACAACTTACTGAAGAAAGGGTTAACATTTGGGGTGCTAACTTCAAAAAACTGAAGTAAACAAACACCTCCTCTCCCCCTGGAAAAAACCAGCATGAAGATACCAAAAAGAGGATTTTTCTCTGTGTAAGCAAATCCCTTGGAAGCAATTCTGCCTGGATAGTTCTGTGGAGAAATGAGGTCACATTTGGCTAACATCACTTTATTGTCAGGGTAACCTGCTCCTTTGGCCCCTCTTGCTGTGTGCGTCTGTGCACGGGTTTGTGTGTGTTTGTCTGCACTTTTTGACAAAGGCTCACTAACAGCCTGTATTGAGAATCCTGTGAAGGAGTTGATTATTATGTTTTTTCTTCCTCTATCACTGCAGGTGCCTTAGAAAGATATGGGCCAGAAGGTTACTGAAGGCTTCTTTGATCTTGGCATTCAGTTTGGTTTCTTTTTCAAGGAAACCTATTTTCAGTATAAAAGATTGAGGACTGCTGGGCTGTTTTGCAGACTCTGAAGTCTGTGCTGTAGAAAACAGCCTTCCAATAATAATAACTGCACAAAGTAATTCAAAGTGACCTCCTATTATCTAGTCAATAAGGAACAAAGAACAAGAACATTTGTTTTGATTTTTGTTCCTTAATCTGAAAGAAATCCAGAATTAAGGAGCCCCTTGGCTTTTTCAAGAACAACAAGTTCACATGTGATTTAGTCATATAGCTGCCATAAAGTTGTGGTTCTGTGCTTTCTTAGGAGCTCTGTTATCAGTTTGACAGCTAAAACATCAAGATGAATGCCATGGTGTTGCAGACTATTCCAAGATCTACACACAGCTTCAGAAGATGTCAACTTTTCCTATGCACTGTGTACTTCTTTGAGTGCAGACACCTCTAAATTATTTGTGATTTTAGAACAGTGAGAAGCATAATTCTCTCAACCACCCCAGTATATGTTACACATCAGAGGTGTACAGTGCTCTGAAATAATCCCAGTAACACAGCAAGTTCATGTAGCAAGCTGTGTCACCTCAGAGAACAAAATCACTCTGAACTAGAGACATTATAAGATGACTTTGTGGTTGCAAAGACCTGGGGCTAGCTGGGAGTGGACCAGACCCCAGCAAAATTGTAAACCAGGGAGTCTCAGCTTTTAATAAACACAGTGATGCAGCACAAGGGTCGAAACGCAGCACCGTGAATATCTGTGAGGGTTCAAGCAAAAATTAAGGCACTTGAGTTGGAAGCAAAACTCATTGAGCTTAAATTTTAGCCTAAATTGTGAAGGCACTGACATTTCAAAACCAATCAACAGTGATATTTAATAAAGTGAGCTAATTGGTAGTATTGTGCAAATGGAGAAGAAAAAAGAGGGGCAAAAAGTTCTGGGTAATGTTAAACATATTAGCATAGCCTGAAATATATTGAAAGACTGAGGAATAATTTTAAAGAAAAAATAATTAAGCACATGGAGGTAAAAGGAAAATAGGATAAAATGCAATATTAGGTTACCAGAGACTGATCTTGAAGTTCAGCCCAATATTTTTCTTTAATAAAAATGGATTTTTAGACTAGAGAAATACAGTAGATCTATCTGGATTTAAGTAAAGTGTTTGATATGCTGCCACTTAGGAAATTACTGGTTAAACTGAAATAAATGGGAATTAGAAGAAAAATTGCAAGGTGAGTAAGGAGCTGGCTAAAAGGGAAACTTCATGTGTTTTGCTTAACAGGGAATGCTGAGGCTAAGAGGAAGTTACTGGAGGCAGTCATAAAGGGTCTATGTTGAGCCAATCTGGCTTAATATTTTCAGTAGAAATCATTAACTGAGAAAGATAAGATTGTTTTAAGAGCACCTGTTGATGACCTGGAATTGTGGTTCTCCATACTTGAGGGTCACACACTGTCTTTCAGGAGAACCAGTCTGGCTTGCACCCAGGACTCGTGGGACTGCCTTTCCCAAGAAGAGTCTGGCACATGCAAGACAGGCATTGCATGGTTTTTCTGCTGAGGCAGAAGCCATCTCCCATCTCACTAGGATGTTCCTGCTCCTCTCCTGCCCAGCGCTGGGGATGTTTAGCAGATCTGAAGCTCCTGGCAGGGCATCATCTCATGGGTCGGTCTCACTAAGAATTTCCCAAAGAACATTCATCAGAGACACAGAGCAGCATTAGCATTAGCCCAGAGTTTTGCCCAAGACAACCAGCCCAGCCTCTCAGCAGGCCATATTAACTCCAGCACAGTGCATGTGAAGGCTTTGACAGGGTTCCTGGGTCAGACCTGCCTTGTGGCTGCCCAGGCTGGCACTGTGACTCAAATGGAGACAAACTCCAAGATAGGCTTGTTTGTTTAGCCTACCAAAATAAAGTCTGAGAAGAAATTGAATTATATGATAATTGCAGGACTGGAATTATAGTAAATTGTTTCCTTAAGTAAAAGGAAACTGGAGTTGATGCTCCTCCCAGTCTTTTGTCCTAAGCTCCTAAGTCATGCCTAACTTACTGTGTGGTTCTTCTGGCAAGAAAGCCTTGTCAGGGTGGTCCATAGTCAGAGTTGTACACTTAATTAATTCTTAAAGATAGCTGGAGAGGGAGCTTTCTGCCATCTTTCTGCAACTTTGTGATGTTGGAGGAGTCTCTGGGAGGAGTATTTAAACTGTTTGTGGTTTGGATAGAAGAGACAGTAAGAAACAACTTTGCCAAAAGTCAAGCACAACCTACTGAGAGCTATACAAGAAACACTAAGGAAATGGAATTTCTGCATGAAAGAGGATGCAGATGTTTTGAGGAAGCCAGGAAAGCAGCACTTTGGTAGAGAGGCCATGTGCCTCAGAGAGGCATGGATTGATTTTACATGGTAAGGTTTAGGTAGGGGGGGGCTATAGGGGTGGCTGTCAGAAACAAGTCTGCAGACTCCCCAGTCAGTGAGGAAGGTGAAGGAGGACAAGCTCCAGGCACCTAAGCTGAGATTCCTCTGCAGCCTGTGGTGAGGACCGTGGGGAGGCAGCTGTCCCTCATGGAGGGACATGGTGGAGCACATTGGGGTGGTGCCATTTGTCTTTCCAAATAACCATTATGTGTGATGGAGCCCTGCTTTCCTGGAGAGGTCTGAACACCTGCCTGTCCATGGGAAATTGTGAATGAATTCCTTGTTTTGTTTTGCCAGTGTTCACAGTTTTTGATTTACCATTAAACTGTCTTTATTTCAATCCTCAAGTCTTCTCACTTTCATTCTTCCAATTCCCTCCCCCATTCCCCAAAAGGGAGTGAGAGAGTGGCTGTGGTGGTTATTTGGAAACTGGGGTTAGACCATGAGAAAAATCAGGCCCAGAAAGCAGGAAGGGAAGTGGTTTTAATTTTTTTGTTTTCACTATCCTACTCCAAATTGTTTGCTAACTGATTAAAGAATTTCCCCAAGTGGTGTCTGCTCTGCCCAAGACTGTAATTGGTAAGTGATCTCTCCCAGTCCTGATCTTGACCTGTAAGGTTTTTGTGTTATTTTCTCTGCCCTGTCCCCTCCACTGAGGGGAGTGATAGAACAGCTTTGGTGGGCACCTGGCAGCCAGACAGGGTCAATCCATCACAAAGCAACAGACAAAGGTGTTTTGGGGTAACTCAAAGGCTTCTAATATGGAAAGCCCTTCTAATTATGCTGTGTGAATCTGCCTAAGAAACATCCCTCTTATCCTCACAGATTGTGATGGAGCTTACACATTATTTCCTCTGTCTTTCACTGAAACTGAGCTTGTTTGAAGTGATCAGTTGCTCAGATTTTAATTCAGCAGTGAGCCTGTTCTTTTCACAGTAAAAAAAGCAAGCAGGCTGGAGAAATAGATTGAGCCATAGGCATCAAATAGGTGATAAAGGATACATAAGCAATTGGATGGTTTTGGTTTTCATTTCTTTATGAGATTTTACAGGCAGCAGTGAGACTATCCTCTTGGCAGAGAATGAAGAATCTAATGGTGTAGACTTCAGCTGACCCATTGGTAGGCTACGTTTAAAATAAAGGAAACAGAATAGGCTTTTTGGTAAGAACAGAATTTGCTGCTGCTTATTTTGTAAAGTAAGATGTATGACGTGTCTGGTTTCATGTTGTAGATTTCAAAGTGTTTGGGTCACGCAAGGTTTTGTTTCTGTAGAGCAGGGTTGCACAGGCGGGCTCTCCAAGGAAGTATCCCGTCCAACACAGCCAGAGCAGGCTGCCAGAGCAAATGAACTGTACACAGCCTTAGTACAGTGCTTCCTATGCAGGGAGGGTGGCAAAGAGTGTGGGGAAGCAGCTGGACAGACCTTTTTCACATGCTGGTGGACAACAGGTGGAGCTGAACTTTAAATGCTGGGCAGGCTTCAGTTAGAAACTTGCCAACTTTCCTGGTCAGTCCCTTGCCTGCCTCCTTGGGAGGCATCTAAAGAATGAATTTTAGGACTGGGGAGTTCCAAGGTTTCCCATTAGCTGGAGAAACTGTCTGTCGTGTATGCAGGGATCTCCATGCTTCAGGATGGGAAATCTGTGTTGAGTTTCCAAGTGTCAGGTCTCTGAACCCTTTCTACTGCACTAATGAGCTCAGGTTGAAGGTCACAGGCCCTTTAAATTCCACAGCTCCGTTTGAGCTGCTCTGGAGCTGGTGTTGGAGGAGCTCTGGCCAGTGCAGATTGCAATTAGCACAGAATATCATGGTGGCTATGCAGAAGCCCTACACCAACACATTTCAGGCTAGTGTTCAGTAATGCACAGCTGTTACTGTTACTAGTAATGATAATTGTGTTCAAACCTGTTGGTGACTGCCAGCAATCTTAGGAAACAAATTTCATTTTGGAAACACCTTGTGTTTAAGAGTTTCTGAAACTAAATATGGCTGGACTTGAGTTCTGTGAAAAATTTCCAGTGTTTGGCTTTTCCTCCCAAAGCAGGATGAAAAGCATTCTGGTAATTTGGAAATTATCACAGAATGGAAATTCATGTCCCTGGCCAGCTCTATTTATGAAATCATTAACTCAAGTGCTCATCTACCAACAAAAGACTTCCTAGCCTTTAATTATATTGGAGGTCTGTTCTTTAGCATTGTCCTTCTGATTTTGTTTCCAGAACCCATTGGAGATTCTTTCCACCTTTCCTTACTGTTGGCTATGGTGGCACTTGGAGCGCATTAAAAAACCATAAGAATGCCAAGGGGTTTGTTTTCTTGTAAGATTATATATGACATTTGAAGAATAACTCTTCAGCTAGCAATCCATTCCCTCCTCTAAGGAGACCATTTACTTTAGATTGAACTATTAAAACACACAAAACCCACAGTATTTTCTATTTCTTCCTCATGAATGTGGTCTTACTTTTAGAATGTTCTGTATGGTGATGCAGACCAGGCCCATTCTTCATTCAGTGCTTTATTTTAGGTCTCCAGATCTGAAAAGCTTGGCCTGCAGTCATAAGTATACATTCTTTGTGCACCTTTCAGAAGACAAGTCTGATTGTCCTACATTGATTTTGAGTCATTATTCTCTGCGCTTCGTCTTCGCCAAATGTCAAAATACAGCTGTTTCTCTGC